>NC_044904.1:48721110-49094109 GCF_001633185.2 Quercus lobata
ATCAATATAGTACCCATTCTCTTTGAATCTCTATATATATGTCTCAATCTCCATATTGCTCAAATCTCAGTACCATTAAATTTTTTTTTTTTTTTTTGGTTTCATTCTAGGCTTATGGTTATGGGTACCTTTTGGCTATGATATAGCAGGATTTTGTTTGAATTTTTAGATATTGTTGTATAAAACAATACTAGGGATTATGACATGTTCTAATTCTACACCTAATATGAAGATCATTGATGGCAAATGTGATAATATTTTATTTTTATTTTATTTTATTTTTTTTTGTAAAACCATCCAGACCAATTAGATTATGTCAATTTTGTCTTGCAGAAATGAGAGAGGGAGTAAAGTGTCAACCCAATCAAAATGATCAAAGGATCAAATGTCTCGATGAGAAACATAAATGTCATGACTATAGAGTATGTCTTTTTTCAATATATATATATATATATATATATTTCAATACATGCGCTTTTTATTTGTTATTTTTTTTGATAAGCCAATACATGCACTTATATTATATGAACTTACACTGTAACATTGGAAAATTTGAACAGATGAAATGAAATAAAGCTTACACTTTGGGGATCAGTTGTAAATCAAATTGAGAAGAACTTCTTTACTGAAAATCCAGGCCCTTTTATCATAATAGCTACATGTTTGACTGTTAAGACTTTACTGAAAATCCAAGCTCATTTCTCAAAAAAAAAAAAAAAAATTATGCACACAATCCTTGAATACAAAAACCATCTTCTGAACTGCATGAGAAATCATCCAATTGTTTGAAATACAAAGTATTTTGGCTGAATTTTTATGTAAGCATCCAATTAAGAAGTTGTATAACTGGTTGGAAACTCAGATTTAGTCTGTTATTTTTTATTTGATTATTGAATGCCCTGTAGATTTTATAATTTTGAATTGGTTGGAAATTTTTATTATTATTTGTGAATTTGAAAATTTTGGAGTGGGAGCTGGTATAGGGCCTAGGAAGACTTAATTGAAAACAAAAAAAATTTATTATGTTTATCTTTTATTGGTGAAGAGGGACTAAGGGAGAAGATTTAGGTGCTGAGATTGCTAGAGCTGGGGTTTTTCTTAAGCTTTCAAGCCTCTTTGTGAAGATACATAGGTGGGCTTTGGTTAGGATGTCTCTAAATTGTAAGCTCTCTAGCCTTAATGGTAGATTACCAAACTGTTCCAAGCTGAAGAAGGCAAAGGAACCTTTACATGGGCCTAATTCTGTCAGAAAATGGAGAAGAAACTTCTATTTTTCTTCTGTCTTTTAGTTTCTATTGTTCTGAAATAACTTTTAAATCAAAGTTATGGGCTTCCATTAATTCAACTCATAATTTTTTAGATCAAATTGCTTCCTACTTTAGGATCCCCTCGAATTGACGCAGTATTAAATAATAATTGTTTGAGATCAAAGTATGAATCCCTTTACTGTTTATGTGTGTGTGTGTGTGTGTTCTAAAGTTCTAAGGTATGTTATTCTAATACGTGAGAGATTTGCCAAGGCTCACTTGGTTTATTATAATTTTTTATAGATTATAAAACACTAGCTTCATGCTTTAGCTTCCTTATTATCTGAATCAGATCAGGTATTGTGTTTATAGCTTTTAAATTGCATCTTTAATAGCTTTGGACTCTTACTGTGTTAGTCTTGATTGTTTCATTTTATTTGAATTGTCTTTTGTGTTACTTTAAATACAAATTTTGTATTTGTAGAACCAATTTTGTAGTCAATGTATGATCTCTGAGTTAATTACAGTTTAATTGGACTGTAGTGAAAATTGGAGTTCTTATAAAATAAAAAGAATAGAAGAAGAAAAACATTTTGAATTGGACTATATTGAAAAAATGGATCAGAAATGAGAGATGGACTAGGGATGCAAGGTGGTTTGAAGCTGAAAATAGGATTTTAATTCAATGACCAGTTTTGCTATTATGATTATCATTTAAATAAGGGTAAGTATGTTATGGAAATATTCTTAGATAAGCATATATTTCTATGATTACACTATACGATAGATACATTACAAGGCTTTTGTTTTTAAACTATTGATCGCTGTGTGTGATAGATCTCTCTATTGAATTGGCTTTTACATGTAATTTCTTTCTTCTAATTTGATATACAATTTAAAGAATCTATGTGCAAAAAGTGCCTAAGACCATCTATCAAGTTACATAATAGATGAAAAGGATGAATAGTTTCATTTTTACTGTTTGCTTTATTATTATTATTATTATTATTATTATTATAAGTTCCTCTCAATGCAAAGTTAGCATTGGATTTTGTGGTTGGGAGAGTGGAAAAGAAGACTAGTTGATTGGAAGCATGGTAGACTGAAGAAGTATATTCCATCTCATTCTTTATTGTGATGTCTTTGTGATCTTCTTTCAAAGCAAAGTTGGTAATATCATATTAAATTTGGTACTTTTTTGTAGAGTTTTCTGATATGTTAGATAGAGAGGTTTTTCTGTGTTTTTGTTGTTGGAATTCTAGATTTTAAGTTTCAGTCTTGAAATTCAATCTCAAAGTAAGCAAAAATAGAAATACATGTTTGATTTGATTCTCTCTCTTATATGCCTACAACTGTTTTTGTTGTCTCTTTAGGTTTTTGTTATAATATGTAACATTGGTTACACATTTTTGGATTGGATATTAGCTTTAGGATGTTGATTATAATGACAAAATTTTGTATAACCTTATACACATTCTTATGCAGTGACCACATGGCACTTCTTAAAGCTTTTGAAGGATAGAAAGATGCAAACCGTAATCAAAAGAGTCCTTTCACCTTGCAAATGACAGAGGATATGAGAATGCAATTTGTAGATCTATTTAGCATTGGTTTTGTAAACAAATTGATGAGTGCTAATGTATGTTCTTTAAGATTTTCAAATTTTAAGACATTTGATTTGCTAAAATCTTATAGTTACTAAAAACTTTCCCATGCATTGCACGGATTAGCAACTAGTATAAATATAATTACATTCTTAGTTAATATTTATTTATAACAATACCAAGAGTTAGGCCCTTATAGATATACACCACTGATAGGCCAAAAACGTATTGACCCCTTGTGATGATTTACTTGATTAATTAGCCAAGTTTATTAATTAATTAAATTAACATGCAATTGTACGTGGCAACATAAACAAATCAACAATTAACTAAAGTATGTAACAAAAAATAAATTGACACGGTGATTTGTTTACAAATGGGGAAAACCTACACGGTTAAAACCCCACCGGATGATTTTAAGGTCACCACTCCCGAGAATCCACTATTATCAAATCAAGCAGTTTCAAGTAAAGGAATCCTAGTACCTTATACTAACCTACAGTTAAACCCTTACCCCAATACCCAATTATACTTGTTATGTAGTGACAATGATCATGAAGTTGCTTGGTTACAAAACCCTATGATGCACAAACACAGCAGCTTCTTCAAGAACTACGGCAAACTAAGTTTCTGGTTACACTATTCTTCACACTTGTGGAATTGTGCTCTTGTGCAACTTGTGTCACCTTTTACGACCCTTAAAATAATCATTATATATTTTTAGGATTGTGAGAAAAGAAAGCCCAAACATACATTCACGGATTGGATTAAAATCAGCTTGAAAAACTGAACTTCATAAATCTTGACAGATAGGGTATCTATCGAGATCGCTGTCGAGCTTTGGGCTTCACAGCTTTTTAAACCTCAATGATGCTAGCTGTCGAGTTTTAATGAACAGCACTTTCTCACTTGATTCTTGGACAGACTTGCATGACTTTTACACTTGAACTTGAAACCTTGTTTCTTGAAGTATTAAACACATCCTAGATTTACCCAATTACAAGTAAAGTGCGTTTTGTCAAAGGATTATCCAATTACATAAAATAGTGACATATGTTCCTAATATTGAATCACATATGTCCTAACAATCTCCCCCTTTAGCAATTCGTGACAAAACCACAACAAACAAATGAATATATGAGAGAAGTCATAAATCACTCAACTCATACTCACTTGTTGAATACAATAAAATCTATCCTAACACAAACTCTTGAAAAAATTTGTAAGAAAAGAGTTTATGGCAAGTAGACTTTGACAACCTGTATTTCTGAAATACTTTAAACAAAACTCATCATGGCATCTTAGTGTGAAATAGAAATATAAGATTGTATACAAGATATAAGAAGTATGTGCATAAAGAGAGAAAAGAAACAACACATGTAAAGATAGGTGAAAGAACTATAATTACAACCTCAAATGTATATATATCAACAAGTACAAGGTTTGCTATCATAAAGTGATCACAAGTTCTAAAGTACATGAACAATGTATCTAAAATATAGTGAAAAGAAAAAGATACATGAAATCCTCACTACATCCCTCAAAATATGAACACTCCCCCTAACAAAAATCTCCTATGCTAACCCTCCCCCTATGTGTATGACTACTCTTATATCCAAAACTACTCCCCTTTTTTTGTCATGAGTGACAAAGGGTAAGAGTATCAAGTAGACATCTCATCATCACTGGGTGAGCTAGCATCTCCATCCTCCTCATCATCATCATCGCCGTCGGAGTCATCGTCATTATCCTCGAATGCCTCGGGAGAAGGAGAGGAAGACTCCACGAAGCCACCAAGGCGAGGTTGCCATCTGGCAATACGGCTGACACGGGTGTTCACTTGACACAACGCATTACTGAGAGTGTCAAGGCGAGCATCCATGCACTGAAACTATGCCATGATCGCATCAAAATCACACCACCCACTGAGGAAGAAGGAGTTGAGGTGGATGGAGTTGAAAAAGTGGGAGGAGCTGCCGTCTATGTCTGGGGCCGCCATGGTCTGAGCTGCGCCTCACTCCGTCAAACGGTAGTAGCGTCTATGGCACCCATGATAGAAAAATGAGAAAAAAAGGGAAAAGGAATGGAAAAATGGCGAAGAATCCGCGTGATAGCTGAAGGAAAAATGAGCTTATCACGGGTCATCGTATCCTTGTAGACATCTATGAGGGATAGGATGAAGTGAGAAGGAAAGTCAATAGAGATATCCTCTAAGAGGGATAACAAAAATCGAGCACGAGGCTCTATAATAGAGATATAATGAGACAAAGGATGAAGAACAAATGTCATCACCATATTAAGGAACCTTGAACCTTTTGCAAAGCCCAAGTAAGGGGTGTTTTGATGATCACCCCAAGATGAGGGTGTCTCACAAAAGCGAGACGAGAGTTCGTCTTTGGACATTGTCCTCAGATGCTCACAGCCAGCGTAGTCAAGATACGCTACCCTAGGGACGTGTCGTACCTTTGATACAATATCAGAAGTAACTACAATGCGCGTACCTCGAAACGAGTGGAAAAATGAGGTACAGAAGTATCGATTCCGTGCATAATGGAGTAAAACTCTTGTATGATCACGGAGGAACAAGTGACCAAGATGTCACAAAGTGAATTCCAACCCCTACTATGAATGATAGTGGGTAAGTTAGTGTCAAAAAAATCTAACAGAATGATGTGGCATTCTGAATGAATGCCTCATCTACAAAAGTTCTATGAGAAGTCCTTTTAGGCGTTCTCATCACGAAACTAAACAGAAGAAGGTATGGGATCAGAGGAAAAAGATGCCTCAGAACACAGAGGGTTCTAAGATGGAGTAGATTTGCGTTTAGGTGCCATAGAAGCAGACTGACGCAAGAATGGAGAAAGAGAGACAATCAGAAAAGTACCAACCTAGTAAAATATAAGAATATAAGAAATTGAAGGTATGTATGTATGAAAATGAATGAGCATATGACGTGTAAATTTAAAAACATCATGGGCTCAGCCCAATCCAAACCTAACAGCACACAATCGTTGCAACTAAGTAAACACACATCTTAAATGCATGAATCATGGTTATAATGCAAATGTGATGCAATGCATGATTTTTTAAACCTATATAAACAAAGCCTATCCCAAAAATTTCACAAAAACATCACTAATTTTTAAAAAATCCCAAAAATTTTCACAAACCCTAAAAGTTAGGTAAAAAATGCATGAAATGTATGATAAGATGATGAAAAGAAGATCATACTTGTGAAAAATGCAAGATCAAGACCAAAGAATGATTGGGGAAAAGATTTTGAGTGAGTGAGAGGTGTTTGGGAAGGTGAGAGTGCAAAAAGGATCGAGAGAGATCGAGAAAAGTGAGGGAGAAATCGCACCGATCCTTTATATAGAAACTTCATAATTCTCGATAGATCGAGATGTGTTGAGAGGTGTCGAGCTTTAAAAGGCGCTTTTTAGCTATTGAAGAGCAGTGCAGGATCTATCGTGAGGTGTCCATAGTGAAAGAAGCTCGATGAATCGAGGAAGCTGTCAAGAAGCTATCGAGCAAACAGAAGTTTCTTGATGGATCAAAGTAGCTATCGAGAGGTATAGAGAATGCATGAAATGTATGATAAGATGATGAAAAGAAGATCATACTTGTGAAAAATGCAAGATCAAGACCAAAGAATGATTGGGGAAAAGATTTTGAGTGAGTGAGAGGTGTTTGGGAAGGTGAGAGTGCAAAAAGGATCGAGAGAGATCGAGAAAAGTGAGGGAGAAATCGCACCGATCCTTTATATAGAAACTTCATAATTCTCGATAGATCGAGATGTGTTGAGAGGTGTCGAGCTTTAAAAGGCGCTTTTTAGCTATTGAAGAGCAGTGCAGGATCTATCGTGAGGTGTCCATAGTGAAAGAAGCTCGATGAATCGAGGAAGCTGTCAAGAAGCTATCGAGCAAACAGAAGTTTCTTGATGGATCAAAGTAGCTATCGAGAGGTATAGAGAATGCATGAAATGTATGATAAGATGATGAAAAGAAGATCATACTTGTGAAAAATGCAAGATCAAGACCAAAGAATGATTGGGGAAAAGATTTTGAGTGAGTGAGAGGTGTTTGGGAAGGTGAGAGTGCAAAAAGGATCGAGAGAGATCGAGAAAAGTGAGGGAGAAATCGCACCGATCCTTTATATAGAAACTTCATAATTCTCGATAGATCGAGATGTGTTGAGAGGTGTCGAGCTTTAAAAGGCGCTTTTTAGCTATTGAAGAGCAGTGCAGGATCTATCGTGAGGTGTCCATAGTGAAAGAAGCTCGATGAATCGAGGAAGCTGTCAAGAAGCTATCGAGCAAACAGAAGTTTCTTGATGGATCAAAGTAGCTATCGAGAGGTATAGAGAATGCGATAAAAAGCAATTGAAGAGTCTCGATAGATAAGCTATCTGTCGAGAGGTGTCCAATATCTGTCGAGCTTGCTTAAAAACAGTTTTTTAAGAAGAGAAAAACACAGATATGAATGCAATCAAGCATGCTATACAACCAATGATCCAAACAACATTTTAAGCTCTCAAAATCATCTCTCAACAAGAAAATGTTAAGCACATGGATCCAAAACACACACACACACTAAACACATCTAACCAATTTTATATTTCAAAAGTAAGTTAAGACAGTTTAGTGAGTATACATTTACACAAGTATTCCTTGTGATGGCCAAATCACATTGTACCTACACATGTATCAAGAGTAGCAAAGAATATTGTGTGATGTGTGTGAAAAATATCGCAAGATTGCATAAGTGTCTATATGTTATGACGATTTGAGATATGAGAAAATCACTTTAACTCACACACAATCATAATTGTTTGATGGGGACTATCACCTTCGAGGTACATCCTATAACTCTCACATCTCCTAGAATACACGCTTGCAATTATATATAAAACATTTTGATTTTTTTGCTTTTATTTTTCTTTGCATATTTTTCTTTTTAAGCAAACCATGCATGTGCATATAAGAGAGAGAAAAGAAATACCCAATTATGTTAAGCATTTGACATTCCACTTTTGCTATGCCGATGCATATAAATTTCATTTCATGATTGGCGAGCAACAATGGTGAGATGGTTATTTATGCCTTTCTCTTATGATTTTCTAATTCTTCCCGTCAAAAAGAGTGATACGAGTATTAAGTACAAGAGATCACTTAATCTTACTCATCACAAACACGAGCCACAAAGCTTACTTGCTTAGTTGTGTATAAAAATGCTCTTTTAAGCTACAAAAGATACAGAGTTTAGAAAACTTGGTTTCAATGGCCATCCAAGGTACACAAATACCAATGTACACAAATACACACTATTTTTGTATTTTTTTTATATGAAAAAAAAAAAAGCAAAACTGAAAAATAACCAAACAAAAACATGTCAAACAAGACAAAGCAATGCATAAAACTAGACTGACTCGAAACAATAAAGCAAAACACATAAGTAATGCTAACCAAAAACACGAGGGGGAGAGAGAGAATAAGTGACAAAATCACTTGGAGCCATTTTCCTTCCACATCTTGGAAGAACCTTTTCGTTTAGAGAACCCTTGATCCAGTGGTAAGGGGGAAGAATTAAAACCGTTCAAGTTTGAAAGGAACATGAGGGCTTTGAGAAAATCTCCAAGAGAAGCAAAAGTGGATGAAAATTGATTCTAGTCTCCCAACACGATCATGCTGTTGCTCTTTTGAGTGGCTAACCACTTATAGCAATTAGGTCAAGTATGTCTAACTGCGCCACAGTAATGACAGAAGTGCTGCCTTTTTTGCTTAGGTTTTTGAGAGTTTTCTTTCTTAGCCCTAGGGTTTTTAATCTCTTTCTTATCAAGTTTAGGGGGTGCTCCTAAGATAGATTTACCCTTGTCTACGTTCTCATTAGCTAATTCATTTTTAACATCATTGTTCTCAGTTTCAACATTATTAGCAGGAGGAACAAAAACAGTAGTACTAGTAGAAGCAATACTAGAGGAAGAGAAATCATGCTCTAAACCGGTTCGGTCAGAAGCAAATTTCTGAAGACTGAGCATCTCATCGAGCTTAGCACTTGAAGTCCTTTCCAATTGAGCTCTGACTTGGAATAGTTCTGCCTTAAGCTTTTTGGTTTTCTCAGCCAAGAAATTATTCTTAAATCTCAATGCTCCAATAGTCTGATCGGCTTCATCAAACTTTGTAGAGATTTCTTCTCGCTCAAGCTCTACATCACTAAACTTCTTGGTGGCCAACCTATACAACTTCTTATGCTTTTCTGAGACTTTGTACAACTTTGCATAGGCTGTGTGGATGTCATCTTGTTCATCCATTTTCTCAAACTTAGACTCCACCAATTCCTCTTCTTTATCCACATCTTTAACAATCCCCTCAGTAGGATTTATAGTGGCAGTGAAGGCATTTAGGATTCCGTCATCCTCAAGCTCGATGTCGCTCAAGGTAGCAGCAAGTGCCTTACTCTTCCCAATGGTCTTGAGATAAGTAAGGCACTCTTATTTCATATGACCGAAACCTTGACACCTAAAGTACTTTGGTCCTGAGGGAACAGTGTACTGACTTCCATCCCTAGCATCCTTCTTCCTTTTGTCTTGGCTCTTAGACTAAGAAGAACTCGACTATCTACGGTCCTTGTCGAAGCCCTTTTGCATTGGCATTTTTCATGAACTTCTTAAATTTCCTGGTGATGTAGGACTTCATCTTAGAATCTTTGCCGTCTGAAGACTCATCAGTGTCACTGTTCTTGACTTTCAAAGCCATGCTCTTGCTCTTACTTGATTTCTCTGTCATTCTCAAACCCAACACATAGGTCTGCAGATTGCCAACCAACTCTGTCAAAGGAATTTTGTCAATGTCCTTTGATTCCTCAATGGCAATGTTCTTGGCATGAAATCTCTCGGGTTGAAATCTGAGCACCTTTCTCACAATCTTGGGTTCAGGAATGGTTTCCCCAAGATTAAAAGTTGAGTTCACTATATCCTTGAGCTTGGCATAGAACTCATCGAACAACTCATCCTCCTCCATCTTGATCTTTTCAAAGCTGGTAGTGAGCCTTTGAAGTTTTGAATCCTTGATAGCCTTGGTTCCTTCATAGGTTGTCTGGAAGATAGTCCATCCTTCCTTAGCAGTTTCAGTGGAGGATATTTTCTTGAACTCCTCATTCATGACTACATTGAATAGAGCAATCAATGCCCTGTTGTTGAAATTTACCGCCTTAATCTTAGTATCATCCCAATCGGCCAGCATTTTAGTAGGCTTGATCTAGCCTATCTCCACAGCTTGCCACACTTTCTCATCTAAAGACTGCAAGAAAGCTCTCATGCGTACTTTCCAGTATGCATAGTTAGTGCCATCAAATAAAGGAGGTATAATAAGAAACTGTCCTATATCCATGACAAACAGGATTTAATAGATCACACAGTAAAGATTAACTCTAATCAAAGTGTGCCTGCTCTGATACCACTTGATAGACCAAAAACGTATTGACCCATTGTGATAAATTACTTAATTAATTAGCCAAGTTTATTAATTAATCAAATTAACATGCAATTGTATATGGCAACACAAACAAATCACCAATTAACTAAAGTATGTAGCGGAAAATACATTGACACAGTGATTTATTTATGAATGAGGAAAACCTATATGGCAAAACCTCCACTAGGTGATTTTAAGATCACATTCCCGAGAATCCACTATTATCAAAACAAGCAGTTACAAGTAAAGGAATCTCAGTACCTTATACCAACCTATAGTTAAACTTTTACCCCAATACCCAATTATACTTGTTCTTTAATGACAATGATCATGAAGTTGCTTGGTCATAAAACCCTATGGTGCACAAACACAGCAGCTTCTTCAAGAACTAGGGCAAACTAGATTTCCGGTTGCACTATTCTTCACACTTGTGGAATTGTGCTCTTGTGCAACTTGTTTTACGACCCATAAAATAATCCTTATACATGTTTAGGATTGTGAGAAAAGAAAGCCCAAACATACATTCACGGATTGGATTAAAATCAGCTTGAAAAACTGAATTTCATAAATCTCGACAAATAAGGTATCTATTGAGATAGCTATCGAGCTTCGGGCTTCACAGCTTTTTAAACCTCGATTGATGCTAGCTATTGAGCTTTAATGAACACCACTTTCTTACTTGATTTTTGGACAGACTTGCATGGTTTTAACACTTGAACTTGAAACCTTGTTTCTTGAAGTATTAAACACATCCTAGATCTAACCAATTACAAGTAAAGTGCGTTTTGTAAGAGGATTAGCCAATTACATAAAATAGTGACATATGTTACTAACATTGAATCACATATATCCTGACAATCGCCCCCTTTGGCAATCCGTGACAAAACCACAACAAACAAATGAACATATGAGAGAAGTAATAAATCACTCAACTCATACTCACTTGTTGAATACGATAAAATCTATCCTAACACAAACTCTTAAAAAACTTTGCAAAAAAAGAGTTTATGGCAAGTAGGCCTAGTAGTATGTATCTATGTATATATTGGTCGGGGCCCAATCCAAGGATATTAACTAGTCCAAAGACAGGTAAAACACTGTCATAGGAGTTCATGTTAGTGAATGAATAGGTGAGATTTGGTCATAAGAGTCCAAGAAGGTGGTCCGAGGATGAATGCATCCTCGGCTGGGCAAAGCCAAGGTCCGAAGGTTTGGTCTACCATCCAAGGCAACGTTCCAGAAAGCTTTGTTGATAAGGACAAGCATCCTAGAAGCATAGGACAGAGGAAAGCCAAATAATATCTAAGAGAAAGCTGCTACCATCTCATTGAATGCTTTATAACTAATTCTTTGGCCGTATTAATGAGGAAGTGATACCTGAACAGTAATTTTCAGCCTTACAGCTGCTCCTTAAAGACTTCAAGAAGGTGCTGAGGGGACAAGGATCAACACCAGCAATCTAATCTACATATGGAGGGTAGAGATGAAAGAGGGAAGATAGTATAAAACAAAAAGAAGACTCTAAGGGGAAGGCGATCGGAGAATTAAGAGAAAAACACTGTAGCAACAAGAACTGTACTTGTAATCAAATTCAAGAGATATATACAAGAACTGATATCCTCGAATTGTGCCAAGGATGATTTTCTTTAGATAAAACCAGTCTATCTTTACTTTATTGTGATCTTAATTCGTTATAAGTGTTACTTAACTCATTAGAGCCTAGTTTTCTAACCCACTCTCTACAAATTCATTATATTGGGCTCTTTGGGCCTAGATCATTTGATCTTTTGGGCTTAGGAACCAAAACTTTCCCTTACAATTGGCGCCGTCTGTGGGGAATACTTGAGCTTCTTTTGAGTTCAACGTCTAATTATGGTAGGTTAAGGGCGAAACTAGGAGGAATCTGTTGGTTCCTAGCGTCAAGATCAGTTCCTCAACCTTAAGTGAATGAGGGACTAGGAGTTTAGTGTGCATACCATGCACACTGGGAGAAGTCAGTCTCGAGGTGGAAGTCACCTCTCTCATGAAGAGAGTACTAGGAGTATGCAACTGGAGATTGATGGTTTACGAAGAAGGTTACGCCGCAAGCGACATAGGATAACCCCTTCAGGTTTTGACCCCTTTTCTAGTGATGATAGTGATTTTAGCTATCGGCCAAGGTCCAGGAATCCTCCCAGTGAGTCCTTTTCTTGTGATCAGGATCATCATTATAGGCGGAGAAGGGAGAGTTTGTCTCGCTAAGGTCTGGGCAATGACGCTATGGGCAAAGCTTTGAATCAAATTTCCAAGTCACCTTTTACCCATAGGATTGAAAGTGGAAAACTTCCTTGGCGGTTTACTCAGCCAACGTTCACCATGTACAACGGTCGAACAAACTCAATGAAGCATGTTAGCCACTTTAACCAAAGGATGATCGTTCACTCTAGGAACGAGGCCCTGATGTGCAAGGTGTTCCCATCTAGTCTGGGACCTGTGGCAATGAGATGGTTCGATGGTTTAAGGGAAGGTTCTATCAACTCCTTCAAGGAGCTTACTAGGGCATTTAGGGCCTAGTTTGTGACATGCAGTAGGGTTCCTCGGCCTTTAGACTCCCTATTGTCTATAACCATGCAAGAAAGGGAGACCCTGAAAACATACTCAGACAAATACTGGGAAATGTTTAATGAGATCGATGGGGACTTTGATGATGTGGCCATTAGGACTTTCAAGGTCGGCCTACCTACCGAGCATGACTTGAGAAAGTCATTAACTAAGAAGCCTGTAAGGAGTGTGCGTCAGCTCATGGACCATATTGACGAGTAAAAACGAGTCGAGGAAGACCAGCAGTATGGGAAAGGGAAGGCTAAGGCTATCACTCAGGAGATGAGGGATTTTAGGTCGGATAGGTACAATAATAATCAGCCCCGAAGGGATTTTGCTGGGCAATCTGGGTTTACTGCTACTCAGGTGGTCGGCACGGTGTTCTAGGAACCAGTGCATCATGTCCTTAAAAGGATTAAAAATGAGCCATGCTTTAAATGGCCAAATAAGATGGGTGGAGACCCTATGAAGCGTAACCAAAATCTTCATTGCCAATACCACCAGGAACGAGGACACATCACGGAGGATTGTAGAACTTTGAGGAGTCATTTGGAGTAGCTAGTCAAAAAGGGGAGGCTGAAACAATTCATACATCAGCCCAATGGCCAAGGAGGCCAAGCAAGATTGGGATATCAAGGAAATGCTTTTTCAAGAGCCCTTTTGGGCACCATCAATGTCATCTTCGCGGCTCCAATGAGGACTGGTTCTCACCCCTCCAGGATGATGTCTGTAGCTCGGCCACCTGCTGAGGACTCTAAACTTGAGCGAAGAAGGCTAGAGTGGAGAACCGACCAACATTGAGTTTTCTTGACGAAGACAAGGTTGGAACCATACAGCCACATGATGATGCCCTAGTGGTCACCCTCAGGATATGGGGTATGATGTGTAGAAGGCGTTGGTGGATCAGGGCAATGGAGTAGAGATTATGCACTCCGATTTGTACAATGGACTAGGCTTGAAACTTGAGGATCTGGTAGCTTATGATTCACCTTTAGTAAGCTTCAATGGGAAAGTTGTTATTCCAAGGGGCCATATTCGACTACCCGTACAAGTAGGGTCAAAGGTGGTAGATGTGGTTTTCATTATAGTGGATGCTTATTCTTCCTACACAGCCATTGTAGCAAGACCTTGCTTTCATGCCCTGAGAGCCATTTCTTCCACTCTGCACTTGAAAGTGAAATATCCATTTGGGGACCGAATTAAGGAGCTGGTTGAGAGCTAATCCGTGGCTAGGTAGTGCTTGGTTGCTGCAATAATGCATCAGCTAGGAGTGGAATCCTTGGCCTTTGTTGAGAGGGGCTCATAGCAATCAAGGACTCCGGTGTTGTCTACGAATACGGTAAGGGGCAATGTGTGAGGAGATAGAAAAAATTGTTATTGATGATGATTTGGAGAAGTTCTTTCAGGTCAGAGCTCCGCTGCTTCCTCAAGAGAAGGAAAAGCTGATAGTGTTTTTCAAAAGGAATATTGATGTGTTCGCATGGAATTCTTACAAAGTACCTAGGTGGATCCAAACTTCATTTGCCATCATTTGAATGTTAGTCCATCCATCGTCCCCAAAAAGCAATCACCTCAGCGCTTATCTAAGGACCATTCTGATGCTGTCAAAGATGAGGTGATCAAACTAAGCAAGCTGGGACTATTAAAGAGGTGTTTTATCCCAAATGGCTAGCCAATACTGTAATGGTGAAAAAGAAAAGTGGAAGGTGGCGAGAATGTGTGGACTTCACAGATTTGAACAAGGCCTATCCAAAATACCTTTTCCTCATGCCCCGGATAGACTAGCTAGTGGATGCTACTGTAGGCCATCCTTGGATGAGTTTTTTGGATGCCTTCTAGGAATACCACCAAATATCACTAGCTCTGAGTGATCAAGATGTTTATGCCACAATTAGGCAAAAATATTGAGATTTATATAAATGATATGGTGGTGAAGAGTAATGTAGTGATCGAGCACGTGGGAGACCTCGGAAACATTTTAGAAATACTGAGGAGGCACAAGCTACGCCTCAATGCGTTCAAGTGCTCCTTTGGTGTGGGATCAGGCAAATTTCTAGGCTATATAGTCATTCATCGTGGAATTGAGGTCAACCCTGATCAAGTTAAGGCAATTAACAGTTTACTACCACCTTGAAATCCCAAAGAAGTACAGAAATTAACAGGAATGACTACTGCCTTGAACCAATTTATCTCTTGGTTAGCGGATAGGTGCAGACCTTTCTTCCAGTTGTTGAATAAGTGAAAGGGATTTGAATGGACTGAGGAGTGTGTCCTGGCCTTCCAGTAACTTAAGGAGTACCTTTCTCAGCCACTCGTTATGTCCAAACCTGAGGTGGATGAGGTTTTATTTTCCTACATTGCTGTGGCTTCCCATGTTGTAAGCTTGGTATTGATACGGGTTGATAGTGTTGTGTAGAGGCCAGTTTACTATGTGAGCAAATCGTTGTATGAAGCGGAGGTTTGTTATTTACCATTGGAGAAGGCCATTTTGGCAATATTACATGCCACACGTAAGCTTCCTCACTACTTCCAATCCCACACAGTTGTTGTCTTAACCCAGCTTCTGCTTCAATCACTACTTCGGAGTTCTGATTACACCAAAAGGATTGCCAAATAGGGTACGATCTTAGGGGATTTTGATATCAAGTATATGCCTCGCACCTCTATCAAGGGCTAGGTCCTCACAGATTTGGTCGCCGAGTTTGTTGAGCCCCCATTGGAAAAGGATTTAGACAAGCAAGGCATGGATGGAACATCAATTGGCATGGTCTCCTTGCGAAAACCTTTATCCTAGAGAGTATATGTGGATGGTGCAGCAAATCAAAGAGGACCTAGAATGGAGCTAGTTTTAATATCTCTTGAGAAGATCATTATTGAGAAATCCTTAAGATTGGGTTTCTCAGTCACAAACAATGAGGCTGAATACGAGGCTCTATTGGTAGGGATGACCATGATTCAGAAAATAGGAGGAAAAGTAGTAAAGATATTCTCTAATTCAAGGTTGGTTGTAGGCTAGTGAAAGGGGAATTAGAGACCAGGGATGTGAGGATGGAAGAATACTTAAATCAGGTTAGGCACTTATAATCATGGTTTGAGTCTTTCAACTTATTGCACATCCCTAGGAGCTGAAACACTCATGCTGATTCTCTGGCTACTCTTGCAACCTCCTCGATGCAGAGCTTGCCTCAGGTTATCCTTGTTGAGGACTTGTGCAAACCTACTGAAATCAAGAAATAAATGGTCCAAATTCGTCAAATTAGAGTGGGACTTAGCTGGATGGACTCTATCGCGCTATTCCATAAGGAGGATATCTGACCTGAGGGGAAGTCCGAGGCTGACAAAGTGCGAAGAAAGGCTCCTCGGTTTTGGCTGTCCGAGGACCAAAAGTTGTATTAGCGCACTTTTTCTGAGCCATATTTGCTATGCATACAACTTGAGGTATCAGAGCTACTCTTGGAGGAGTTACATGAAGGGATTTGTGGAAGCCACATAGGAGGTAAATCCTTATCTCACAGAGCCCTCACTCAAGGATATTGGTGGCCGAACATGCAAAAGGAAGCACAAGAGTATGTGAAGAAGTGTGACCAATGCAAAATATTTGCCCAAAACATTCATCAACCAGGGGGAGTTCTTAGTCCTCTGTCCAGCCTTTAGCCATTTGCTCAATGAGGCTTGGATATTGTAGGGCCTTTCTCTAAGGTTGCTGAAAATAAGAGATGGCTGCTGGTCGGCACGAATTACTTCACCAAGTGGGTTGAAGTTGAGACACTGGCAAATATCAGGAACATGAATGCCAAGAGATTTGTTTGGAAAAATATTATTACTCGATTTGGGATTCCTTATACCCTTATCTCGGACAATGGCCTTCAATTTGACAACAAAGTCTTCAGGAGGTATTGTTATGACCTAGGCATTACGAATAGGTATTCCACCCCGACTTATCCACAGGGGAATGGATAGGCCTAGGCTGTCAATAAGGTCATAGTGAATGGACTCACGAAGAGATTGGATGATGGAAAAGGAAAATGGGTGGGAGAACTGTCACACGTCCTTTGGACAAATCGGACCACATCTCGTAGGTCAATAAGGAAAACCTCCTTTTCAATGACTTATGGAGCTGAATCTGTGATTCTTTTGGAGACTGGATTCCTTTCGTTCACTCCGAGCAACAATGACTTGCTAGAGAAGAGTTTAGATCTAATTGAAGAGCGAAGAGAAAATGCCATGGTTTAATTGGCGTATTATCAGTATAAACTCAAATAAGGGTACGATGCCAATGTGAGGTTAAGTCCATTAGTGCCAGGAGTCTTGGTATTGAGAAAAGTTCTGGGTACTGTAAAGAATCCAGCATGGGGGAAGTTAGGGTCCAACTGGGAAGGACCATATCGCATCACTTCGGTGGCTGAAATAGGTGCATATTATCTTGAAGATCTAGATGAAAATGTTGTATCATGTCCTTGGAATGTAAATAACCTGTGAATGTATTATTATTAATGAAAGTTTCTTCTGCCATATTTTTGTTTATTACATTATGTGTTATACTTCTTATTTACTTTAGTATTAAACAGAACCTTGGTCATTCCTAATTCCTCGGGCCACATACCTTGGGTAAATTAATACTCTTTATTATTTATTTGAATATCAAATAGAACCTTGGTCATGTCTGGCCCCTCGGACCACATACCTTAGGTAAATTGATATTTCATCTCATTTTTCTAAGTGTTAAACAGAACTTTAGTCATGCTTGACTCCTCGGACCACATGCTTTGGGTAAATTAATACTTCACCTTATTTTTCTAAGTGTTAAACAGAACTTTAGTCATGTCTGACTCCTCAGACCACATATTTTGGATAAATTAATGTTTCACCTCATTTTTCTAAGTGTTAAACAGAACCTTAATCATGTTTGGCTCTTCGGACCATATGCTTTGGGTAAATTAATACTTCATCTCATTCTTCTAAGTGTTAAACAGAACCTTAGTCATGTCTGGCTCCTCAGACCACATACTTTGGGTAAATTAATATTTCTTGTTATTTGTTTAAGTATCAAATAGAATCAGCCATGATGAATGGCAGAGACCTTCATGGTAGTAACGTGAGCAAATGGACATTCATGGGCTTCACTTAAAGCATTTGTAAGTATATCAAGTATATCTATTATCTTTTTGAGAATTGATTGTCCCTCCAGTCCTTTGGACTTACTAATAAGTAGGGATTAAGTGAAGTCAAACATGTTTGGATACTCTACCATTGTGTATGTTTTTGGAGTAAAAGATACACTTTGTTTAGATTTCAAACACATTATCATTTACACAGATAGCTAAGTGAATTGTGTCTCATTTTCATATTGGTTAAGTGTTAAATTTAAAAAAAAAAAAAAAAAAAAAAAAAAAAAAAAAACCTTGTTTGCATATCACAAAAGTAAAGAAAATGTTCATAATTTTCATTAATTTAAGCCTTAGAAAAAGGCAGATTAGTTACAAAAGGTTAGGCTGATTACAAACCTTGTAAATAGAAATAATATTTAAAAAAAAGAAAAAGAAAAAAGAAGAAGTAAGAAAAGACAAGACAACTTAGGGCTTCATTTTTATCATGAGCTTGTCTTTTTGAGTCTTACCAGGCTAGGTGGAGGCTGCCGTGAAGGATGTTGTACCCTTACCCTTGAGGTCCTCCTTGGTAGGAATATGGAGAGTTGCCAGAACAATCTCCAGGTTGTGGGAGACCTCATTTTCCTTGGATTGGTTCTTAGGGGCAGTTGGGGGCTGGATGGCATCATGGGCCACTTCCTTGGTCACCTCGGCTGGCTTCTCAACAAACTCAAGCAGCGTTGCCTCCTTGGATGGGCTTTGGATTGAAGGAAGAGCTTTGGCTTGGCTTTCCTTACCAGCATCTGCCTCCTTGGAGGCAGTGTTAGCCTTAGAGCCCAAGGAGCTAGAAGCACGAATGGCTAGAGAGTAGTATGCACTTTCTGCTCTCCTAAAGGCAGAGGAGGCCTCAACCCCATCTTCGTTGAGGGCCTCGTTCCACACTTGGAGGCAATAGTACCTACGCACCTCCGAGACCTCAACCTTAAGGGCTTCTTCAGTCTCTGCCACTCCCACTTCATACCCATCTTGCTCCGCTTGATCCTTGGCCTTCTTGGCCTCCTCCAATTTCTTTGATAGAGCTTTTATTTGATCTCTGGCTGTAGTGAGATCGGCCTTAGCTTGGTGGAGTTGCTTGCGCTGGGCTTCAACTTGCTTCGGGCTTCAACTTGCTTCTCTGCCCTATCCAAGGCTGCCTCAGCACTTTTCCTATCCCTTTTAGCCTCGGTTAGCTTGGTAGTTAGTTCTTGAGACTTCTTGTCCACCACCCTAAAGGCCTCTATGGCAACTATGCGCTAGGCTTCCTCATCCTTCATCATTCGGTGTGAGGTGTTTACTATTTCCTTGGCCCTGTGTGTGGATTGAAAAATCTTTAAAATATATATATATATATATATATATATATATATGAAGGTTAGAGAATAAAAGGGTAAGTATGAATATAAAAATTAAAAAAAAAAAGGAGAGAGGGAGAGAGAGAGCAGTTAGAGAACTAACCAGAGCGAGGTCCCTCTTCAAGCTGAGGAACACCTCGTGCTTCCTCATCGACCTTAGGTCGACCATGTCTTCTAGTAGTAATAGAGCCTGCTCCACAGCATCGGCTATGTATCCTGCCCTCCCTTGCTAAAATTTTCTGATTAAGGCATCAACAGGCAAGGGCGCCCCATCCGGTATGAGGGCAAGAGTCTAGGTAGGGGTCCCAACTTGGGAATCACCCCTCCTATCCACTAGAGTCTGTGTTACCCTAGCCTTCTTAGCTCTCTTTTAGGGCTCAGCCTCCTTGGATAAGGGGTACTTCCTTCCTTCCGCCACATTATGGCTTTTTTGATCCCTTTTCCTTTTGTGGTCAGTAGGGTCAGGTCAGAGAGGTTGAATGGGCGGAAGGGGAGGAAGCTTGGCTTAAGTGGTCTTTTCTTGCATCTTGCCCCCAACTTGGGACTCTATAACCTCCAAAAGACCAGTCCTGGGCTTGCGTTGTATCCCTATGGCTTCTGGAATGGAGGGATCCCCTTGCGTTAGGCTTACTTGGGCTGAAGGCAAATGGCTGAAGTCACCGGCAGGAACCTTTGGGGATTCAGGTCAGTTGAAGACCTCAAAATCCTCCTTGGATTCATCCTTGGAGTTAAGCACTTCAACTACTTTTCCTTTGTCTTCTTCTTCTTCCTCTTTGACAACTGGATGAGAAGGGGTTGCTTCGTCCTTGGCCTTGCATTGAAAGATTGGTTCTACTTTCAGCACACCTTGTGGTTCTATACCTGGGTTGAGAAAGCTAGGCACGACGACATTGATCAGCTACAGGCGCGAGTCCTTTGCCTTGATCACGCACTTTAGCTCCTGGAAATTTGATAAGAGTGGGACGTAGTTGAGGATTAAGTGTGCTACTTGTAATTGGTTGTCACTATGGACAAAAATTTCAACTTTAAGTATCTTGTCTAAGCTTGCCTAGTTGACAAGAATGAAATTTGGAATAGTGGCATGTTTATCTGCAAAACCATTGAGAAAACAAACAAAAAACACCATCAGAAAAGAAAATAGCACAAATCAAAGGAAAAATCAACTACTAACACAAACGGAGAAAAATAGGTACAGAGCATGTCAAAAGGAAAACAGGTGACTTTGAAGTAATCAACCTAGACCTAAAACCCCACCTGGTTGCCCCTCTCTTGTCAGGTAGGGGAGGCCATCGTGCCACTCCCCTGAAACGATTAGGAAATCTTTGTTCATGCCTTTGTTGGAGTCAAGCAGGCATGAAATGAGCCTAATCTTGGGGTACCTAGTTTTGAGGTAGTATCCCTACCCTTTTAGGTGGTAAAGGTTATAGACCCAATTGACATCATGGTGAGTAAGGTTTAGGCCTATTTTCTCATTAAGGGCATCTACACTACCCAAAATCCTAAACATATTTGGGGCACATTGGGTGGGAGCTAATCTCTGAACCCTAAGGTAGTCCTTAGTGACTGTGCCCATAGGGATTCTCATCCCTCCCTCAATAAAGGCAATCATTGGGATTACCACTTCTCCCTCCTGCCTATTGGTGTGCTAGTTCCCTTTCTTACAGTACCTAATGGAGACTCCTGGCGGGATTCTATATTGAGCTTTGAAGCTTTCTATACCTTCCGCAGAGTCTACCAAATAAGAAAATCTATCCATTTTCATCAAAGATAGATGAAGAAAAGAAGAAGATGAAGGCAAACTAAGAAGGCCAAGGAGGAAAGGACATGAAGAAAAGAAAAGTAGAAGGAAAAGTAAATGGAGAGGTTTAAAAAGACTTCCGCAAAGAAGAAAACTCTCCTCGGATTAGCTCTTGATATTTGTAAGCGCACGAGTGAATTGAATAAGTGCCAAGTGAAGTGAATGAGTGCAAAAGTGGAGTGAGTGGAGCATTCAAGCGATATTTATATGAGAAAGAGAGAGATGAGCGGGAAAATTCCTGCCCGAGTTCCAATGGAATCCTTAGCCGTTGGATCCATATCACACCATAAAACGTGGGGAACATGAAGCTGTAGAAATTTAATGAAGGCGTGTCTCGGATCTAGAAGCGTCAGGAGCGTGCATTAGGCAATTAAAAAGGTACCCACATAGGTAGAGATGATACATGATAAGAGCAGGGCAATTGTAGTGACATCGAAATCCTCCTTTCTTCCTAAAGAGCCAGAGAGGAGAATTTCGAGGGGCTATTGTAGGGGTGATAGGCCTAGTAGTATGAATCTATGTATATATTGGGTCGGGGGCCCAATTCGAGGACATTAAGTAATCCAAGGACGGGTAAAACACTGTTATGGGAATCCGTGTTAGTGAACAAAGAGGTGAGGTTTAGTCATAAGTGTCCAAGAAGGTGGTCTGAGAATGAATGCATCCTCAGCTGAGTAAAGCCAAGGTCTGAAGGTGTGGTTTGCCATCCAGGGCAACATTCTAGAAGGCTTTGTTAATAAGGACAAGCATCTTGGAAGCACAGGACAGAGGAAAGCCATATAATATCTAAGAGAAAGCTGCTGCACCGCACTGAATGCTCTATAACTAACTCTCTGACCATATTAATAAGGAAGTGATACCTGAACAGTAATTTTCAGCCTTACAACTACTCCCTAAAGACTTCAGGAAGGTGCTGATGGGACAAGGATCAACACCAGCAATCTAATCTACACGTGGAGGGTAGAGATGGAAGAGGGAAGATAGTATAAAACAAAGAGAAGACCCTAAGGGGAGGGGGATTGAAGAATTAAGAGAAAAACACTGTAGCAACAAGAACTGTATTTGTAATCAAATTCAAGAAATATATACAAGAACCGATCTCCTCAGATTGTGCCGAGGATGATTTCCTTTAGATAAAACCAGTCTATCTTTACTTTATTGTGATCTGGATTCGTTATAAGTGTTACCCAACTCATTAGAGCCTAGTTTTCTAACACACTCTCTACAAATTCATTGTATTGGGCTCTTTGGGCCTAGATCCTTTGATCTTTTGGGCTTAGGAACCAAAACCCGCCCTTACACTTAGTATTTTCAAAAAAAAAAAAAAAAAAAAACAATACCATATATTTTGTTTTATTTATTTAGTAACCAATCATAAAGAGTTTTTTTATATTTATTTTTACTTTTAATATATAAATTGCAGTAGCAACATTGTGATAGTCATTAGAGTATTGAGTTTGTTGTTTGTGCATAAAAAAACATTGATAGCTAAGCTAGAAAAAATTGAATTTTTTGGGTAGTTTATCTAAACATTTGAGGAGACTGAACAATCGTATTGGTGGTTTTCAGAAAACTATTTTATCTATTTTAACTATTTTAACACCACACTATAAAATACACCCAATATCAATGATTCTATTTTTCTTTTTACCACTTTATTTAAATATTCTCATTATTCTTCTTTGGTGAAAATACATTTATGGTTCCTACATTTTGGGCCAATTCTTATTTTGGTCCTTATTCCGATTTTGTTACTATTCCAGTCCCTAAACACAAAAAATCATTTCTATTTTGGTCATTGTTGTCAACCCACAAATAAGAAACTCCTACGTGGCAAACGGAGTGCATAGGCGGCATGTTAGATGTTGATATGGCCAATAAAATAATATTTAAAAAAAAAAATATTTGGCTTTAAAAAAATGACAAGTTCAACTCCACATAAGATTCTAAATTTAATAAAAAATAATTTATCAATTTTAATCAAATAAAAAAGATAAAAACAGAGTTAAAAACCAAAAAACACATTAATTGAGATCTGTGTTCATCTTGATCATGAACACATAAGAACTACAAACCCAGAATATTCAATCACAAGAACAAAATAATAGAAACCCATAATATTCCAAAATTTGTACCCAAATTCTTCCACAAAAATCAATTATACATTCAACCCAAATTATTATCCTAATACAATATTTCTCATAACATAAATTTCCAACCAAATACACAGAATTTCAATCAAACCTTCATCAATTTCCCAGCAACCAGCAAAGCCTTATCATCAAATCCACAAAAATCATAAGCTAAAAACTTCCAAATCAACTTAGACCCACCAATAGACAACAAGATCTAAATGAACCTAGATCAAAGTGAGTGCAGATCCAAAACCATCTCTTTTCCAAATACCCATCAAAATTCTCAAGATAGTAGAATTGAGGAGAGGTAGAGATGTGGCTTCGTCATGGTGGTGGTGTTGTGGTGGAGCTGATGGAAAACCCATAACCCAAATCACCCAAACAACTGCCTATCAAAGGTGGGACCGAGCCTGAGAGAGGAATAGAGTGAGGGTGAGGTAGAGAAAGGTTTGAGAGCCACTACTTGAGGCTTAGCTGTGGGGATCGACCACCACCACCACCGATCTAGATTTCACAACACAACACAACCACTAATCTGGGCTTCACAACAACATAGTACAACCATCGATCTGGGCTTCACAACAAGACAACCACACCATTCTAGACCTTGTCTTCGACCTCAACAAACTCCTCCACATCACTCCAGACCTCGTCGCTGAAGTCCTCAAGTCCCAACCCGACCCAAATCTCACCTCTAAGTTCTTCCACAAGGCCTCCAAATAAAAAGGCTTCCACCACACTTTCACTTCCTACAATGCCTTCGTCTATTGCCTTAACCGCTCTATCCATTTTCGCTCCACCGATCAACTGCCCAAACTCATGATCTCCCAAAACAAATGCCCTACCGAAAAATAGTTTGAAATCCTTATTTGATTCCACTCTGACACCAATCGAGCCCTTTGACTTTTCTAAATTTATCAGAAGATGAAAAAAATTCAATGTCAAGCCTAAGGTTTTAATGAAAACAAATTTTTTAATTTAATAATTTTAATTTATTAGATTTTAGGTTTATTTTTTATTTTTCTTACATGCCTTTTTTATTTATTAATATGCTTATGTGTTTTTAAATGGCAAATTATTTTTTAAAAATATTATTTTAATAACCACCTTAATGTTTGCCACCTATGCACTTTGTCTATCATGTAGGAATTTTCTGTTAGTAGGTTGACGGCAGGGACCAAAATGGAAATGATTTTCTGTTTTCAAGGACTGGAATTATAGCAAAATCAAAATAGAGATCAAAATAGGAATCGGCCTAAAATGTAGAGATCAAAAGTATATTTTCGCCTTTTTATATTTTTTTTTTATTCTTACTTTATTCTTTGTTTCTTTATCTCTCTCCATTTTTGTCTCTTTACCACTCACAACCACCAAATAAGCAATAGTTTTTTTAGTATTTGTTGTGAGCACCACCATTGTTGGTGCTTTAAGTGTTTTTATTTATTTATTTATTTTTTAATTGTGAAGAATTGGTAGATGTAGAGATCTATCGTGATATTGTAGATCTTGTAAACTGGTGGGACCTTTCATATCTTGAATCCAATTCACCAAAATGAAGTCAATATCTATCAACTATTAGATTAAATCAAAGGAGTAATTTTCATTATAAGCACATAGGTTGAAAGATAGTGATTTTCTAAATCTGCCTATTACTTTCATCAGAGTGCAAGAGGTTCTGTAGCCACCCATTTCGGATAACCTTTTTATTTTGCTTGATTTTTTTTTTTTTTTTTTCTCTCTATTTTTTCTTTCTTTCCATTTCTCAGTTAAATTAATTACAAGTCAATAAATTGGTACTTAACTTTTGCATTCTCTTTGATTTTCTCAATCTAAAGTCTAAAACCTCTCTCCAACAGATAGAGACATGAATTTTTTTATTTTTTATTTTTTTTTTATACAACATAAAATTTCTACTCTAACCTAATCTAAGTGTATATATGTGTGAAACTCTCTCCTAGAAACTTGAATCTCGGCCCTTGCCCCCTACACCTTACAAGTATTTATATTTGTGGAGTGATTACCGCACCAAGGGTGCGCGATGGTGATAGAGACATGGTATTAAAATTTGAATTCATGAACAGAATTTACACCAAATTCCTAATACCCACAAGTGGTTTTACAAAACAACTTCATAATCAAGGGTCCACAAATATGAGATAACGAACAAAATTCATATTATCATATAGTTATCTTTCTTTCTTTTTTTTATTTTTTTTATTTTTTTATTATTTATTTATGGACAAAATGTTTTTCCAAATGCCAAGAACTTTGGCCAATGAAGACATCTTCTCTCATTGTAATTATCGAATTATTAAAGGGAAAAAAAATCCAAAATGGTTTGGAGGAATCTTCTCAAATCCACTATGTAGAGATTCATATGATCATTTATGTGAATTATTTAGACAAGTCACGTGACTCGTTTAAAAAGTCATGCGACTAATGAATTGTCATTTAAACAACCCTATAGTGGGTTGTAGGAATTTTTAATTTTCCTCCAAATTGGTTTAGAAATAAACCTTTTCTTTTATATATATTTCAAATGTTCTTGTTCAACACCGCATAATACTATTTCAAGGTTAAGTTGAGAAAAGAGTAATTATCACAAAATTAAACATTTTCTTTTAAAAGTTTTTAAAAAGGCTTCATCTTCCTCCACTCCATTTTTCCATAAGTTATGAACACTATATTGTTTTTCCATTTTACCAATATTAAAAAAAAAAGTTTTAAAATAAAAGATAAAGACACGTAAAGGAACATAAATGATTTTAATGACAGACAAAAACATGTGAAGTGATGTAAATTATATATTTTTTACATAACAAAAAAAATTAAAAAAATTATACATATTTTTTGAGAATCAAAAATCAATATATCATTGAAGAAAGTGCAAAATCCACACATATCTCTTGTGGAACGTTCGCTATCCAAACAAATAGTTTTTTGGAGCATAAGCATTAGCATCACCTGTGGCAAAAAAAAAAAAAAAAAAAAAAAAAAAAAAAAAAAAATCCTATTTTCACATACCAAAACTTACTTATACTACTTTAATGTAGCATTTTACAATACATTCTACCTCACATGTTCTAATTTCATATTCTATTTGTTTATTCATTTCTCTCTCTCTCTCTCTCTCTCTTTGTGAAAGTCACCACTATGAACTACCCACCACCACTAAAACCAATCACAACCACCACCATAACCACCACTAGAGGACCACCAGAGGAAAAAAAAAAAAAAAAAAAAAAACCTAGAGCCCATCTAAAACTCACCTCTAGACGAAAAACCTATTTGAAACCATCAAAAAGACTGAAACCCATCTGGTTCACCCAAGGACGGAGCCAAAAGTTTGAGTTTTTTTTTTGGGGGGGGGGGGGGGGGAAGGGGCTCAACTGTGCTAGTTTTGTGCGGTGGCTCTACTGCTACTTACCCATGTCACTGAAGTTTTTATTTATTTATTTTTAGCATGCGTATGTTACTGGATAATGGCAAAAGTTTTTGGGTGAAATTGATTTAATGGACTTAATTTATTTTAGCTTAGCTATTGGTAATTTTTGTTGTTGGGCTAATTTTTGGGGGGCTTGTATATTTAGTTTTAGATTTTAGATCTATAAATTTATTTATGGCCATTAAAATGAGGAAATTTCTAGAGTTATAAACTTTTTTATTATTTTTTTACAAATAGATGATGTGGTGAGTGGTTATTGATAAGTAAAAAAGTTATGTAAATGGTGGGTCGAGATGTGAACCAATAAAATTTGTTACCTCAATAGTTTGTAAAAAATTTGTAGAAAAGTGTGTGGCTATAGCATTACTTTTAAAGGAATCAATGGTATTATTAAGGGGGACAAAGTATAATTTTATAGGAAAAAATTTGCTAAAATTAGTACGACATATATACTAATATTTAAAAAAAAAAAAAAAAAATTGGGGGGAGGGGGGATTGTCCCCCAAAGCCAATAAGTGGCTCCGTCCTTGGGTTCACCTAACCCATCACATCTGAAACCCATTTGCAACTCACCACCATTGCATCCAAAATCATCCCACAACTCCAATTGCAATGGCGAGGCAACATGCAGAGGCGCAATGGGCGTTGCGGCATGCGAAGGCATGATGGGTGGTGACAACAGGTGGTAGAAGGTTGGAGAGAGAGGGAGGACTAAAAAAAATAATTTTTGTTTCAGCATTTGGGTCCATATCGTTCTATTAGTAGAATAGTACAGTAAAAAAATGCTTAAACCTTTTGGCATTTGAAACACTTTATGTAACTTGTTTTTTTGGTGTTTGGTGTGCCAAATACTAAACACCTTATGTTAAAGCATTAATGCATGCTCTTCTAGCATAAAGTGTATTAATTTGAGATAAAAGGATTATGTAGGTTTTTTTAACAAAAGGAATAAGATCATTTTGTTTTGCTTAACAGCTTATTTTTTTTTCTAAAACAAAAAGAGCCAATGAAAATAAGGTTATCCCATGCTACACTATGTTATGTGTAGAGAATGGTTCAATTTTCTAACAATTATGATATCCTCTAAAAATTTTAGGAAAAGAATATTTGATTAAAAAATTAATTATATATTGAAACAAGGATAGAGACAGAGAGGGAACAGTAGTTACTGGAATGTATAAAAAAACTACCTGGAAATAGTAAAAGAAGTTATGTTAAGCGGTCCGAATTTCTGGTATCCGGTTCCTCTTCACCCCCACTCGAACAATTTCAAACTCTCTACACTTGCTTTCTGCATCGACCACGTGTCACGATCAGTATTTTTCAAATCCAAAGTCAAGCTAAAAAAAATTAAAAAAACCACAATAGTCAGGACCAATAGCTAAAAGTCACAGATTCCGCCACGTGTCAAAAAAAAAAGCGAGTGAAGAAAGTGAGCACATTTTCGCGCGTGGAAAAGAGTATGCATCCGTTTTATTATTATTATTATTTGGCGAAACGCGGGTGAAAAAGCAAAGCAAGCAAAAGGCAAAGGCAAAGGGCAAAGGGAAACGAAAGCAAAGCCTCTCATGTTTTTGTGGAGAGGAGAAGAGAACGCTTTTCTTTCTCCCTCTCTCTCTCTCTCTCTCTCTCTAAAAACTCTCTCTCTCTGCCTTTGAAAACAAAAATAGAAGGTTATTGTGATTAGTGTTTCTGTTTGATCGGTTGGGGGATTGGTGGTGGTGGTGAGTGGTGAGTGGTTGTTTTTGAAAAGGGAATGGGAGTTCCGGCGTGATGGAGAGATGGAATTCGAGGCCGGAATTCCGATGTCCCGAGCTGCTGCTGCTGCTGCGGCTGCCGCGGCTGCTGCTGCTGCCGCGGCTGCCGCCGCTGTCTCTGTGACTGAACCTTCCTCGCTCTCACCCAACTCAGGTCTGTATGTATACACACACACGCACTTATTAGTTACTATTATTAGTTATTGCATACACTTTTTTTGTTTTTGTTTTTGTTGCGTTTTATGTTTCCTCTGTTTTCTGTTTTCTGTTGTTGTTGTTGTCTGAAAAATGCAAATTCATTTGCGTTTTCGAAATGCTTATTACAAAAGTTTGTTTGGCTGTTAGGACTCATACGTGAATTGTCGGTTTTGCCCTCAATGATTTCTGCTTCGATCAATGTTCTTTATTTCTCTCTCTCATTTGTCAATTCATTATTTAAGCAATTCATTTCAATTATTTTTTTTTTTCCTTTGCTTTTATTTATTTACTTATTTTTCACATTATGGCTGGGATTCAATTTTGGTTTCTGTCTTCGTTTTCCTTCCTTTTATTTATGTTTGGTCGTGCTTTATTATTTTTTATTTTTATTTAAATGCAATTGGGTTGCCTTTTTCTGATTCGGGTACAAAAGAAATGCAATTTTATAGTGTGAATATTTTATGAGTTTGATTCATGTTTTGAAGTGAAAATGTCCTCTCCTCTCTGTCACCTTTGTGATTTATTTAAAAACTTAAAATTTTCTAAACATGTTGTTTTGTACTTACAAATTAGCGTATTTTTGTGCAAGGATTATAGATTGTGTTTTCTTTTGGACTTATATTTTCAATTTTTTTTTTTTTTTTTTTTTTTTTTTGCGTTTTATTTAAATACAATTGGGTTCAAATTTTTTCTTTTTCAGGGAAGTTTACTAATTCGGGTACACAAAGAAATGCGATTGTATAGTGTTAATTGTTGATGGGTTTGATTCCTGTTGTAAAGCGGGTAACATGTCCTCTCTGTCCCCTTTGTGATTAACAGCAAGCTTAAATTTCTGATGATTGGATTTATACCTTTCAAAATTGAGTAATTTTGAGGTTCATCATTCTTTTTGTATTTGAATTCTGTGCACAAAGAAATGTAATTTTCTATTTTAATTTGTTGATGGGCTTGATTCATGTTGTAAGGTGTATTAAAACGTCCTCTCCACCCCTTTCAAGATTTAAACGTAAAATTCCTTGTAATTTGTTCTATATTTTTCAAATTTGAGTATTTTTGTGTGAGGATTATAGATTAAGTTAGCAGACCATGATTGAAGAGACTAATTTCAGTGAATTCTGAGGTTTTGTGTCTTTTTGTTTCCTTTAATGGTCTTCAATTTTTTTTTTGGGGGTGGGGGTAAATTTGGGATTGATCAGTATTGGGGTTTCTTCTTCTTGATTGATATGACTTAAAACTTAAAGTGTCCTTTGATGTAAAAAATCATGTACAATTACCGGAAATTTATTATTTTCTTGTTCATGCAGTTGCAATAGAAATCAAGGATAAGCAGTGTGTAAATTGTTTTTATTTTATTTTAAAATTGGTTTTGCTTTCTTTGTCTTATTAGTATTGTTTTTTCAGTTGTTGATCAATAAGGTTTTTTGTACCATTTTAAATGTTCAAGTGGTCTAAGTTGGTCATTTCTCCCACAAACACCTGCCCTTTTAAATTTGAGCATGAAATGGTAAGAAATTTTTCTTAATTATATATTTTACTAAGGATTTAGTTATCTTGCTTGTCACTTAATTCAGTAAAAACATAAATAAAAAAAAAGCTTCCATTTCACTTAATTTAAGTAACATTCAAGTGTATTGTGAAATCATGATTACACTATAGCTTTATTAAATGCGAGTCCCAGGAAACAGAGACTTGGAACTTTTGAATATTTTAATTTACATTGTTGGTGTGATAAGAAAATGACAAGTTAATGTTAGTTAAGCCCAATGGTTGTGCATTTGCCTTTGTTTAGTTGTAATTGTTGAAGCCTTTTGTTGTAATAGATAAGATTGTTTCCTTTGTCATCATTTTCTTTACAATTGAATGAAACATCTATTTGATCTGGTAGTGTTCTGTATACTCTTTTTCTTTTTTCCCTCTCTCTATCTCTCTCATATTAAATAATCTCTTCTTTCTATAGCCAAGTGGTACTTCTTCCCTTTTTTACTAAGGGCACATAGAGATTTAATCCATATAGCAGGAGGGATGGGTATGAAAATGGAAAAGATGGGAACAGGATATTTATCTTTATTTGTTTTTATTTTTCTTGGGAGTAGATTCAAATGGGAAAGGTAGAAAAGAAGACTTCTTGCCTACTTTTCCAGCTAATATTCTTCTAATTTAGGGGGGGTCCTGATGGGGGAAGGTAGTCAAAAATGCAAAATAAAGGTTTGGAGATTGCAAGAATTTGATTTTGGATGAAAGAATGTTCTTAAATAAGTTTTCACTACCTTTTTGTTTGAGGAATTTTCAAAAGATATGTGTATGGACTTATTCAGCTAATGTTATTTCAGATGCAATGTGGCAAATGAACTTGAGATCAAGTGAAACAATGGAATCTGGGCCATATCCTGAGCGTCCTGGAGAGCCAGATTGTTCTTATTACATAAGGACTGGCCTCTGTAGATTTGGGGCAACATGTAGATTTAATCATCCTCCTAACAGGAAGCTGGTATGAGCTTTTGCATAATTTTACAAATTCTTATCAACTCAAATTTATCTGAGTGAGAGAATATTGATGCGATGTTATGAGATTCTTAGATGAATTGATTTTGAAGCCTTTTTTAGCTGTCATCTTTGATTTAATAAGCTAGTTGAAGTGCATAGAGCCATAGACATAGAAACCATTGCATTCTTTGTTCTATTATTTTTTATCTCTTATTATCGGTGAGGTTCCACGTCATTAAATTTTTTTTCTCTATTATTATCTTTTTTCTAAACCATGGACTTTCCTCTTAAGTTGACTTGACTCAAGTAAAATTAGCTTTATAATTCTCTCTTGCCTGGCTCTAAATTTCGATAGGACAGTCTATACTCTCAGTAACCTTCTATTTAGTTTCTTTTTTTCATTATTGATTGGAAGTATTGTTTGATTAGATTTCTAGCATGTACAAACCTGGAGGGGTAGGAATGGAACAAACATAATTTTATATGCATATGCATGTCATCCTTCCTACAAATACTCAAACCAGGGTGATTAGATACTGACTTTGAGCCTTAAGCACACATTTCTTTATATGTTGAATCATACAAAAAATACTCAGTATCCTCTGGACTTTAGTATACTTCATATTCTTTCCTGTTCAGCTAGTATAATAAACGTATAGTTATATGTTATTGAATCAATCCCTCGAAAAGTATTTGAGTCTTATGTTCTAATATTTACCTAGACATAATTTTCGTATATGGGAACTTAACTTACTATATTCTGTTTTATACTAGGCTATTGCCACTGCACGGATGAAGGGGGAGTTCCCAGAAAGAGTAGGACAACCCGAATGTCAGGCATGTATTCCCATATAATTGGCATTATTGCTTGTTTAAATGTATGCACTACATATTACCACTGGCATGAAATAACCCACTTCCTCATAACATTAACTTTCAAATTTGGCCTGGCTGTATATTTGAGCAATACATTCTTGGCAAGAAACATTAGAAATTTGATAGAGGTCAACCTTGTTAAAATTTTTGAGCATTAACCCTCTTGATTGGGCTGGCTCCTCTACTTCTGTACTTAGAAACTGTGCTACTGTACATTTCATTTTTTAGCAATTTTCCAAGCTGGGGTATAGACATTTGTCATGCCCAGCTTGTTCAATAAATTCTATAAGTTTTCCTTAGTTTTTAGGAAAAATAAAATACATCCAAATTGGCTATAAATTTTATTCAGTTGCCGAATGTCCATTACATAGAAGCTTGAGTATCACAAAATCATTCTCATAGGATTTTCATGACTCATGAATTACTCATCTATTTGATGGTCCCCTAAATTCCTTCTATTTTGAGAACACCTATTCAAATGGTCCCCTAAATCCAATTTTTGTTAGAGAAGCCTTTGATGTTAATGTTGAGAAAGTCTCACAGCGATTCAATTTGTGCTTGATTGTTGGTATATGTACTTACTAGCTTAAGTTTTAGAGCCCATTTTTTTTTTCTTGGACTCCACATGCCATGCTTGTGTGCCTTTTTTTTAGTGTCTATTTGTTCATCAGGCCTGTTTGTCTCGATTCTTAAATATATTGACCCTAGATATGAGAGAGGGTGTCAAATAAATCTCACATTGCTTGTGTAAGTGCTTGACTATGGGTATATGTTCTTGTTGGGCCTCTCTACATATTAGCTTAAGCTTTTAGTTTAGTTGCTTTAACAATTAAGACTAGTGGTAGAGGATGCTCTTTGGCGGCAAGTGGTAGAGGTGAAATATGGATGTGTATGGGGTGGCTGGTGTACAGGTTCAGTTGTTGGTCCTTATGGTGTTAGTCTGTGGAAATATATCAGTCGGGGATGGACTTCTTTGGCATGTTATATTGTGTATGAAATAGGTGATGGGTCAAGAGTGAAGTTTTGGTGAGACCGATGGTGTGGGGAGACACCTCTTGTTGCCAGCTATCCTGAATTATTTAGATTTTGTCGTGATAAGGAGGCAAGTGCAGCTGAGCTTATGGAGTTTACAAATGGAGTTCTTCATTGGGATGTAAGTTTCTTTAGGGCTGTTCGTAATTGGTAATTGGAGGCTATGTTGAGCTTCATGTATACCATACATGGAATTTCTGTAAAGGGAATTGGGGAGGATAACATGAGCTAGAAACCAGATAGAACTAAGGGCTTTATGGTTAATGCTTATTATTGTCTGCTAGTGGGCTCTAATGGTTTATGTTTTCCTTGGAAAAGCATATGGAAAAAGAAGATCATCCCCTCGAGTGGCTTTCTTTGTTAGGACTGCAGCTTGGGGGAAATGTATGACAATTGATAATTTAAGAAAAAGGAAGGTTTGGATATTGGATTGGTGTTATATGTGCAAGTGTAATAGTGAATCAGTTGACCATCTTTTCCTTCGTTGTCTGGTTGCCATGGACTTGTGGTCTATGGTTTTGGGCTTATTTGGAGTAAGTTGGGTTATGCCAAAGTCAGTTGTGGGGCTCCTAGCTTGTTGGCAAGGGTGGTTTGGTCATCATTGGAACGATCATATATGGATAATCATTCCCCATTGTCTCATGTGGTGTCTTTGGAGGGAAAGAAGTAGTAGGTGCTTTGAAGATAATAAGAGATCTATTTCAGACCTCAAGTTATTTTTCTTTACAACCTTAGTAGATTGGCTGTCTGCTTTGCGAAACCAATCTTACTCTTCCTTTCTTGATTTTCTAGATTTTTGTAATTTTTATACTTGATTATTTGATCTCATCTCTGTACACTTCTTGTGTACTAGGGCGTCCCTTTTTTGATATCGATAAATCTTATTACTTATCCAAAAAAAAAAACTAGAAGGTTTAACAGACAAATGTATATAGGAAACTCACACACACAGAATCACCCTTTCTGAGTTTGGCTCTTTTAAACAAGTGGACCATACATACTAGCATTCCCCAATATGTGGAAAACAAGAATATGAAAAATACTGGTAAGAGAGAATGGTGATATTGTTTATTGTAGAGTTATGACAAAAGTAGCTGGACGTTAAGGTGCATAAGTTTATTAATAGTTTGTGTTCATATTATTAATATATAGGATTGAGGTGTACACCATATATGAAACAAAGGACATGTCTGTGTAATTTCTAGAAATACAAGGGACATTCTTGTATTTTTGATGAAATTCAGGGGAGTTGAAGTATTTTACACAATAAACTTTTCCACCAATCAATGCCTCTGAAGACATGTAGTGAGTAACCTATTAGATTCTATTTCGTTTTGAGGGTTCTAATAGCTTGTTAATTATTAATATCTCATTCTCTTTTTATGGTTTTAGAAACCCAGTTCTTTTCATGCACTCTTATCATACAGTTGAGAACTGGAAGATGTTTCCATGCCATTAATTACCTGAATCATTTGGTTTACAAGATGCTTGGATCAGCTTCAAATCAAGCAGTAATATATTTAGATTCAAAGGTCAACAGTACATGAAACTACGCAATTTACCTGACCATGTGGAGATTTTAGAGAGTTGGGTTAGTATGGAGCATTTTAGCTGACATTGGAATTGGAAAACTAATTAAGATTGAAGAGTTGATGTGGCTTAACAAGTGCCTACATGATTACCTTGTCATTCAAAGGTGCTATTGATTGCCCAAGTTACTTGTATGCTACTTCCAACATGACCAAAATGAAGCTGGTTCTAAGTTATTCACACCCCATCTCATTGAGTTCCAGAAAGGGGAAAAAAGAATTAGGAAAATGGATATCTAATGCCTAGCTAGCGTTGCTTTGGAAGAATCTTCTCAATGGAATTTAAAGTTTATAGTTCCTTCGATATGACTACAGTCCATATATCTCATATTTGGATCATTTTTATTCCTTCTAGTATAGATATACCAGTATTGTTGTTGTCAATACATCAAGTTACATTCTTGCTGAGCTGATTCTATAGCATAAATTTTTTTAGATTTTGACTTTTAGACAAGACCACCTTTCTATCACACATCATATGTGTAAAAATATAGATAATATAATGCAGAAAAAAAATGCCTAGCTTGTTATAAGTGGTTGATTGGAAATTTAGAGAATCACATTGTCATAGTAATTACAATAATTTCTGCCAACTTACGCATTTTATATATCTCTGTAATTTGATAGTGTATTTATGACTATTATAGTTAATATCAACTAATTATTTTATAACAGATGAAACATGATAAAATTGTGATTTTTTAGTGGAATATTCATAAGGAATGGATTGGTTTTAATTATAAGAATTCATTGTTCTGATTGAAAATTTTATGAAGTCTTATGTTTTGGTTTTGTTAAATATTTTATACAAACTTTATATTCATGTACTTGTTTAGAAATGCTTGGTAAGTTTCAAGTTTGAGAAATTCTTCCATTGCAAACTGTAATTAGATTTTTTGAATACGTTTAAAAGGACTTGGTTTTCTCTTTTTCTACTACTCTTCTTTTTACCCTAGTGCAAAAGATGATGTATTGTTTTGAAATATCTACCATGAATTCATGACCAAAAATCCGGGTCCCAAATATTAGTGTAGCATGTATTTTAAAATGAAAAAAATAAAAGTAAAATTGAGATCTTCCCTAGAAGGAAATAAGATTGAGACTTTTGTTGGGATATCTAGAGAATGGAGGTGTTGGTTGAGGTTGAAAACTGAGTTTGGTTGGGATATCCTTCCTTTTGCTGGGTTGCTAAAGAAGAAAATGCTGCAGCCCATGTTCTTGCTAAATGGTCCTTGAAAAGTGACTTTGTATTTTGATTTGGGTAGCTGCCCTCCCTATTTGGGTGATGCCCAGAGGGAGGAAGCTTGCAGGCCCCCTTCTTTGTAACCTTTATCTTGAATAAAATATTTCTTTACTGCCAAAAGTCTTATAACTCAACTAGCACCTCCTGGTGTTTCTAACATAAATATTTAAGGTTCAAATCTGTCCACCCCAAATTAGTGAACTATCAAAAATAAAATCTTTTTCTATTCATAAAAATAAAATAAAAAAAAGAAGAAGAGAGAGAGAGAGAGAGAGAGACTGATTGTTAGGGGAGATTTTCGAGCAATTGGATAGAGAGAGTAATCTTGATTCTTGACTAAAGTGTTACAAAGGAAATCAAAATTTAGTACATTTGTAGAGTAGTGATAAGATTGCTTACCAACTACCTCTCCTAGACCTTATCAAAATGGGAGCCGTGTGTATTGGGTAAGACTTTTTTTTTTTTTTTTTTTTCTTCGTAGTTTAGTGTTATAGAGATATGGTTTAAGAAGAATCCTATTAAATTCCATTAAGTTGGAATGGAGCACAAATGGAGGATCCTAGCATTAGTTTGGTTGGAAAAATGAGGTTGTTTTCCTCCAACATCAAATTTCAAGGGTGAATAGTTTGAGTTATTGGTCAAACATGATGGCTTCAAAGACTAAGCTATGCAGCAGGGGCAGTGGTTGCTGGTTGGGCAGGAAATTATTATTTTTTTGTGGACTTCAGGGGAAGGGAGGCTTGGTTAACCCTGTAAACATTTTGGACTGAACTCCAATATCCTTACCTCTTGAGGGAGGAGAAATATTTCTGGACTACAAAATTATTGTGATCATAATAATGTCTATTCAGTGACATCTTCTGGAACTTCAATATTATATTTAACTGTATTATATATTAATTTGCTGAAATATTTCCAATGCATACCTTTATTCATTAACACTGAGTTGTGTTTAAGGCTTGTTGGTGCTTATTCATCAAAAAATATAATTTTTATTTATTTAATTTTTTTTTATAATGGCTTCAAATGCCCTCGCTCGCGCGCGCGCACACATGTATAGATATTATATATCCAATACTTGTGCTGAATTCATAGTCTGTGAATATGTATATATTTTTTTCTTTCCTACCCGAAGTAGATCAATTGTAATAATTTTCTTAGCTTGAGCTATGAAATCTTTAAATTGGGAGGACCATGGCTCCCTTGGTCTAAGTGGCTCTGCTGCTGATGCAGGGTAGCTCTCTCACTATTCATAACACCCCCTTTCCTCCGTGCTTGTAGGTGAAAATTGAAAACAAGGACTCAATTGTAATTCTTTGGTATGAGCCAAGAGACTTTACCAATAGAAAGTGCTTATTAGGGGAAGAAGAGAGAGATAACAATATGCTTTAGTATAAAGTATTTTTGTAGAGGTAGTTGACCTGTAAAGCAATAACTGATGTGAGACAATAATTATGAATCAATGTGCTTTTCTAGATATTGAATCATACCCTCAAATTCTGTTTTTTAACAACTAGATGCATTTGTCAACACCCAAAAAATTCCAATATTTGAGTGACAGATTGAAGATGTGAGAGTAACTCTGGAAGCTTACAACATTGTGTCAGAGCAAAGGTTTTTCAGAGGTTGTGATTGGCTAGAGGTTCAGTTCTAGTTATGGTTTTGTGTAACTCAAATCATTTTCAAAAGAATATATCATTCATGTGAGCAAGGCCCGATTTATACATACAGAAATGTGTATATATGTATGTATGTTTGTGTATAATATTTCATCAATTTTTTTAGAGATTACCCACTGATTTTGACATGAATTTGTGAACGTGATCATTGTCATGTCAATAAGGAAAGATGGTGGCAATGACGTGGGAATTGGGGCTTTAAATTGATTATTTTTTTAAACATATCTGTTTTGAATTTCAAAGACCATCAAATTGATGAACAATTATATTTAATATTGAAATGTGATTGCTAGTCAGACTAGTGCATACTATTTTCTTGTTTTTATAAGCAACACACCAGTACATACCCTATATAAGTCAAAGTGAATTATTTTAAGGCACACTGCATGCTTTCTATAAACATAATGGATTTGTTACTCTTATAGATGACGTGCTTGTAATCACTGGTTATTTCTTCATAACTTTGTCTTTTGTTGCTGAAGAGAATTTATTTTTTATTTTTATAATATGTTAAAAACATAATACTGCTTTGGGTGTTCTTAAGGGAATTCAATTAGGATATTGATCAAAAAACACAGAAACTAGAGTTGATAAGGATTTAGGATTCAGGTATGTAAAGATGGGTGAGAGCAGAAGTGGATTCTTGTTGATGCGAGATCTTGGATGAGGTGTTTAGGCAAGGGTATGTTTGGGTGAGGCTATGAAAACAAGTGTGTGGAGGATTTGAGAGTGGTTGTGGAAGGAGAAATATTCTAGCTTTGAGATTGTGCGACAAGGGTTATGGTAAAGACTTTGGAATTGGAATAGAGAATGAGGTTGTATGAAGAAATGGGTGACTGAATGGAATTGTTTGACTTCTTTGAGAGAGTCATCTTCTCCAAGTGAGACCTCTTGAAAGGGAGTCTCCTCCTCCAAGTTATGACAATCAAGTCTAAGAAACACAATATGGCAATTTCATTCCATGAATGGAAGTGTGATTACAATCATCTATTTATAGGACCTTAACAACCCTCATCTCATTGGTCCGCTTGTCTCCATAGGATTGGTTCTCCTGTGCTTATAGCAATTCAACATGTGATTAATATGATTAACATGCTAGGATTTGACTGACTAACTCAACTAACAGCTCTATTTTATCCAAAAACTACTTTATTTATTTGACTTAATAAATGAGATAATCCCTCTTCTAGGCTTCTAACTCAAGTTGCCGGCTGTCAATGAGTGCTTTTGCTCTTCAAGGAGCTGTCGTAGAAGGATGGAGGCAAAGGGCTAAGGATGGTTTGATCAGCACTTTAGGTCAAAACCTAAGTGCCGATTGAGAATGATTAAGTGCCAAATTGAGAATGATTAAGAGCCATTTGGCAGTAATTTACCAGACCAAAGTACAGTTCAGCTCTCTTGGTCAGGAACTCTATTTTCGAGTCCCACCTTCGTTCCTTGAGTTAGTATGAGTTCTGGGTTCAGTTCCTTTCAATATAGTACAAGAACTTCCTGGTTGTTGAGTTGATTGGTTAATGTTATTTTACAATTGGAAACTCAAGTTGATGTTGATATATTTCTGATTGCGTAGTTGTTGTGCTTCTGTGCTTCACGGATTCATTATTTGGACTGTTTAGTCCATTAGTGTGGTTGTGATTACTAATCCAACTGCACAGATTTTGAATTTCTTGATTATTTTTTATTCACAAATTTACTCATATTGATTAGTTTGTGATTATATTATTCTGCATCAATAAGTTGCCTTTGATGAAGACAGAGCTTAATATAATTTTTTTTTTCCTCCATTTTGTATATAATTTTCTGGAAAGACATGATGAACTTGTGTTTAATGCCTTCTGGAAGGTTTAAAAAGATAAGTAGTTTGCCTACTAGATGTTGGACATTTAGTGAGATTATCTGTTAAGGCTAATTGAAATCTATAATTTTAATGGCTGAAACATATACAATAAAGAATTCTCTTTCCTTGTATATTGCTCTTCCCCTATTTGGCCCATTACTTCATTTGAAATTATATGTGGATTGTTTTTTATTGGTGATCATCTTATAGACAATCAGCTTGCTTTATGTCAATAATCATGTCATTGGAGAATGTGGGCTTGTTTTTCAATCAGTTTCATATAGGAAACCAGTTGTACTCCAAATCTCAGTTTGGTCAGAGAGTTGATGCTTCATGCTATTTCTTTAAGTTTTGTTTGCAATATTTGCCTTTCCATATGATTTTTGTGGCTCTAAAATGGATTATATATTCAATTTCTCTTGTATGGTTTCACTAACTAATATTCTGCTTTGATTTGTTCTACAGTACTACCTGAAGACAGGAACTTGCAAGTTTGGAGCCACATGCAAGTTTCATCATCCTAGAGACAAGGCTGGGGTTGCTGGAAGAGTTGCCTTAAATATTTTAGGCTATCCACTTCGCCCGGTAAATAAGATAGTTTCCTTTTACTCATATAAGTATGCTTCATAAGTCAGTTCTGGCACATTCTTGTATGTTAAGTAGTTTCTGGCACATTCATGTATCCATCCATGTTAGGTCCACATCAGCTGCATGACCTATTCCTTACTTGAGAATTTTGATTGAATTTTTTCCATGTATTTGGGCCTTTCATGTCCACCACTATAGCCTGCAAGTATCTGTCACATGTTTGAAATGGGCATGGATCTTTTCTAGTTGTATCTTCTCTTCTTAGAATGGATGAAATTTATGTTCTTATTTTTTTCTTTTGTATTTTTGCCGCTGCAGAATGAGGCTGAATGTGCCTATTATTTAAGAACTGGCCAATGCAAATTTGGAAACACCTGTAAATTCCATCACCCTCAACCAACTAATATGATGGTTTCATTGAATGGTTCAACTGTTTATCCAACTGTCCAGTCTCCAACTACTGGTCAGCAGTCATATGCAGGAGGAATTACAAATTGGTCAAGAGCATCTTTTATTCCCAGTCCACGCTGGCAAGGACCTTCGAGTTATGCACCATTGCTTCTACATCAAGGAATGGTGTCAGTTCCTGGATGGAATGCATACGGCGTAAGCTTTTCATCATTTTCTTACAAAATGATATGATGCAAATATTGTATGCTTTTTTGCATTTAGGCTTTGTTAGGTAACCTAAGGTTGAGTATCAGGAAAAGAAAGGAAGGGGAGGGAAGGCAGGGGCAGCTCTACATTGATGCCAGGGACCACCTTGACCTGGAAAAAAATAATTATTATATATAAAATTTAAAAATTTTATGATTTAATTTACCTTTATAAAAATTTATGACCACCCTAAATTTTTCTAGGCCCAACATAAATAAACTTTCGATAAAGTTTGGCAACAAACTTTATTGTAGATTAAGGCTACAACTCCACTTAATATTTTTTTATTAAATGTGAATTTTGACAAATCCATCACTGGAATACATTTTCTTCTTATATCTTCCATGCTTTCAAAATATCAATAAAATCAAAGATCAATAACTATGTTATCAATTAAATGTTTAAATTTTGAGTTTTTTTAGTTTAAAATTATGCATAAAAAATAAGTTTATTGATTGAATAATAAATAACATCCAACTAACGTAAAATTTGACATGTGTTTTAGAAACATAAAGAACATGCAATTCAATTATTGGATTTTCAAAATATGTAGCCATGTTAGTTTATTTAGTGAGAGTTGTAGCCTTAAGTTACAACTAAGTTTGTAGTCAAATTTTGGTCCCTTGAACAATATATTAGACTTTTACAAACAAAAAATAAAAGCTTAAGAAAGTTTTTATTTAACTAAAATTTTGAAAGAGATGTAGTTTATAACATTGATAATGAGACTTTTATGTAACAATTCCAAAATAAGAAAATTCGTAGATGGAAATTGTAAGATTTTATGTATTTGCATTTTTTTTTTTTGGTCAATATATGAAATTCTCTTTTTATTTGATTTTATATAGTTTAAGTTTCATAATGACCACCCTGGGAAAAATTCCTGAAGCCGCCAATGAGGGGAGGGAAGGGGAGGAGTGGGGGTGAAGAAGGTTGGGGGGCAGGTAAATGATTCATATGATGGTCCTATTTGTAACTAGAATATTGAAGCTTAAACATTCTCTCTAACTCACTCTCACTTTCTCCTAACTTTGGAGGATAAGAAATCATGGGTGGAACTCAAGTCTTTTTTGCATCCAGGTTGAGCCTTCATTTGAAGCCTAGTGAAAGTTGGTTGTGGATGATGACAAATGCAGTGGTTGATTGGTTTCCTGTTGTGAGGAGGTGCTGGTGGTAGTATTTTGGGGCACTGATAGTTGAGGTGGTGAGATGCTGCTTGTGACGGGATTTTTGATAGTGAAATATTATATTGAGGCCTTGAGCTGTAGAGATTTTCCCTTGTCAATTATATTACCTTATTTTGAGGGAAATATTTCTCTTAAATCGGATTTTGGTAATAAGTTTTTGGTCAACTTCACTCATACAAATTTGGGTATTAAATGCCTAGGTTTTGAATTTCTTCAATGTGGTTCTAATCAAAAGGAAGTGAGGGTTTTTTTTATTTTTATTTTATTAGTAATCCCAAAGGTTTTTGAGCTCAAGATTTCACCCGCTTTGAATTTTCTAATACATACAGCTATAAGTTTTAATCTAATAAGCTATGCATGCTGGATTCACAATCCTTACCTTGATCCACATGGCTACCTCTTCCCCTATACTATGAAGTCCAAATTGCAAATATTTTAATTTCTATCATTCGTCACTTTACCGTTCTTTTAAGATAAAATACAAGAGGCAATGAATAAATGGAAACCCTTATTTTCTAACCTTTTTTTTTTTGAAAACCCTTATTTTCTAACTTTAAATAGCGATCAAATTGAACTTTCCCACCTTAAATTATAGGGTTATTTGTAATGTACTAAACTTTAAATTTTAGCAGATAACCCCTTAAAAGTATATGATTAGTTGTAATGTCCCTGCACTATTAAAATTTTCTCAATTTCCGTCATATTTATTCTTAATTTGCACATGCTCATCACATGATCACATAAAGAATAAAGGTTGGCATACACTCCGACAAATCTGAATGAATAACCCTAAATTTATCAGAAGTTTTTGGTGGACACTTGTAATTAAACCAAAGATATTTTGTATAATCCTATATATATGAGATTTTGATGTAACAGTATATAAGCACATGTATTCCTAAACTTCATGCACTCTTTTTTATTGGAATTGTTCCAATCACTGAAGGTGGTCATTTTGCCATTTAGTTGAACTCTTCGATCTATCTTATTTAGGGGTGTGATCTAGATGACATGCTGGTGGTCATTACAATAATGTGTTAATAGCTTCACAAGCCCATGAGAATCATTTACATTTCTACATTGTTCTGTAGATATTTAGTTATAAGCCTTTAGTATGAATTTCTTTTTCTTTTTATTTCTTTCATTATTTTTAGAATAAATGTAAGTTGAGGTTATAAGTGTACCTATAAAAAAGAAAAAGTTGAGGTTATAAGTTCTCTATGAAACTTGTAAGGTCTCTATTCAGGGTCAGCTCGGATCAGTTTCGTCTTCAGAGACCCAGCAGCGAACAGTGGCAAACAGTCAGATTTATGGAACCTCACGCCAAGGTGAATCCACTAGTGCAGGATCTCAAGGGACATTTTCCCCATTTCGTTCAGGCTCTGTCCCTGTAGGGTTCTATGCTTTGCAGAGGGAGAATGTATTTCCTGAGAGACCTGGCCAACCTGAATGCCAGTTTTACATGAAAACTGGTGACTGTAAGTATGGTGCAGTTTGTCGGTTTCATCATCCTAGAGAGAGACTAATTCCTGCTCCAGATTGTGTCTTGAGTACCTTAGGTCTTCCTTTACGTCCGGTGAGATATTATTTTTGTTCGCTTCTATCTTTCTATTTTGTTATCTGTATTTTGTACTATGCCAAATGTCTTTAGTCTTTCTTTTTTGCTACTTCTGATGCTTGCTTGAATAAATATCTAACAATAATTTGACTTTCATTTGGTCTTGCAAATTGCAATGGAATTAGCTTCTTGGTTGTTTTGTTATTTAAACTTTATTCAATTAGAATTCTTTAATATCTTCCCTTTCTTTTCTTTGAATCAATAAAATCATATCTGAAGAACAACAAGCATAACAAGTTGCAGATAATTCAAACCTACACAGAAGGCCATTACTAGTTAGGAAAATTGAATATGCTCTGTTTGAGGCTGGACTCCAGCCTTTGAATATTGGGTGATGGATGTGCTTTGTTGTGAAGTGCAGAAGCTTAATTGTAATGTAGATCAGATTTTGCATTACACTCATATGTAAAGCCTTATACCAGAATATATAACATTTCTAATTTCTTAAACATACCATGTTTATAGCCCTGTAATATTTTGTAAACATTGCAAATTTATTAAATGTGAGAATAAATAAAATAAAGGTACAATTATTGGAATTCCTATTTGTCTCTAAATTTTCACACCTAAATTTATGATATCACCAGAGTTGGAGGTTCTGTGGCTTTCTTGATCCTTTATGGAAACCTTTAGAGGATATTTCTAATATATTTTAAAATAAGTTGTGAGTGCATGTATGAGCATTGAGTCCCATATGGGGGAAAAGTAAAGAATGTGAATAGTTGATGTACATGGCTGGACTCATTGGCTTAAGCTTTTGGGTTGGAGTGGTGTATCTATGTGTATATCAATAGGCTATCTATTGGTGGACTCCTTAGTCTTCTCTTTCCACTAACAAATTAGTATAAGAATTGATGGTTTTACAATCTGTTTTTTCTTCTTTGATTTTGTTTCGGACATGTTTGCTTGTGTTGTAGTACAACTTTGATTTATTTACTGCATATTTATTGGAGTCTTTCTTTTTAACAGGGAGAACCTTTATGCATCTTCTATTCTCGCTATGGTATCTGCAAATTTGGTCCAAGTTGCAAGTTTGACCACCCCATGGGAATTTTTGCGTACAATATCTCTGCGTCATCTTCAGCTGATGCCCCTGCGCGACGTTTGTTGGGGTCATCATCAGGAGCCGCTGCATTAAATTTGTCATCCGAAGGACTTGTTGATGCAGGCTCGGCAAAGCCCAGGAGACTTTCATTGTCAGAGAGTAGACAGTTGCCTTCTGGTGATGATAACATTGACACCGAAGAGTGAAGACACAAGTCATTTACTTTTTACAGTCTTTTGGGGTTCAGCAAGAGTTATCTGTAAATTCATTTCCCATTGCTGGAGATGTACAGAATTCATGTCAAGTTAATTCTGTTCTGAAAATGCATTTCAGTTGAAAGACTTGACTCTCCTGTATTTCATATTGCTGCATTGTATAAAATCTGCAAATATTGTCACATGGAAAATTCCAATGTGAACATTTCATCAGTCTGACATCCGATCTTTCTGATTTTAATGTTGTATTTTTTTCCCAGTACTTTATGTAAAGAATATTTTTTTGGGGCAAGTTTTGATAGCCTAAGTCTGGTTTTCCCCTTAATCTAATCACACAGGTTTGAAATGTTCTCCCCATGTCCCTGATTTTTTTCATAATTCTTGAATTTCTGCTGCCTGTTTTGCATGGATGTTAACTTCATTACAATCATCATCAGCTTCCCATGTTTATCTGCTTAACACTACTGCTACTATTTTACCTGACTCTTGGAGGATTCCTTTAATATCAACTTTAGTTCCCGTTGAACACAAATAATAATTACTCTTGTAGAATGGTTTCTTTTTCTTGAACTGTCTTATTTTTTTAAATATGTAGAATAATCTTTTTATGTTTTATCCCTTTCATTACATAGCTGGACAGGTTTCATCTTGCAGAAATCAATGTGCACCAGCTTTTGGATTGACCTACAGAAATTGGAGGCAGCTGAATGAAGTGGAATGACATTGTCTATGTCTTCATGATGACCACTATAAGCTGTACAAACCAGAGAGGTTGCCCTTCTGCTTTTTGATCGCTCTCCTGGGTTCAATTTTTAGCTAAACTAGGAGTTGGTTCACTGGTATTTACTGCACAACGTCAAAGATTTAAATTCTTGACCTAGCAGGAGGCTCTTTGAAACAGAAATCATTCATACAGCTCGCTCTTATAGCCACATCAGTTTAATACTAAAATATCCTTGAAGAAATTGAAGCAGGTAGCAGTTGAACACCATAATTTGGTGTTTTCCTTTGTTTTGATTTAGAAATAATACAAAATTTTTGAAATTGTTGGAAATGTGGGCCGCATCAGCATTCTTTTGTAACCTGGCCAATTTGTTTCCAAATGTTCTCCATGCAACTACATAGATTTATTTATTTCTTCGGAATACTAGTTTTGATTCATGAGCTATTGAAGCCTTGAGATTACATTAAACTTTGTGGACAATCTGTTCTCTCTGATTTGTGCACATTATTTGTCTCTAGAAATTTTTTTCTTTAGAGTTTAGTAGATTCATTACATCAATGTAGTTTGGTGTTTTTTTGCTGAAGGAGTCGGGTGCGCTATCCTTAGACTTCTCTACATCTATCTTCTTTGATTGAACGGACATCAATTCTTCTGGGATTTCCACAAGGCATGTATTACTCCGTCGTGAATTGTAAGATATAATAGGCCCTTTGGGTCTAAACATGTTGTAAAGCCCACGATTTTTGTAAACATGTACGTTTGCAGGACAAACAGTCTATATGTAAATAAGGACTTGCAAGATTAGAAAAGGGTTAGCTAGGTTCCCTATAAATACTTTATAGTATAAATAGCACCCAAGACTTAAATCAATAACAATAAAAGCGGAAAATTTATAACAAGAACATAAAAATTTACGGCAAATTGTTTGCCTATGTCCATGAACCGCGCATGCACAAGAACACTTTTAAGAAACCTAAACCCCAAATACACCTTTAACTCTCTCTCTCTCACAAGACTTGACTTGTTGAGGCTGCCTCTCTAAGGTAGGTGTGTGTGTGTGTGTGTGTGTTTTGGGGGGGGGGGGGGGGGGTTGTTGTAGGAGATCCTTTTCCTTTGGTAGTGGGTTGCGGCAATTAAAGCCATATCAAGACTTATGGCTCGTTTGGATTGAGGGGGGGGAGGGAAGAGGAGTGGAATAGAGTAGAGTAGAGTTAACTGAAAATAAGCTAATTTTGACCTAATTCTACTCTACTCTACTCTCTTTGCCCCCTCCTCAATCCAAACGGACCGTTAGGCTCATTCACATTATTTCGTGCAAAAATTCATATTTATTTTAGCATAAGAGCCTATTTTTTCTATCTTATACAATCACTTTTCAAAAACACTTACATTAGATTATTTATTATACATTATATTTCATTAAAATATCAATCTTTCTTGATTTTTTTTAATTATTTATCTTTCTTCACATACAACCACCATTTACTTTCTTCCTTCACCCATAGAATATGTAAAAGAAAGAATAAAAAACTAAATGTAAAATGAATAATGTCAATGTAAATTTACACGGTTATTGTAGAAATTTTGCAAATTTACACATCTTTAACTTGATTGATATAGGTGATTTTGAGACTTAGTATCTGTTTGGATTCACGTTTGTGTTTTGCTTCCGCATGTTTTTTTTTTTAAGCCACAGCTATTAACTATTCTCCCGTGAACAGTGCACAGGTGCACTGTTCACGGACCCACAAACTTCACTTTTCAGCAATTTTTTCATTAAAAATAGGTTCCATAGCACAATTCACATATTTAATAATTATCTTGCTACAATGTTTTCAGTTTTTAGCAAAAATAAGTTGTATCCAAACAGACCCTTAAGGGTCTATTTGGGATTCACTTATTTTGTTGAAATTAAAAACTTTTTGCTGAAAGTACTATAGATAAAGGTAAAAGTTAGTTGAAACAGTATAATGAAATTCATGAATAATATCAAAAAGTACAGAGGGGCTCATGAATAGTAGCAAAAATAAGCTGAATAGTAAAATAAACTGATCTTTTAAGCTGTAGCGAAATGCACACTTAAACATGTAAAATTGAATACTTTTCTATTTTGCATTTGACCGATGCAAATGCTCTAAGAAATTTAACCAAATCGCTTTTATAAGCCCAAGCCAAGACAGTTGATCTGAACTGATCTGCAATCCACAACTTGTTCTACTTTAAAGACGCGCTTATCAGAATTCTTGGTTGCATGAACAATCAATTTTTGAGGTTGAAGACGAACTTGTTGAATATGATAAAAAGTGAATGGAGAAAACTTTTATCTGGAGGTTTTCCATAAACTCTATGCCAGAAAACACTCAAAAAGAAATATGATCTTGTCAATCACCTCGTTAGCACCAACCTTGAGTTGAGTGTGTGTTGACACATAAATCAGCTAAATTGATCTAGAAAAGAACAAATCCGCTAATATTATTCACTAGATCGGTGGTGCCAGACAAGCTAACCCTCCATACTTTGAAAGCTAATTAATGTTTCCGAGACTCCTCCTCGTCAATGTCATTGTCGTTCTTCTTCTTGCTTATTATCAAGGCCTTCTTTTTCTTTCTTCTTATCAATGTCTCCTTGTGTTGCTTCACAGGAGTTAGACATAACATTGATAGCGATGGTAGTTGCTGCATGCTTTTGATTTTGACAGTGAACGAGAGAAAGCTATATATATGTATTAGTTGCTAATTCGTACGATGCATGAATAGTTAAATAAATAATGCAATACCAATAATTGTTCTAAATTAATAAAAAAAAAAATTAAACTAAAATGCACTACCATGAATTGTTTTTAGTAAAGATTAAAAAAAGAAGTTAAGATATATGCTTCCCCATATACATATTTAACTATTAATAAGACCACATATTACGTATACGTTTGGATAGGAATTATTTTCCTGTGCCTGGCAGTTTTTTATTTTTTATTTTATTTATTTTATGCACGCGTTTCAACTTTTAAGAGACAAAGTGCACTGTTCATGTATTGCTTACGTTATAGTGTTTTCAGTTTTCAACTAAATAAGACTGTTCATGTATTGCTTACGCTATAGTGTTTTCAGTTTTCAACAAAAGAAACTGTATCCAAACGGACATATGCAAACTTATCATGATTAGCAGTTATGCTGCAAAGAAAGCATGCAAGATAGGAATAACAATTTGATCAATATAAATTCAAAATGTGAAAATGCACTAACAAGGGGGTGGTTGAATGAAAATTTTGAAAAATGTCTCTCCTCACTTGAGACAATCATAATCCTAATACATTTGGAATTCAAGCAAGTATTCAACATTGACCAAAATAACTACAGTTGAAAAAAAGAAATCAAATCAAATGCAAATCTGTTTCAGTTATATATAGTAGCATCTCCCGTAAAATTAAATTTAACATGATTACCTATATATGTTGGGAAACTTTTTCTTTTCTCTCTCAACTAAGAATAATATCAATACAAATGAAGTGAATTATTAATCCGTGAGGCTATTTCTGAAAACATAGGCTGTGGCTTTGACTTTTCACCAAAAATTAATGCGCTTCATCTGTCATATATAATATCCAAACAATTAGTAGAAATTTCAAACTCAATTACCAAATTATTCTTTTAAAAAAAATGCTTCAAAGTGCGGGATAAAGATTATGATCTCATGAAATTACTCATTCTGATATTATGATATTAATCTCAAAATGAAGTTCTTCACATTGAACATAAGCCAGGCTTTGGAAAATCCATCTCAATGAAAAGAAAAAGGAGAAAATAAATATAAATTCCATAAGAACTCTAAAAATAATAATGGATTTTTGGAAATCATATTTGTTAGATGATTTAATAAATGAGATGGATTCGAAATTTCCATCGACAAATTCATTAGGAGAAAAATATATCGATCTTACAAAAATGGGAAAATGACTATTTGGTTGTTATAGGGATAAGGGCTAGGATCATATGTTGGGCCTCAAGCTTAGTCTGAGGACGTTGAATGGTCCGAGAAGGGACAAATAGTCATTAGGGGTTCCAATTTAAAGTCTCATAAGTAAGGAACGAATGGAAGATGGTCTGAGGAGGAACTCCTCCTCGGATATGATGAATACAACTCAAATATCTATTCCAGCAATTAGAGTGATCCTTTAGAGAGCTCCAATAATAGGGACGTGCCTCATGAATATACGAGAAAGAAGGAAACCCAAAAATATCTAAGGAAAAGCTGCTACCACCGCATTAAATGCACTACAACTACTTTTTTGGCCGCATTTATGTGGAAAAGACCTTAGAACAGTGTTGCCTTGGCTATCACAACTCACACAGAGCCAAAGAGGGTGTCTGATGGGATAGGTACTCAAGTAAGGACTTAAACGATCAACAAATATAGGATTAAGATGATCCAAAGGGAGCTATATAATGTGATAGACTCTCCATGAGATGGAGATCGGAAATTTGAAGAGAGAATACTGTTGCAACCTAAATTGTCTTCATATCCAGTTGTGATCAATTTATACTAGGTTACCTCCTCGGATTGAAAGTCTATTGATATCAAAATCTTTTATTTGTGTTTGATTGTCATTTAATTCAGTACTAACCGTTGTCCAACTCATTAGGGCCTAGTTCTTTGACCCACTCTCTACAAATTTATTGTATTGAGCTTATTGGGCCAAGATCCTATACATCTTGGGCTTGGACTGTAAATCTGGTCCTTACAATTGGCGTCGTCTATGGGAATAACTGGTGTGATAGTGAGTACAACGTCTAAACATGGTAGGTTCAGGTCCCTATTGAGAAGAATCTATGGGTTCGACAGGATGATTTCCTTAACCTTGAAGGCAAGCGAGATTGAGAAGGTAGCGCACACACCACCCATGTTAGTAAAAGTCATTCTCCGGTTGGGAGTCATGTCTCTCAAGAACAGAATGAAAAAGCCATGCGAAGGGAGATTGACAATTTAAAGAAGAAGCTACGCCATGCACAACGGAAACGAACCCCTTCCCGTTCTGACATTTCCTACAATGATGAAAAGGATGCTAGTTATAGACAAAGGTCAAGAACTCCACCAAGTGAGTCTTTCTCCTACGATGAAGAGCACCACCACTAGCAAGAATACAAGAGCCCGCCTCGTAAAGGCTTGGGAAACAACGCTATGAGCAAGGCGTTGAATCAAATCTCCAAGTCACCTTTCACGAGCAAGATAGAGAGGGAAAAACTTCTTTGGCGGTTCCATCAGCCCACATTCACCATTTACAATGGTCGAATGGACCTTGTAGAACATGTGAGCCAGTTCAACCAGAGGATGGTTGTCCACTCTAAGGACGAGGCTTTGATGTGCAAAGTATTTTCCTCCACTTTGGGACCTGTGGCGATGAGATGGTTCGATGGTTCGAGAGCCAATTCCATAGACTCCTTTAAGGAACTTACCCAGGCCTTTGGTTCTCGTTTTATCACGTGTAGTAGGGTACCTCGGCCCTTGGATTCACTACTGTCCCTGTCCATACGAGAGGGGGAGACCTTGGAAACGTACTCGGACATATATTGAGAGATGTATAATGAGATAGATGGTGATTTTGATGACGTGGCCATCAACACTTTTAAGGTCGACCTCCTGGCCGAGCACGATTTAAGGAAGTCTCTGACTGGCAAACCTGTTATCAGTGTGATCCAACTCATAGACCGAATCGATAAGTACAAAAGGGTGGAGGAAGACCAACAGCAAGGGAAAGGTAAAGCGAAGGTTATCCCTCAGGAGAGGAGGGATTTCCAGTCGGATCGATTCAATAATAATTGACCTCGAAGAGATTTCGCTGGACAATCAGGGTCTGCCAACACCCAGGCAGTTAATGCAGTATTCCGAGAGTTGGTGCATCAGGTTCTGGAGAAGATTAAGAATGAGCTATTCTTCAAATAGTCAAACAAGATGGCAAGAAACCTTATGAGGTGCAACCAGAGCCTTTATTGCCAATACCATCAGGACTAGGGGCACACTACAGAAGATTGTAGGAATTTGTGGGACCATCTAAACCAGTTGGTCCAAGAAGGAAGTTGAAGCAGCTGCTGCACCATTACAGTGGCTAGGCGAAGTAGATAGGTATGGATCCCTGGAGAGATGCTTCTTCAAGACCTCCTCTAGGAACGATCAATGTCACCTTTGCTGCTCTTGGTAGGACTAGTTCTCGTCCTTCCAGAGTAATGTCTGTGGCTCAGCTATCCATTGAGGACAACAATTCGGAGCCAAAAAGAGCCAGGAAAGAAGCCCCACAGGTTCTGGGCTTCTCAAATGAAGATAAGGTCAGAATAATCCAACCCCATGACGATGCTCTAGTGGTCACACTCAGGATAGGGGGATATGATGTGAAGAGAGTGTTGGTAGACTAGGACAGTGCTATTGAGATAATGTATCCTAACCTGTACAAGGGGCTGAATTTGAAGCCCAAGGATCTAACGGCGTACGATTCCCCTCTAGTAAGTTTCGAGGGGAAAATTGTTACTCCAAGAGGTCAGATTAGACTGCCCATACAGACCGGTTCGGACGTGGTGGAAGTGGATTTCATTGTGGTGGACACTTACTCACCCTACACAGCTATTGTAGCTAAACCTTGGCTTCATGCCTTAGGAGCCATCTTTTCTACCCTGCACCAGAAGGTGAAATATTCGTCGGAGGGCTAGGTTAAAGAGATTATGGGGAGTCAGTCCATGGCTAGGCAGTGCATGGTGGCTGCCATCTTACATCGGCCCAAAGCTGAGTCCTCGGCCTTTATTGAAAGGGGCTTATAGCAATCAAAAACTCTGGCATTGCCCGATAATGGATCAATCGAGGAAGCGAAGTGTGAATATCTAGAAAAGGTTATTGTTGGAGATGATTCGGAGAAATTCTTTCAGGTCGGCTCCCAACTACCTCCCTAAGAGAGGGAAGAGCTAATTGAGTTCCTTAGAAAAAATGTGGATGTATTCGTGTGGAGTGCTTATGAAGCTTTGGGGGTGGACCCAAACTTCATTTGCCACCATCTGAATGTCAATCCATCTGTTACCCCCAAAAAACAACCTCTTCGGCGCTCATCTAGAGATCATTCTGATGCTGTCAAAGATGAGGTGACAAAGCTTAAGCAGGCAGGGGGTATCAAAGAAGTTTTCTACCCTAAGTGGCTAGCCAATACTATGGTAGTGAAGAAGAAGAATGGGAAATGGTGAGTATGTGTGGATTTCACGGATTTAAACAAGGCTTGCCCAAAAGATCTCTTCCCTATGCCTCAAATAGACCAACTAGTGGATGCTACTATAGGCCATCATCGGATGAGCTTTTTAGATACCTTTCAAGGATACCATTAAATACCACTAGCTCTAGACGATCAAGAGAAGACAACTTTTGTCACTCCCACTGGAAATTACCATTACAAGGTGATGCCTTTTGGCTTGAAAAATGCAGGATCCACGTATCAAAGGATGATGACTAAAATTTTTGAACCCCAGTTGGGCAAGAATATTGAGGTTTACATAGATGACATGGTAGTGAAGAGTAAGGTGGTGCCTGAGCATGTGGGCGATCGTGGAAACATTTTTGAAATTTTGAGGAAGCACAAGCTACTCCTTAACGCTTCCAAGTGCTCTTTCGGTGTGGGATTAAGCAAGTTTCTAGGCTATATGGTGACTTACTAGGGAATCGAGGTCAATCCTGATCAGATTAAAGTGATAAATAGTCTATAACCACCTCAGAATCCCAAAGAAGTTCAGAAGCTAATCAGAATGATTGCTGTTTTGAACCGGTTTATCTCTCGATCTGCAGACAAATGCAAACCCTTCTTCCTATTGATGAATAAATGGAAGGGATTTGAGTGGACTGAGGAGTGTGCTTTGACATTTTAGCAACTTAAAGAATATCTATCTTGGGCATCTATCATGTCCAGTCCTGAGGTAGATGAGATCCTTTTTGCTTATATTGCAGTGGCCCCTCATGCTGTAAGTTTGGTGTTAATACGAGTTGACAATGGCGTACAACGGCCAGTTTATTATGTAAGAAAATCACTACATGAGGACGAGGTTTGTTATTTACCACTGGAGAAGGCCATCTTAGCGATGGTGCATGGCACACGAAAGTTCCCCCATTACTTTCAAGCACATACAATTGTCATCCTGACTCAGCTTCCACTTAGAACCATACTTCGAAGTGCTGATTACATGAGCAGGATTGCTAAATGGGGCACGGTCCTAGGGGCTTTTGACATCAAATACATGCCTCGTGCCTCTGTCAAGGGCCAGGTCCTCACGGACTTGGTGGCCAAGTTTGTTGAACCCTCACTAGAAGAAGTAACAGAAGCACAATACATGGATGGAAAATCGGTTGGCACAATCTCCTTACAAGAACCTTCATTCTGGAAGGTATATGTTGATGGAGTAGCAAACCAAAAGGGATTCGAAGTGGGGCTAGTTTTGATCTCACCCGAAAATCTAACTATTGAGAAATCATTAAGATTGGGCTTCTCGGCCACAAATAATGAAGCTAAATATGAAACTTTGCTGGAAGGAATGTCTATGGTTCAAAGAATGGGAGGAAAGGCAGTAAGAATGTTCTCAAACTCAAGACTAATCATCGGCCAAGTGAATGGTGAACTAGAAGTAAGAGATGAGAGAATGCAAGGGTACCTAAGTCAAGTTAGGCATTTGGAAACAGGATTTGAGTCCTTCAGCCTATTGCACATCCCTAGAAGTGGAAACACAAATGCTAATTCCCTAGCCACGCTTGCAACCTCCTCGGCACAGAGCTTACCTCGGGTTATTCTTATAGAAGACTTGTGCAAACCCACAGAGGTAAAGGGAAAGATGGTCCATGTTCACCAAGTCAAAGTAGGGCCTAGCTGGATGAATTCTATAGTACTATTCCTGAAAGAGGACATTTTATCGAAAGACAAATTAGAAGCTGATAAGGTAAGGAGAAAGGCGCCTCGTTTTTGGCTGTTTAACGACCAAAAATTGTACAAGCACTCTTTTTTCAGTCCATATCTACTTTGCATTCATCCTGAGGTGTCAGAGCTACTCCTTGAGGAGTTACACGAAGGGATTTGTGGAAACCACACAGGAGGCAGATCTTTGTCTCATAGAGCCATCACTCAAGGCTACTGGTGGCCAAATATTGCAAGAATATGTGAAGAAGTGTGATCAATGTCAAAAATTTGCACAAAATACACATTAGTCAGGAGGAGTCCTTAACCCTTATCCAGCCCTTGGCCATTTGCTCAATGGGGCTTAGATATAGTTGGCCTTTTCCCCAAGGTAGTAGGGAACAAGAGGTATCTGTTAGTCGGCACTGACTATTTTACTAAGTGGGTTGAAGCAGAACCCTTGGCGAACATCAGAGATGTGGACGCTAAGAAGTTTTTTTGGAAAAACATTATCACGCGGTTCAGGGTCCCTCGTATCCTCATCTCGGACAATGGCCTTCAATTCAACAGTAAATCCTTCAGGAGATACTATTGTGATCTCGGTATCACCATCAGGTATTCCACTCCAGCCTATCCTCAAGGAAATGGACAGTCTGAGGCTGTTAACAAGGTCAGAGTGAACGGACTCAAGAAAAGGCTGGATAATGCGAAGGGAAGATGGGTAGAAGAGTTGTCCCATGTCTTATGAACGTATAGAACTACACCTCGCAGGTCAACAGGAGAGACCCCCTTTTCAATGACTTATGGAGCCGAGGTTGTCATTCCTTTAGAAACTGGTTTTCCAACATTAAGGACCACCTCATTCAATCCAAGCAGTAAGAATGAGTTATTAGAAAAGAGCCTAGACTTTGTTGAAGAAAAAAGAGAAATGCAAAGGTTCAACTGGCATACTACCAACACAAACTCAAGCAAGGTTATGATGCCAACGTAAGGCTAAGGCCATTTATGCCAGGTGACTTGGTGTTGAGGAAAGTTTTGGGCATGACAAAGAATCCAGCATGGGGAAAGCTTGGGCCTAACTGGGAAGGGCCTTACCGCATCACCTCAGTAGCTGGTATAGGAGCATACTTTCTTGAAGACCTGGATGAACATGTAATACCATGCCCGTGGAATGTAAACAACCTGAAAATGTATTATTATTAATGAAAATTTCTTTTGTGAACATGTTCATTTATCAAAGGTATTATACTTCCCATTGTTCATTCTTTATAAGTGTTAAATAGATCCTAAGCTATGTCAGTTCTCTCGGACCACATACTTGGGTAAAATTAACACTTAATGGCATCTTTATAAGTGTTAAACAGATCCTAAGTATGTCAAGGTCTCTCAGACCACATACTTGGGTAAAATTAACACTCAATGGCATCTTTATAAGTGTTAAACAGATCCTAAGTATGTCAGGTCTCTCGGACCACATACCTGGGTAAAGTTAACACCCAAAGGCATCTTTATAAGTGTTAAATAGATCCTAAGCTATGTCAGGTCTCTTGGACCACATACCTGGGTAAAATTAACACTTAATAGCAACTTTATAAGTATTAAATAGATCCTAAGCTATGTCAGGTCTCTCGGACCACATACTTGGGTAAAATTAACACTCAATGACATCTTTATAAGTGTTAAACAGATTCTAAGTATTTCAGGTCTCTCGGACCATATACTTGGGTAAAATTAACACTTAATGACATTTTTATAAGTGTTAAACAGATTCTATGTATGTCAGGTCTCTCAGACCACATACTTGGGTAAAATTAACACTCAATGACATCTTTATAAGTGTTAAACAGATCCTAAGTGTGTCAGGTCTCTTGGACCACATTCTTGGGTAAAATTAACACTCAATGACATTTATTCATTCTTTTATAAGTGTTAAATAGATCCTAAGCTATGTTAGTTCTCTTAGACAACATACTTGGGTAAAATTAACACTTAATGGCATCTTTATAAGTGTTAAATAGATCCTAAGTATGTCAGGTCTCTCGGACCACATATTTGGGTAAAATTAACACTCAATGACATCTATATAAGTGTTAAACAGATCCTAAGTATGTCAGGTCTTTCGGACCACATACCTGGGTAAAATTAACACTCAATGGCATCTTTATAAGTGTTAAACAGATCCTAAGTATGTCAGGTCTCTCGGACCACATACCTGGGTAAAATTAACACTCAAAGGCATCTTTATAAGTGTTAAACAAATCCTAAGCTATGTCAAGTCTCTTAGACCATATACTTGGGTAAAATTAACACTCAATGGCATCTTTATAAGTGTTAAACAGATCCTAAGTATGTCAGGTCTCTCGGACCACATACTTGGGTAAAATTAACACTCAATGGAATTTTTATAAGTGTTAAACAAATCCTAAGTGTGTCAGGTCTCTTGGACCACATACTTGGGTAAAATTAACACTCAATGACATTTATTCATTCTTTTATAAGTGTTAAATAGATCCTAAGCTATGTCAAGTCTCTCAGACCACATATTTGGGTAAAATTAACACCCAATGATATTTATTCATTCTTTTATAAGTGTTATACAGATCCTAAGTTATGCGTGGTACATTATGTTATCTTTTTTGTTTCTCACTAACTGTCAAGACGAACCCAGTATTATAGCCAACTCCTTAAGTTGTTAACGGTGTATTGTTATCAGTTTTTACTAACAGTAAAACAACAAAAGTTAAATGCTATTTATAATAGTGGTACTTGGAGCACTTAAAACAAAAAGGCAAAAGATGAAGAGAAAAATGTTCTCATTAAGTGAAGGAGAAAATACATTATACACATTGACATAATGTCATTTAAAAAAAAAATTAATTACAAAAAGAAGCCTAAGTGCTAGACTCTGGCATCAAGAGCGGAAGGATCTTCTTTTTTGCTCGGCTGGGAGGTAGGAGCATCCTTGGCCTTAGGATCAGCTTCTTGGGTCTTGGCCTTTGCTTCCTTCGCCTTGGCTGCAACTTCCCTGTCCTTGGCAGCGTCCTTGGCTTTTGCGGAGGGCTTTTTCCCCTTGCCCTTACCCTTGTCTTTCTCCCCCTCGGCCCCCTGGCCTTGATCACCAGCTTGGCTGGGTCCCTTCGAAGCCTCAGGGAGAGGGAGAGCGTTTTGGATAGCCAGTGGCTGCTCGAAATTCTTTGGAGCAAGGATAGGGGGATAGGAGATAGCACCAGGGACTTCGCAGATATCCGAATGATTGTATACACTCCTGGGCTACCTCCAAACAGAGTCTGTAGGGACTCCTGCAACGTTAAGGGCCCTATCCCATGTCATGTTGCAATAATCCCTGTATACCTCTGAAAGCTCATCAGCAAGCTTTATCTGTGTCTCCTCCACGCCAAGTTGATATGAAGCCTGCTTTTCAGCCTCAGCTGCCTCCTTGGCTAGTTGAGTTGCCTCCTTGGCCTTCTGTAACTCAACCTTAAGATTTAGGACCAACTACCTCTGAGTGGCCAGATCTATCTCAGTTAAGTGCAGCTTTTGGCGTTGATCCTCAACTTGCCTTTCTACGGTTTTCAAACTGGCCTCAACAATCAGACGAGCCTGGTCCGCCACTTTAAGCCTCTCGGACATCTTAACGTACTCCAGTTTAAGGGCCCCCACAATCTCTCAACATCAGCACGAGAGAAGGCCTCAGCCTCGGCCTCTTTTCGAGCTTTACGAACCCACTCCTCGGTTACAAAAACCTATTGAGTAATCTGCTAGAAAAGACAACAGAAAAATAATATAAGTTAAAAAATGAAGAAAGAGTGAAAGTACACTTTGACATCTAAATTCATGAGTATGTAGATTGCTTACCATATCAAGGTCCCTCTTCAAGGACAAAAATAGGTCGTTCTGCTTGAAGCACTTGTAAGCTTCCATATCCTTTGGAAGGAGTAAAGGTTGCTCCAGGGCTTCAGCGATATATCCTACTCGACCTTTTTGGAATTCTCGGATAGAGGCGCTTCAAGGGATGGGAGTCCCATCCACCTCCAGCCGAGGAGACCATGTGCATTGTGTCATGCGCACATCAGCCTTATTTTGTTCTTCTCGGCTATCCACGGATTGGGATGTCCTATCCCGGGCATCTTTGGCCATTATCTATTACTTTGTCCCCTTCTAAAGACCCACCTCGCCTTCCTCAAGCACCTCGATTGGCCTTTTCTTCTTCAAGTCAGGGATTGACTTCATTCCAAGGTCGTAGGGACCTAAGGAGGAGAAGGGGGAAGATTAGTGGGAACTTGGGACTTGGTGGCTTCTTTCGAAGTTGACACCTTGCCCCTAGAAGCTATGAGCTCTTTTAAACTTTTGTTACCCTTGTTCAATGCCATACTGTCTTCCTTTTCTTCGGAGGAACTGTCTGGGCAGGCAATCACCAAAAAAGTGGTGTGAACACCAGAATGCCTTCTGCTTCACCCTCGGCGTCCGAGATAGTGACTAAAGGAACCCTTGGATCCTCTTCTTCTTCAAAGTGGAATTTGTTTATCTCCTCTTCTAGTGATAGACGTGATGAGGCAATCTCCTCCTCGGGTACTGCTGCTACTTCAGGTAGAATTTGTGGAAGTGGTAGTGCAATTGGTGGAAGATCGTCTCGGGCTAAGAAATTTGGCAGCGAAACGTCGATCCGAGCCAACCTTGGGTCACCCGCTCTTATAGTGTTGCCGACGTCTTGATATATTTCTAAAATTGGCTAGAAGTCCAAGATCAAGTGGACGGCTCGCAATTGTTTGTCTTCACTTACAAAAATTTTAGATTTCAACAGATAATTGAGAGCGGCTACGTTGGTAAAGCTGAGCTTAGGCGCCATGTGCCTCTTATCTGCAAAGATAGCCAAGGAACTAGAAAGCTAAAATTCATCATCAAAAGAAAGTAGGATGAAAGAGAATAATGACATGGTCGGGGTCAAAGAATCTATATCTCTTGCTATAGAACCTAACTCTAAGGTATCCCACCTGGCTCTCCCTCTCAGACGAGGTAGGGAAGGCCATCATGCCACGCTCCCGAAGCTATCAGATAGTCATCTTTCATACCCTTGTCAGATAGGTAGACATGATACTAATCTGACAATGTCCGATCGGGACTTAAGATAATATCCTGCATTTTTGAGGAAGTGACACTCGTACATGTGGACCATGTCGTGCCAGGTGAGCCCTAAGCATAGATGCTTGTTGAGAGCATCAACACTACCTAGGACCCTAAAAAGGTTGGGCGCACATTGGTGGGGGCATATCCTATGATTGAGGAGATAATCCTGGGTTATCCTACCCATGGGAAGAGTCATCCCCCCCTTCTATGAAAACTATCATAGGGATGATAACTTCCCCCCTTCCTCTATGTGACACTATTTGTTCTAGGGAACAATATCGTAGAGCGACTTCCTGGGGTATATGATATTTATCCTTAAAGGCCTCTATTTTGGCAGCGGAGTTTACTAAATGCTTAAATCTACCCATCTGGACAAGTTAAAGGGCAAACTAGGAACTGGAAGGCCGAGGAGACAGGCCGAGGGGAGAAAGAAAAATTCAAAAAGATAGAAACTTACAAGAACTAAGATATACTTAAATCTCTGAAACTTTTAGAAGATTTTCAAGGATTTTTCAAAGAAAAGGTATGCGAAGTCTAGTAACTTAGAGAGCTCTATGAGTTTGAATGCTTGGAATCTCTAGAGAGTTTGAAGACTTGTGAAATAAGGAGAAAGTGATTTCCCTCGATGCTTTATATAGAGGGAGAAAATGAGTGGGAATACTCCCGCTCAAAATTCTAGGAAAAATATCAGCCGTTGGATTGATGCCTCACCATTGGATGCAGGGAACATAACGTCGCCTGGAGCAATTAATGATGCCTCGTGGGCTACGAAGCGTCAGTGGCAATTATGAAGCACGTAAAACCGCACTCCCACACATATGAATCAAGGAATCAGTTGGTCTCATCTCTTAAAAATCAAAACCCCACTTCTTCTCCTCGGATGAGAGGGAAAAACTGGAATTTTGAGGGGCTATTGTAAGGATAAGGGCCCAAGATCATATGTTGGGCCTTAGGCTTAGTCCGAGGATGTTGAATGGTCTGAGAAGGGATAAATAGTCATTAGGGGTTTCAATTTAAAGTCTCATAAGTAAGGAATGAATGGAAGATGGTTCGAGGAGGAACTCCTCCTCGGATATGATGAATGCAGCTTAAATATCTATTCTAGCAATTAGAGTGATCCTCTAGAAAGCTCCAATGATAGGGATGTGCCTCATGAATATACGGGAAAAAAGGAAACCCAAAAATATCTAAGGAAAAGATGCTACCATCGCATTAAATGCACTGAAGCTACTTTTCTGGCCGCATTTATGTGGAGAAGACCTCAGAACAATGTTGCCTTGTCTATCATAACTCACAGAGAGCCAAAGAGAGTGTCTAATGGGATAGGTACTCAAGTAAGGGCTTAAATGATCAACAAGTGTATGATCAAAAAGATCCAAATGGAGCTATATAATGTGATAGACTCTCCATGAGATGGAGATCAAAAATTTGAAAAGAGAACACTGTTGCAACCTAAATTGTCTTCATATCCAGTTGTGATCAATTTATACTAGGTTACCTCCTCGGATTGAAAGTATATTGATATCAAAATCTTTTATTTGTGTTTGATTGTCATTTAATTCAGTACTAGCCGTTGTCCAACTCATCAGTGCCTAGTTCTTTGACCCACTCTCTACAAATTTTATTGTATTGGGGTTATTGGGCCAAGATCCTATACATCTTGGACTTGGACTGTAAATCTGGTCCTTACAGTTGCAAATGTGGGGTTGGAGCCTTAGGGATGATCGTCCCTGAAAAGCATTGCAAGGCATTCAACTTATTTACAAATCTAGAATTAAAATCAATTGTCTTGTTTAATAAACCACATCAGTGACACAAACTCTTTTGCATCTTAGAAACCATCTAAAGTCTTTTTCTTTTTCTTGGGAGAGGGAAGACACTCTTAGAAAGAATTGACAACATCAAATTTTCTTAGGCTCTTATAACCTGATTTGAAGCATAATAATTACAATGGATTATAAAGGTTTTTTTAGATGCCTCTAAACAGCTCATCTTTGGAGGACCTTCAAGTAGGTGGTCAAATTAATTAGAGCCTTTAGATTATTGACTCTAAACCAAAGGGATTTGAAATCGGTAATCAAAATTCCTCCACAATTACCCTAAATGAACCAAATCAAGGTAGAATCAAACTAACTGCATCTTTTTATTTATTTATTTTTAATTTTTTATTATGCACCAAATATAAAAAATCCACAAATTAAATCCAACAAAACAGAAATTTTAACAAAACAAAAGCAATCCTGATAAAACGAATTAGATGAAAAAAAGTGGTCAAAGAAGAACCATTGGGTGAGGCAGCTACAATCTCACGTTTGGGTTTTGAAGGTGTTGAAAGTTTCTACCAATAGATGTAATCCACAAATCCATCAAAGTACTTGTAGATTTTGATTGCAAAAACAAAAATAGTTTCATAAATAAGCAAGAGAGTCATAGTCACTACATTAAAGCAAAATTCCAATTAACAATTATTAACAAATTAACAAAAATTATAAATTATTAAGAAAAGTTGCCATGGAGGCGTAGTTGTACCAAAATTCACAGTATGTTATGATTGATAACATCACCTCATAAGATTGATTCGTAATTTATGTCCATTGCAGCTTTGGTTGTCCCCATATGCCCAAAACAACTATTGAACTTCTATCTTCAAAAACCCACCATATCAAACCTCCATGCTGCCAATGACTTAAGCTTTCACTCAACAAATGAATAACCATAGTAAAAGAGACATTGGTGAAATCCATAGTGCTTTGCAAAACTGAATCTATAACAAAGGGCACAAATCAATGATTAAAAAAATGAATAATTGATTTATAATCACATAAATTTTCATCATAGAACAATATTAATACAATCGGGTAACATATAACACATGGTAAACAAACATCGAAACTTGATTGCAAGATTTAGAACTGTACGCTATCATTGAAGCATGTCCAACCGAATTCAATTTCCAATCTAATATTACTCAACTCTTGCACCACATATAAATATGTATTGCCGGTTACACAGATACGTAAATTGCTAAGGTTTATCAAACTAAACCCTAGGAATATATAAAAAAAAAAAAAAAAATAGCAAATAGAAAAAGCCTAACCTTGATTTGATTTCTCAGATGTAGCAATTGGAGGAGTGCTAAAGAAAGAGAAAGTATGAATGGTTAAAACCATCGCTCGAGAGGAGAAGCCTAGCTAGTCGGGCTTTTGTTTTTGTTTTTCAAAGATTTCGTGTGTTATGTAGTATTTTTTTAGGGAAAGTGTTTTTTTTTTTTTTTTTGAGAAATTTTTTTAGGGAACGTGTGTTATGCTTATGTAGTTAAAAAAAAGTTAAATACTTATATGTTTTAAAAAATGATGTGGAAAGACCTTCAAAACTTATATGGCAAGCTCTAAAGAGGTCAACAAAAAGTCAAAAAATTCTATTTTATAGTGTATACTAGTCGCTGACCTGTACAATGCAGGAGATTCATTAAAAAAAAAAAAAATTACTGCAATTATCAATTGTTGCACTAAATCAAAATGTCTCAAGACTCACTAATCAAATAATACAACTAAATTGAGAAGACCCAAGCATAACATAAAATCTTCACTAATTCAAATATTAAACATTGTCAAACCTAGTACACAATGTGCTTGTGCCCAATCAAAAATTATAAAGACAAATAAGGGATAAAGAAATCCTGTATATCAGCTCCATAAAAATACATACACGCCGAAAAAATTAATACCACTACCATAGGTCCATTGACAATGAAATTATTTTCATAGTTACATATATACTGTGAATAAATAGATCGCAATAATGATCGCAACCTTATTTTCATAATAAATAAATAGAATATAATTACCAAAGTCAAAATCTTTTGCAATGACTCAAAAAGAGTAGAAAACATAATACAACACGTCTGCATTACGTAGAAGAGTACATCATATATTTAATCAACATAAAACATTGAATTCAGTTAATTGTTATTAATCCGTATTTTAAATCTCTTGTTAAATAAATTAAAGACACAACCATTAAGTCCATCAACACATATTTGGCAGCTATGTAAATGCAATAACAAAACTCAAAACAATAGTAGAGACATATTCATGGGCAGTGTCCTACACAGCCTTATTAAGTGCATCCCTTTTCAGAGGATCCAAATGTCCCTTATAGTGAAATAATTGGCAAATGGCCACTGAATGTCCTTGCATTTCTCATGAACTTCACACTAGATTTTCCCTTTGCATATTTAGTCAACCTCAAAGCTTGCATAAAATTAAAAAAATAATTGGGATTATGATTATTATTTTTTTATTATAAATTATATCTTTAAGTGACAGTCTGCCAAACACATCCATCTAAATCCACATACCCAACTAACTTTCACAATCTAAGCAATAGTTACGTCAAAAGCTAAGTGTCTTGTACTAGATTATTAGAGCTATTTATGTCAAATCAATTTCCATTCTCAAATAAAAGACAAAGCATATATATAGCATTCCTTGTTTTATAATATTGAAATCAAGTTAGAGCATATACATAGCATTCGGCATGCAAACTTCTATCAAATCACAAAGAAATAACTGGGGTTATAAGACAATCCAATTTTTGCAACTCCTTTCATTTAGTTATTTCTTATCTATTCATTTAGTAGTTCAACTATTTCAAAACAACACCTTGAAGAACTTGCCTTTTCCATTGCTCAAATGCACAATGGAAGGCCTTGCTCTCCTTTTGTTTCTACATTGGACAATGACTCCCCTTGAATATGATGTCTACTTCAAAAGTATTTGTTAAGAGACATGAGCACTTAATAATATTTCAACAATAATCAATTTGCATATTTTAAAAAGTATCATGCAACATAAACTTAACATGACACATAATGTTCATAAATCATTGTTAAGAAAAATCTAGTGCACCTACATTCATAAAAAACTTACCATGACGATCTCTATCATGACGATCGGTGAGGGGTCGATCTGCCCTTGAGTAGGCACTCTTGGCTGGGAGGCTGGTGGATCAGCTGTAACAGGGTTGGTAGGAGGATCACACCCCTAGGTGGAGCATTGGTTTGACCTATAGGGCAGTTAGCAACTCTCGACCTTTTTCATCCATGGGTAGGGGCCACTGCTGCAAGTCGAGGAGGAGGTGTCTGTCCCCTGGGAACTCGGGCCCTAGGGAAATAGTATGGTAGTTGAATGTCCCTCAGGTTCATTCACAGGAGTATGCTGGGCTTCTGCTTGAAAAATTATATCCCCCGAACCATCGTTGAATGGCTTCGGGGAATCCATCATGCATGGACCTCTTTGCCGAGCCTCGTTCTATGAGATGTTCGGCAGGAATCTCTTCAGCCGGATGTTGATATAGGATAGTAGGAGGTGCTTTGCTTGGAATGTGTCTCCAGGATCTTGGAATCCTGTGTAGGAAGGGGTGCACCCAAAAATGCGATGTGAAGCTCGAAGCTGCCCATTGGTGTGTATGAACAACCTCAAAACGAAGGATCCTATTTAGATCCCAAACTTTGACGAGGCCAATGTTCGACTTAGTGTGCCTGAAGTCTACAGTGACAAGCCGAGGAATAACAATTAGGAAAACACGATATGAAAGTTTAAAAAAGAAAAGGGGTGGAATGCAAAAATAAAACCTGGGTTACCAACCTGCCATCCAAGGAGAAGTTAGGCAAGTGAGCTCATTGGTAAGCCAGTTCTCGCTTACCTTTATGAATTCCTAGGAATTCTTCTCAGAGTCCGGGGGGCAAGAAATTATCCTTATTCGGGTGTCCCAAACTTTAAGATAGTAGCTGTTCTTATGGCTACCACTACAACTATAGAGGAAGTTTATGTCATGGTGGGTAATTTTTAGGTTGTAGAGCCTATTTAACCAGCTAACATAGTGACCACCCTATCAAAGTTGGGTAGACACTGATTGGGGTTGAGCCCATAAAACCTATGGGTTCCTAGTAGCAAGGAGTCTAAAGGGAACTAAACCCCACCCTTTAGGATGGCCATTAGGGGAATAAAAATCACTCTTGGCACTCTTTGGTCCTTTATATTCCCTTACAAACAGTATTCAATGAATATGTCTTGGGGAATATGGTATTTGGCCTTAAGGGCCTCTACGGCAGTATCATTGCTTACTAAATGGGCAAACTCCAAAATGGAAATAAGGGAAGGAAGGAATGAAAGGTTAGAAGACTTACAAAGAAGAGGGATGTTCTCTGGAGGAAGAGTATTCTCGGGAAGGAGGCTTAGAACTTAGGAGGAGGCACTGGTATGAGGTTGAGAGTGAAGAATGAAATGGAAAAAAGTGAATTAGAGATGGTGTAGACACCGCATTTTGTACCCCTTTCAACTCGGGCCCCTGTTCCCTAATAATGTTGAAATTCTAAAGGTTGGTTTAGGGCCCAATCAGATTGAAATTGACTTGAGGAAAATGTTTTAGGAAAAATATAACTCTTATTATTAATAGGATGAGCTATTTTTGGAAAATAAAGACAAAGGAAACCCTAGGGCATGCGCTGTATGCGCACGCATGCTCAAGATTTGTGTACGCATGCTTCATGCATGTGTATGCAAAAAGGGACATGCATATGCATGTTAGGATTCCAGAAACTATGAAAGGAAAGTTTTTCTGCATTAAAGATGGATTTTGGAATGAATCCCACATTGTCTAGGAGTCGTTCCAAACCCCTATTTTCACACTATATAAAGCCATACATAGTAGCTTTCAAAAACATAGAAAATTCTAAGGGAAAACACATTGTTTTTTTACAAAACATCCTCAAGTCAATATTTTTCTGATTGAGGCCTTTTCTGGCCTTAATCTTGGAGTTATAAGATTACTAATCACTTCCTTGTTTGATTGTGAATAGATTTGATTGAGGGGAATAATCAAAATCAAGTTCAAGAGCTTTGTGTTTTTGAGGTATAATTTCTAAACTTTCTTATTTCTTTTTTTAGCTTTTTCTTTTTTTGATTCATGTTGTCTTGTGTTTTTCTTGTTTATGCAATAACATGTTTGTTTAGTTTAGGTTTTCTTTATTTCTATGTTTTAAGCATGTTAACTTGCTAGATTTAAGGTTTTTGTGCAACTGTGTTCTTGCTTTCTGGGTTAGGGTTAGGGCGTGTATGTGTACGCGTACTTTATGCATGCGCACGCATATTCAGAGTGTGCGTATGCATACAATTGGGTTGCGTATGCAGGCCCTATGTATGCGCACGCATACTCATGCCATGAATCCCTAGTCTAAACTTTTATGCTTCTGTTTCTTTATTTTATTTGTCTAATATGTCTTTGTTCTAGCTTGGTTCGACATGTATATGTCTATGTTTACTTGTTTTTTGTTCTTCATGTGTTAGATTAAGGTTTGTTTTCAACTCTTTCTTTGTTTTGCCATGAACGTGCATATAAATGATCATGCATCGATGCACAGGTGCTGTGATGTAGTAAGGTAAGTAAGGTAAGCTAGGTAAGTCATGAATTCAAATGAACATGCATTTGTTTGTGATATAATCTTGATCTTATTTTTGATGAACATATATGTGCAAGTATGTATGCCATGCCTTAGACTAAAAAACATGATGTTTGAATCTGTCTTATGATGTTTCTACCTATGAGATATATGTTTGTTTGGTTACTGCCTTAAATATGAGATATGTGATGCAATGCCATGATAGATGTATGTTAAGGTTTGGGATGAAGTGCCATGTTGTATGCTAAATGCATGTTAGTGTGTGTGTGAGTCTAAAATGATAAATGTTGAACCTGCCTTTAACAAGATTAAGACATAAGACACAATGAGTGGAAGCCAACGCATGAGTCAGGCGGTCTTGGGTGCCTAACACCTTCCTAAGTCGTACCAAAACTCCGAACTTATACTCTGGTAGTAAGATTAGTCCTTCCACGAAGGGCGCTATATATATGGTTCTTAGACCTAATCTAGGTTGCATCTCCATTTCTTTTCTTCACCTAGGTCCACTAGGCTGAGGCGTACTCTCCCCCCGTTGCGCCCACTGTGGCGACTCCACTAGGGATAGAGAGTTTGATTCCAATGTGTCTTATTTCTTAATCTAGATAAAGGCTTGTTCGATATTTATTTTCAGACACTCCACTTGGTTCTTTTGTCCCTTTCACCCTGGTTAGTGATGAGCAGGAGGATGAGTATGCTCCATTCAGGCCAAAGTCTTTTGGAGTTCATCCCACCAACTTACAATTTATGCCATTGCCTATGATGGGCTTTGAGTACGTTAACGGTTTGCCACCAATTCACAACGGTCCATTTAGGCCCAAGGTTGAAATCATGGCCCACCTAGTTTTGAGTGACCTACTAATCTATCCAATTATCTCTAAGGAGCCTACCCATACTTAGAGAGATCCTAGATCCTATCAATATGAGAGTACCTTTTATATCTTATATTTGTTCAACCATATATCTTGTGTTCACCTAATTCTAAAGGACAAATAAAAGATGTAAAATTTTTGAGGATGACCCAAAAGTTATGGCATACCCTAAGATGTTAGGATAAAAGAAAAGTTCTCACATATAAGAGGCTTCTCCCAAAGTCCAAAGGCATATCTTAACTTTAAAGGTTCATAAGACCATAGCCTAGCTGCTGTCATAAGCCTAAATCGAAAGGCCTCTTGAAAAGGAGAACTTTAGGCCTAGGGTAACAAATATGATATGGACCTAGCATCCAACATCCTACAAAGCCAATATGAAATTTCCTAATCTTGGTCCTTCTTGTTGCATGCTTAAGCCCAAAATGATGAGAAATTCATGGACTTTGGAAGGAAGGCTACAATGTATTCTAGTTAGAGGGCTACTGCAAAAAAAATGATGGTGATAATGAATGAAAAAAGATTAGCCCAAAGGTGATGGATACATCGTAAGCCCATATTTGAGAGAAATGGTTGAAAATCTCTAAATACATTCTAATGAAAGCCCACGAGAGTAAGATGAGAGTTTTATTGTAAATGTACTAAAGCCAAATGAAACAAGGGGCAAGGTTCACGAGAGGAAAGGGAGTGATTTTTGTAATTGGGCCTTCATTAAAATGGACTTAAAGATTTTCCAAGAACATCTAAGTTAATAAAATGAACCTTTTAATTGGGACATGGGCTTAATAAAATGGGACCTCTTTTCAAGAACCATTGCACCACCAAGATCAAGAAAGAACGTCCCCACTCCAATTTGGGTTCGAGAAAAGAATGGAAGGCGTTTGGTCAAAATTGAGGAAACATATCGAGAAGATGTATCTCAAGAAGAGACATTTCAAGAGGAAGTATCTTAAGAGGGAATGGCTACTTCAATTGATGATAAGACCGCATAAAAGATATTCAAAGCAATAGAAGAACAAAGCGATGCTCTCAAGAAAATAGGGGTTATCTCACCAAGCTCGAGGAGAGCAAGTAGAAAAAGCCCATACATGTGGAGACACAGATGAGGATGATAGAGAAGATTGGGATAAAAGAGATAAGGCCGAATATGAAAGGAACAAGCAATTTGAGAAACTCGTTGCGGATATCATGGCATGAAGGAAAAATGGATAAAATGCAACTAGCTTTTCACAAGGCTCAAGGAATGGATGATTGTCTCTACAACATGGGTGGAATGGGCTCCAAAACTCTCATTGCATTGCCTCCAAAGTTCAAGATTTCTAATGTGTAAAAATTTGATGGGGCTGGAGATCCTAAGCAACATGTTAGAAGATATCAATGCATTGTTGAAATGAAAGGGTTAGATGAGAAGCAAACTTTACATGCATTTCTGCTCTCCCTTACAGGGGGCACATCAAGATGGTACTATAGCTTAGATCCAAATAAGACCAAGGTGTGGAATGAACTAGTGGAATTGTTTGTGGATCAATTCATCTTCAACACTATGATTGATGTGACTCTAAGGGATTTGGAGTCTACCAAGCAAACCTCCAATCGACATGATAAGGTGGAAGGGAAAGGCATCTAAGATGGTGAATAGGCCAAACGAGAAGGACCAAATCAACATGATCATCAAAAATTTGCTTCTAGCATATAATAATAGGCTTCTGTCATCGCCTATTAGCATTTTTGGAGAGTTGTGTGATTGTAGAACTAGGATCGACGATGCCATCAATAATGGGCAATTGGAGAAAGGGGAGAGCAAACCTCCAATCAAGAAGACATATGGGGGAGGAGTGGCCACTTCCAAAGCACCCAATCTTATGAATGTAAGTGCCATCATACCTTAACAACCCCTAGTCTACTCAAGCTTCACAAAGAAAGCCCGCCAAGAATTCTTTGACCTAGGAATGACCTTTGCCTAGGCATATGAGAACTTGACTTCATCAAACCCTTAGACCCCACACCCATGCCTAATCTTGTACCCCTTACTTGGAACCTCAATGAATATTGTCACTCCCATCAGAAATCAGACCATAAAATCGACAATTGCTTCCACCTCAAGCATGAGATACAAGACCTAATAAACAATGGAACCCTTCCAAATCAAAACATTATTGCCAAGCCTAACATTAGGAAAAAACCCTTTGCCTAATTATCATCGAGCTCCTCCTCTATATCAAAATTAGGTACAAGTAGAAGAGATCAATTAGGATTGTTCAAAGTTAATAAAAACCATGGAGGTTAACGTGGTGGAAGTCTAAGGAATATGGGATGAAGAGGATGAGATGTTGAAAAATGCAGTGGCTGTGTATGGAATACTCCCCAAAGGAATGACCGAATTAAAGAAGAGGGTCCTAAAAAACAATGTGGCAAATATCACTAGGAGTGGGAAACACTATAAGCCATCCTTTTTGGAGAAGGATCATCTTGGTAGGAACATGGAAGAAGGGTCCAAGCCTATTGAACCCAAACGGAAGGAAGAAAAAGAAGAGAAAGATAGGGTTTTGACCCAATTGAAGAAGACTCAAGCTCATGTGTCCATATGGGGCTTGTTGATGGCTTCTCACAAGCATTGCAATGCTCTCTTGGATGCTTTGAATGGAAAAGAAGTGCCTATCGAATCTACTCCACAAAAAGTGCTATCTCTTATGGGAATTGAGGCCCCATCTCATCCTTCCCTTACTTTTTTCGATGAAGAACTTCCTCCCGAAGGTGCCCCTCACACTAGGCTTTTGTAAATCACCATTAAGTGCATGGGTGCCAAGGTTCCAATGGTGCTTATTGATAATGGATCTGCATTAAATGTATGCCCTTTTAGGACCACTCTCACTGTTGGTCTAGATGTGGAGACAATCATCCTTTCTCCTTTGACTGTTAGAGTGTATGAAAACACATCAAGGAAGGTTATGGGAACATTCAAGGCTCCTTGCAACATTGGTCCGTTGGAAACAATTGTAGAATTTCACGTGATGGACTTCACCCTTAACTACAACCTTCTCTTAGGAAGAGCATGGCTTCATCCCATTGGGGCCATTCCTTCTACCTTGCACCAAAAGATGAAGATCCCATGAAAAGGAGGAATTGCCATAGTACTTGGTGATGGTGAGATCCTAACTCCCATCTGTGGAACTGAAAAGGGAGGAAATGAGTTTTAAATGAGTGGCTTTGAGTTTGTAAAAATGGCTGATTATGGATTAAAGGATGAGAAGTATACTATGGATTTACTCCCATATTTTAGTCATGAGGTGATTGCAATAATGAAGAAAATGGGATATATGCCTAGTATGGATCTCTGAAAAGAAGGAAGATTGGTGGCTGAATTCCCCGACTTCAAGTATCTACTAACCGAAGAAGGTTTGGGATTCCTTAAAGGCTACGACGGAATCAAAAAGAACCTTGGTACCCTAAATAGGAACTTTGTGAAGGAGGGAGGAGACTTTCCTTTCTATAGTTTTCTTGAGCTTTGGGTAGATAAGGATAGAAAAGTGAATCTTTGCTGGGAAACATTCTTCAATGAGAAGCTTACATGGAAGCCGGAGCAATGGGGACTATGCTGAAAGAGTAGGGGGATGTGCTTGCCATTACCATCGAAGAGCCAAGTGATCCTTCTGCCTTCATTGTGCCTGTTGTTGGGCAACTTAATAATTGGACATGGGTTGGGTTTCTTGAGAATATTGGAAGTGAATTTTGTAATGCAAGTTCAAATGTACTTTTCAACATTTTTAATAAGATGAATTTTAGTTTGGCTTATTTTGATGTGTTCCATAATATTGAAATCTTGCACTTGAATGATTCTAATGAATTTGAAAATGAAATTAATAAACAACTTGAAAAGAAAACTGAACTTGTTGAACCAACTTTCGAAAATCTTAATTTGGGTGATGATGAGAATCCATGCTTATTTAAAATATGCTCAACCCTAAGTAAAGAAGAAAGAAAAGATCTTCAAGAACTTCCCACAGAATTCCAGGTGGTGTTTGCGTGTTCCTATAAAGATATGCTCGGCATTGATCCCAAGATAGCCCAACACCACATTAATACCCACACTCACATGGTTCCTATTAAGTAGAAGTTGAGGCATATGCGAACTAAATGGCTCCTTAAGATCAAGGAAAAGGTCACAAAATAGTTGAAAGTAGGATTCATCAAACCCGTGCACCAATTCAAGTGGATAGCCAATGTTGTGCCTGTACCCAAGAAGGATGGAAAGGTAAGGATGTGCGTGGACTTTAGAGACCCAAACAAGGCTTGCCCTAAGGACAATTTCACTCTTCCTCACATAGATGTCTTAGTGGATAACACCACCGATAATGCCTTGATGTCTTTTATGGATGGTTTTTCAGGATATAACCAAATCAAGATAGCTCCTAAGGACATGGCTAAGACCACCTTCACTATAGAATGGAGGATCTATTGTTATACAGTGATGCAATTTGGGCTCAAGAATATGGGTGTGGCTTATCAAAGAATGGCCACAGCCCTGTTACATGACATGATGCCTAATGAAGTTGAGGTATTTTTTGACAACATGATCGTGAAGTCCAAAGATAGAGAAAGCCACATATCTAATTTGAGGAAGTTCTTCGAAAGAATCAAGGAGTATAGATTGAGGTTGAAACCACAAAATGCATTTTTGGAGTAACTACAGGGAAATTGCTAGGCCTTTTGGTAAATGATAGAGGGATAGAGGTTGACCTATCATAGATCAAGGCCATATTGGATAGGCCTCTACCCAAGAGTGAGAAAGAGATAAGAGGATTCTTAGGATGATTACAGTACATCAGCCGATTCATTGCCAAACTTACCTCCACTTGTGAGCCTATCTTCAAGCTTCTGAGAAAGAATGAATCCCATGCATGGAATGATGAGTGTCAAAAAGCCTTTGAACTTATCAAGGACTACCTTATCCTTCCACCCATATTAATGCCCTAGAGGCATAGAAAGCCACCACTCATTTATCTCTTGATCACAGAAAAAGTAGTTGGAAGTATGCTTGCAGAAGAGGATGATGATAAAAATGAGAGAGTTGTATACTACTTGAGCAAGAGGTTCCATGATTATAAGAGATACATACCCATAGAAAAGGCTAGAAAAACCATCAAAGGAAGCATCGTATCAGATTGTTGTGCTGAAAACCCTGTAGAAGGAGAAAATGGTAAAGAAGATTTCCTAGATTAGGATGTTTTGGATATCAAACTAAGGGCATGGAAGATATATTTCGATGGAGCTGTGAACCAATATGGAAATGGGATAGGAGTACTTTTGATAAACCCTGATGGATCTCACATACCTTTGGTAGTTAAGTTGAACTTCGAGGCAACTAACAACATGATAGAATATGAGGCTTGTATTGCCGGAATGGAAGCTCTCCGAAAGTTAGGGGTAAAGGAGGCAAATGTCTTTGGAGATTCAACTTTGGTCATAGCCTAGTGTAGACACCACATTTTGTACCCCTTACGACTCGGGTTTCCGTTTCCTAATGATGTTGAATTCTAAGACCTAAGGTTGGTTTAGGGTCCAATCAGAAGTTAAATTGACTTGAAAAGTGTTAAAATGAAAAATATAACTTTTAATGAGCAAATAAACCAATTTTTGAAAAATAAGACCAAAGGAAACCCTTGGTATGCGCACGCATGAATCAGCTTGTGCATGCAACTTTTTGCATGTGTATGTAGGCCTGATCTTGCGCACGTATAGCGATTTCTAGAAAACTATATAAGGCAAGTTTTCTGCATTTATGTTAAGGTTTGGAACTGTAAAGTTGAATTTATTCAACGATGTGTTGGCTTTATTCCATGCCAAATTTTCTTGTAATTTAGCATTTAAAAACCTTGTATTTAGATGGGAATAATGTAAGGGTTGTGTGTAAGAGAGTGTGAAGATTTGATCAAGAGTGTGCAACAAGAAGGTGACTTGTGACTGGACTCGTGACTGACTCCTGAGTGGTGACTTGCCAAAATGAAGCACACGTGTGAAGCATGCAGGAAGATGAAGAGTCAGGCCAACTAGATCACTACAGGACAAAAAGTATAGACTGGCCTAGTTTGGTAACTAGCGACTCATCCCAATCGCAAAGTGACTTGCTAGTGCACCTTGTTTTGCTAAAAAAATGACTTTTCACATTCCATCTCATACCCTACTATAAATACCCTTATACTCACAAAATGTAGAGCACAGAGAGAGAGAGAGAGAGAGAGAGAGAGAGAGCTTCCAGAGAGAATTTTGAGCGAGAAAGCCTAGAGAAAAATAAGATTGATTCATCCACAATTTTATACATTTGATTCTCCAAATTTCTATACTCTCATCCTTTCCATTGTTATACCCATGAGAGGATCATAAATCAAATCCTTATCTCACCAAATTCAGAGTAGTGAGAAGTTTCTTGGTGTTTGGGAAGCAGTTCAAGAGAGAACCAATTCACATTGATTAATGCAATAGGCTAATTGTGGGATCCGGAAAGCTAGAGAAGACACGATTCGGTGTAACCTTGTTTGAGCAAGAAGCTTGGAGGGCTTAGGTGCATTGGGTAGATTAGGCTTGGAGGGTCTATTGCTATTCATGTATCCCAACTGATTTTCTAGTGGATCATTTATCGCTTGTAGGGTGGCGGAGAGGTTTTTCACCGAGTTCTTCAATTTCCTCTTCGATAACACGTGCCAGTGTTATCTTGTGTTTGCATCTCTCTTTCCCTTATTCTTAGCTTTTAATTTCTACTGGTTATGGTTAATTGATGGCTTAGAGTAGTTTGATAATTTGGATATTGCTTATATTTCATCCGCACATATATTGTTTGAATATAAGCTTGTATTGAAAAATTTGTATTGGGGGGTCTAAACATTCACAAGTGTTTTATACACTAAGTGAGTTTTCAATTGGTATTAGTGCTGGTACACTTTGATAGATTTCTATATCCTTAGTGTGATCCTTGACCCCTAGGATGGATAGGTCTCAATCCCTCAATGCACCTCCCCTCTTTAATGGGAGTAATTACACATTTTGGAAAGTGCATATGCGTGCATTCTCGTGCTCCATTGATGAGAGTGTGTGGGATACTGTAGAAATTGGTTGGACAAGGCTGGAGGTTGCTAAATCCACTTGGGATAAGGCAGCTCATGTAGCAGCTAATGCTAATAGCAAAACACTTAATGCTATATTTTGTAATGTGTCATCACAGGATTTCTCATGTGTCAATTGCCAAGGAGGCATGGAAAATTTTGGAGACTACCTATGAAGGCACCAAGAAGGTGAAGGATACCATGCTACAAATGCTTACCACGCAGTTTGAAGAATTGAAGATGAGCGAAGATGAATCATTTAACTCATTCTATGGAAAGTTGAATGAAGTGGTAATCGGGAAATTGAACTTATGTGAGAAGACAGAACACTCCAAAGTACTAAGGAAAATCCTTAGATCATTGCCGGAGAGCTTCCAAGCCAAGGTGACCACCATTGAGGAGAGCAAGGATCTTGATGAGATAAAGGTCCAAGAACTTATCGGCTCTTTTCAAACATATGAGCTCTCTCTACCATCTCAAAGGAAGAGCAAATCCCTTGCTCTTAAGACGATCAATGAGAGAAAATTAAAGCTCAAGATTCCTCGGAAGAGGATGATGTTGAAAAAGAGGTGGCATTCCTTGCAAAGAACTTTCAGAAGTTCTTGAAGTTTAAAAAGGATGGGAAGTCTTTTGAGAAAGGAAAATTCTCCAATTTCAAGAAAGACTAGAAGGACTTCAAAAGGAAGGATTCCAAAGACTTTTCTCCTTCTCAAGTAATCAATTGTTATGAGTGCAATGGACATGGTCATTTGAAGAAAGAATGCCCTACCTATTTGAAGGGAAAGGGTAGAGCTCTTGCTACAACCCTTAGTGATTCGTATAACTCAAACTCCGATTCTGAAGAAAGCTATGATGGGGAAGAAAACAACTCCGCTTTTATGACCATTGCACCCATAGATTTTTTGGAAGATTTAAGTATTCTAAAGGAAGACCTTGGTGAGCATACCAAAGTGGAATCTATTGGTGTTGGAGATGAATTCGATGATGATGAAGAAGAGTGCGTTTATGAAGGAACAAATAGATTGCAAGAATCCTACAATGCACTTCTTGAAAAGAGTGGAGAATATACAAGAGTGGCTAAGGTAGCCATTAGAAAGATGAAGAAAGCCGAAGAGGACTATAAAAGCATCTTCGCGCGGTACAAAGAGACCAAGTGTGAAGTTGAAGGGTTAAATGAAGAACTAAACAATGCCTATTCCAAAATAAAGTTTCTTGAGCTTGAGTTTGTTCAAACAAATGCCAAAGTGGAGTGTGTTGCTTCCAAGAAACTTGATGAAGTGCTTGCCTATCAAAAACCCTCTTCAGATAGAAGTGGCTTAGGGTATACCAGAGAAGGTAGCTCAAACTCTAAAGTATCAAAGGAAATGAAGTTTGTCAAGGCTAAAGAAACATCAACTCCTCTTGTTGACAATGTAAAATCTGAAAAGAAGCCAAATGTGGTGAATCAAATGGTTTTGACAAAGTCTCCTAAGCCAATTGTGGCTAAGCTCAAGGCAATAGGAAAGTCTCTTCCTAAGAGACAAAGAGGTCCTGAAACGCAACACTATTGCCATCATTGTGGAATCCAAGGGCACACTAGACCAAATTGCTAAAAGCTCCAAGCATTGAAGAATGCAAATCTTCAAAAGCCAAGAAGACAAGGAAAAGGCAATGGGAAACCCAAGCAACCGAGAGGGAAAGAAGGAGAACCCGTTACGAGTGATGTGATGAAGATGATTGACACCATCACCTCATGTTTGGCCAACTTCACCTTAAGGTTTGAGAATCATGACTCAAGTACCCAATCTTCAAAGGATATCAACCCAAACACACGTGCCATGTGGGTGAAGAAAGGTACTCATGCATAAGCATTATAACATGTCCATGCATTAATTCTTTCTATATAATGTGACATTGTTGTTTGCTTGTTTATTTTACGTTCTAGCATGTTTTTAATTGTTTTTTTCATTTAAAAGCTTTGGTTGTTTGTTGTTTTTGATCATTCTTTACTTTACTTTGTGTAAAAAATCCAAAAACACATATAAAGTATAAAATCCAAAAAGTTTGATCGGCGATGTTGTGCATTGTCACATGCATGTTTAGCCTTGTACCTCCGTACTAATGGCTTTGTGCATTAATGAGCTTAGCTTGTTCTCTATGCACTTGTATCTTTGTGGGAATCATCTTCACATCTATGTGATTGTTGTAAATAGATCTTCAAACTTGTCATGAATGATTAGTCAATAGTTTTGTTGATCTTGAGACATGCGAAGACTTGGGCCTATATCTCTTCCCACTTTTTTTTTTTTTTTTTGCTTAAAGCTCAACAAATGTCAAATCTTGAAAAGAGATAATGAGTTGAAAAAGTCATCACACAAACTAGTATTTGACTAGGAAAAAGGAAAAGTGACATGTATTTAAATTGTATGGTGCCAAAAGCCAAAGGCTTACTCATCAAATTGAAATATCAAAAATTTCAAGCATCGATCTCAAAAAGAGATGTAAAGATCAAAATGATCAAATGTTATCAAAAGAAAAGAAGCCAAATGAAAAGTTTTTAACTCAATGTAATCAAGTCTATGTGGGAGGTCATATATGTTCATTTCTACAATTGAGATAGGTCACTCTACTTAGAGCTTGTTGTGTATGACTTGGTTGAATCGATCATTGAAGCTTCACATTAGACTATGGACTATCTCATAATTGATATCCACCCATATCACACATGTCTATGTTCAATGAATGTCTTATTCATTTGTGTGATTGTACTTGATTAAATGTGATGTACATACTCAAGCATCTATTGATCAAACCCAAAAAGATTTTTGAGTGTTTTAGTTTTTTTTGGAAAGTATTTTGATTGGAAAAATTTCACAAAAATCCAAAAATTTGAAACTCTACATTTTTGCAACTCACTCACAAGTGGTCTACTCAGTGGCAAAAAAGACTAAGAAAATTTTCAAATTTTTTTAGAAAAATTGATTTTTCAGTTTTTCTAACCTGAGGCATTTGCAACTCACTCACAACTGGTTGGCGAGTGCAAGTCCCAATCGCGAAAAAGACAGAAATTTTTTCAAAATCTAGGTTTAAGGGTTTTTGGCAACTCATTCACGAGTCAGTTGAGTCGTTAAAAACACGTGTTTTATAAAAATAGGGTTAAAAATTGACAGTTTTTCAAAACTTTTCACTTTCCCTCACATCACGTGTATGTCTCTGTCTTCTTTGCCTCTCCCTCTCTCAAAACCACATTTTTCACTCCAAAAACCTCCATTGTTCTCTTCAATCTTCACTCCAAATCCAAGAAAAGGTATGGGTTTTCACTCCTTTTTACTTTATTTCAAGTTTAAAGCATTCTATTTCATGGATTTGTTGATTTTGTTGAGATATTGAAATATTGTTGAAGAACATGGGTTTTTGTAGTTTTTGATATATGGGTTTTGTTGAGAATGATGGTATAATGCTTGTTTTTCATGTTCTTGTCAAGATTATTACATGCTAATGCATTATACAATGTTTTGTGTTGTGATGTGCATACCATTTTGTTGATAAAATGTCTATTTAGACGTTTTTGTGTGTAATTTTGGACTCCGTTGAGTACAAAATTTGGGGATAATCTTGTTTCCATGTTTGAAACATCTAATGGTTATGTATTTCACACTTTGCCCCTTGCATGATTTCATGCTCCTCATATGCACACTTTTCAATATGATGCACACACACACACAATCTTTGACATGTTGTGTGTCTAATGCCATGATTATATCATGCTTTGATGTTTAGCATCTTCACATGTCATTTTTTTTTTTTTTTGAATAGCTCTTTAAATTTCAGTTTTTAGGGTTTAATTCTTAGTTTTGTTTTTGGTACTAACTTGTGTCTAACCGAGTTTGTTGCCGTTCATTGTGATTTGTTTTTGTGGTCTTTACTGCTCTATTTTGTTAATGGCTCCATGAAAAATTGTTGCTCAACGTGGTGACAAGAGAAAGCACAATGATGATAGTTTGTTTCTCTCCCCTCAACATTTTGAGAGATATGCCCTTCAATTCAAAACAGCTCCAATCATTTAGGGGAGACAAGTGCATCTTGCTGATCTCAAGGATTCCTTCATTCCCAGTTGTTTTGAAGGATGGGGCTGGGATAAACTTCTTTGTGAATTCCCCGGAATTTGTGATCCTTTGATCAAATATTTTTACGCTAATGCATCACTCAAAGAGAAACACATAGAATGCTGGGTTAGAGGTCATGCATTCACCCTTGACATTGATTCTATACTTGGACTTGAAGAACAAAATCATGAAGGGTTCACTCCGTTCAAGGATAGAATGCTCTCTCTAGAATCTATGCAACTTCGTATTGGTGGCCATAGGGAAGGAAGAAGCCTCAACACGACCTTATTTCCCCTGAATTTGAGATGCCCAATATATATCATGATGTTCAACTTGTATCCAGTCAAGACGTTGTCAACCATCAACAATGCTAGAGCCATATTCCTTGTGGAGCTTCATGAGAACACCTATATTGACATTAGTGCACACTTGTACAACATCATTGAAGATTCCACAAAGATAACCTCAAGATCAAAGGTTGTTGTCCTAAATCTTATAATGAGGATTCTTCATGATATTGGTGTGGAGAATCCACAACACATAGGCCTAATGACTCCATCTCCTCCCATCAAATCTCAAACAATCCTAAGAAGTAGGATTTGAATTCCTAGAGATGAACATGCTGCAGAGACTGAAGAAGCACCTCCTGCTAATATAGAGATTGAAGTGGAAGGACAACAACCTCTTCCAAGACATGGTGGTGGTCGAGGTAGGAGAGGAGCATCATCATCATAATCAATTCCTCCCGATGCTTTCAGATCATACTTAAGAGGATTGATGGTCTTTGGGATGTAGCAAATGAGCATTCCAACAGCCTTGTAGCTATCTAGGACCAAATCAACATGTTGGCAGCCAAGTTTGACAGCTTTACTCACTAGCCTTAACCCTTTGGCCATTCCGGTAAAAAAGGGAGAGTAGTATGGGTAGCTCTTGAGGGGGAGCTTATATTGAGGGGGAGTAAATAGCATTGGTTGCTAGTTGGTTTTGTTATGGTTTATGGTTTTTATAGTTTTTATTATGGTTTTCATAGCACTTTGATTTATTACCCTATGGTTTTAGTATTTTGTTTTTAAAATACTTTGGATATTTTGTGTTATGAATATTTGGATATTTTAGTTATTGAGACTATGTTTTTATGTACCCTTGCTTATGTAGCTTAGTACTTTTAGTTAATCTCTTGCATTTTCTTTAGTACTCTTGTGTCCTTGTTGGATCTTGTATCCTTGATGCAATTTAAACCAAATGCTTTATGCCTTAGTGTTCTTGCGTTGGTTGAGTGTTGGACATGCAAATGATACCTTGCATTAAGCTTATTTGCTTGCATGTCTAGATGTTCATTCACCGTGTGAATGTTCATTATAGTCACTATTTGTAGTGATTGTTCTTGTATGGTCAAGTTATGCTTCATCATCATATTCATACTTACTTGATCATATTGTGCTTGCTTTATATGCATTCTAAGTTTTCTACTTACAATGAACTTAATGAGTGCATTTTGTGATATTCTTTTCAAGATACTTGTTCGTATGGTTCAAGAGCTTCACAGATCTAGAATTAGGTGTGAGTGAGTTTTGGCAACTGTTCCCAACTCACATTTCTAAGTCTAGAGTCTGTTTTAGGGTTTTGTTACGGAATAGCCAAAGGGAGAGATTGTAAAGTTGAATTTATTCAACTACGTTTTGGCTTTATTCCATGCCAAATTTTCTTGTAAATCAGCATTTAGAAACCTTGTATTTAGGTGGAAATAATGTAAGGGTTGTGTGTGAGAGAGTGTGAAAATTTGATCAAGAGTGTGCAACAAGAAGGTTATTCGTGACTGGACTTGCGATTGACTCGCAAGTGGTGACTTGCCAAAATGAAGTACAAGTGTGAAGTATGCAAGAAGATGAAGAGTCAGGCCAGCTAGATCACTACAGGACAAAAAGTACAGGCTGGCCTAGTTTGGTAAATGGCGACTAAAACTCGCGACTCATCCCAGTCGCAAAGTGACTCGCTAGTGCACCCTGTTTTCCTAAGAAATGACTTTTCACATTTCATCTCATACCTTACTGTAAATACCCTTATATCCATGAAATGTAGAGCAGGGAGAGAAGGCTTGTAGAGAGAATTTTGAGAGAGAAAGCCTAGAGAAAAACAAGATTGATTCATCCACAATCTTATATATTTGGTTTTCCAAATTCCTCTACTCTCATCCTCTCCATTGTTATACTCATGACAAGATCATAAACCAAATCCTTACCTCACTAAATTCAGAGTAGTGGGAAGGTTCTTGATGTTTGGGAAGCAGTTCAAGAGAGAACCAATTCACATTGGTTGGGATCCGGAAAGTTAGAGAAGACACAGTTCGGCGTAACCTTGTTGGAGGGCTTAGGTGCATTGGGTAGATTAGGCTTGGAGAATCTATTGCTATTCATGTAGCCCAACTAATTTTCTAGTGGATCATTTACCGCTTAGAGGGCGGCAGAGAGGTTTTTCACCGAGTTCTTTGGTTTCCTCTTCGATAACACATGCCGGTGTTATCTTGTGTTTGCATCTCTCTTTCCCTTATTCTTAGCTTTTAATTTCTGCTAGTTATGGTTAATTGATGGCTTAGAGTAGTTTGATAATTTGGGTATTGCTTATATTTCATATTCCGCACATATATTGTTTGAATATAAGCTTATATTGGAAAATTTTTATTTAGAGGTCTAAACATTCACAAGTGTTTTATACATTAAGTGAGTTTTCAGGAACGAATCCCACATCGTCTAGGGATCATTCCAAACCCCTTTTTTCACACTAAAAGTAGCTTTACATGGTATATTTTCAAAACACATAGAAATCTCACAGAAAAACACTAAGATTCATTAGAAATAGTGAATTGAAAATGGAGTTTTTTCACAAAACACCCTCAAGTCAATTTTCTTTTGATTATGGCCTTTTTTGACCTTGATCTTTGAGTTTAATATTACGAATCACTTTCTTATTGGTTTGTGAATAGATTTGACTAAAGGGAACGATCAAAAATTAAGCTTGAAGAGCTTTTCTTTGAGATATTAGTTCAAAGAATATGCTTTAATTCTTTTTGTTTGCTTTGTTTGTTTGTTATAACATGCTTTAATATGTTTATCTAGTCTAGGTTTATGCTTTTGTATGTTTAAAATGCATGTTAGGGTGTTAGATTTAGTGTTTTAGGCTTGGTTGTGTTTTTAGGACTTTTTGGGAAAGAACTTGCATATGCATAATCTTGCCTGCACACGCAGGCTTTTTCTTGAGCGCACAAGCCACTGCCCAAAAACCCTAATTTTTGTTTCATTTATTTTGCTTCTGCTTTCACATGCCTATTTTGTTTAGCTTCCTTTTCCCTACTTTTATGCTTCCAAAGTCTCTGTTTCACAAGATTGTTTGCTTGTTTGCTATCACATGTTACAATTAGGGTTTATCTTGGATGATAACATGATATGCTTGCTATATCCTTGCTTTGATTTGATGTTACATGTTGTTGCCTTGAGTATGATATGATGCCATGCCAGATGAATGCTAGGATGATGTGATGAGATGTATGTAAGGGTATGCTATAATGTAATATGATGAAGCATGTTTAGATGTATGATACTAGGGTTTATGTTGATGCCTTGATGCCATGATGCAATGATTAGATGAATGTTAGGTGATGCAATGTGAGATTTATGATAGGGGATGCCATGTTAGATGTATGGTAGGCTTTGTTTGCAAGCATGATAGGTGTATGGTTAGGGATGTTTGATGCCATGTTGATTGTTAGATGTATGTTAGTGTGTAAGTTTGATACAAGTATTGAGTGTGCCTTTAATAAGGTTAAGACATAAGACACAATGATTGGAAGCCAACCTCAAGGTTGGGCAGTTTTGGGTGCGTAACACTTTCCCAAGACCATACCTTAACTCCAAACCTATATCTCTGGTAGTAAAACCAATGGTCCTTCCTCAAGAGGACGCTATATATATGGTTTCTAGACCATTGCAAAAACTAGGTGGCAACTCCCATTCTCTTGTGTTTAGAGTAGTGACTTCGCTAGGGATATTTTGGGTTTAATTCCTATGTGTCCTATGTCTTAACCTGAATAAAGGCTTATTCAATAATTGTTTGCACACAAATCACTTGGTTCTATTGTCCCTTTACCTCGGTTAGTGATGAGTGGGAAGATGGAAGGCTCCATTCAGGCCCAAGTCTTTCGAAGTTCATCCCACCAACTCACAATGTGTGCCATCGCCTATGATGGGCTTTGAGTACATTAATGGTTTACCTCCTGTGATGCCCCAATTTGATTGATTGTGTGATGTGTGTGGGTGTGTGATGAGTCCCACATGGGGTATTTAATGGGTAGATCTGGGCTTTATTAACAACTACAAGGAGCCTCAATTGTGACTAATCCTTTTGAGGTATAGCGCAGATGTGGCTAGCGCTTTTCCTTGGGTCGTTACATATGGTATCAGAGCAGGCCCGGTAATCCCGTGTGGGCTCAAAGACACTCCCCACAAAGTGGGCCCTAACGAGGACGTTAGGGATTTAAGTGGGGGAGATTGTGATGCCCCAATTTGATTGATTGTGTGATGTGTGTGGGTGTTTGATGAGTCCCACATCGGGTATTTAATGGGTAGATTTGGGCTTTATTAACAACTACAAGGAGTCTCAATTGTGACTAGTCCTTTTGAGGTATAGCGCAGATGTGGCTAGCACTTTTCCTTGGGTCGTTACATAGATTGTGATGTCCCAATTTGATTGATTGTTTGATATGTGTGGGTGTGTGATGAGTCCCACATCAGGTATTTACTGGGTTGAACTGGGCTTTATTAAAAACTACAAGGAGCCTCAATTGTGACTAGTCCTTTTGAGGTATAGCGCAGATGTGGCTAGTGTTTTTCCTTGGGTCGTTACATATGGTATCAGAGCCAGCCCGGTAATCCCATGTGGGCTTAGAGACACTACCCTACAAAGTGGACCTTAACGAGGACATTAGGGATTTAAGTGGGGGAAATTGTGATGTCCCAATTTGATTGATTGTTTGATGTGTGTGGGTGTGTGATGAGTCCTACATCGGGTATTTACTAGGTTGAACTAGGCTTTATTAACAACTACAAGGAGCCTCAATTGTGACTAGTCCTTTTGAGGTATAGCGCAGATGTGGCTAGCGCTTTTCCTTGGGTCGTTACACCTCCAATCCACAAAGGTCCACTTAGGCCCTCGGTTGGAATCATGGCCCACCTAGTTGTGAGTGACTTACTTATTTATTCCTTTAGCCTTAGGAGGCCTACCCATACTTAAAGAGATCCTAGATCCTAACAAAAAAGGATACCATTTATATATCTCTTGTTTGTTCAATCATTTATCTTGTGATCACCTAATTGTAAAGGACAAATAAAAGATGTAAAAGATGGAAGGGTGACTCTAAAGTTATGGCATACCCTAAGACAAATGGGACAAAAGAAAAGAAGTTCTCACATGTAAGGGGCTTGTCCCTAAGTCCAAAGGTATGTCTTAACTTGAAAGGTTCATAAGACCATAGCCTAATTGCTATCATAAGCCCAAATCAAAATCCCTTTTGAAAAAGAGGACTTTGGGCCTAAGATAACAAGTATGCTATGGGCTTAGCATCCAAATCCTACAAAGTCAATATGAACCTCCCTAATCTTGGGCCTCTTTGTTGTATGCTTAGGCCCAAAATGATGAGACCTTCATGGAACTTGAAAGGAAGGTTACAATATATTTTAACTAATAGGCTACTTTGAAAAGGAGAGAAGATGAATAGTGAAATGAAAAAGGAAGAGCCCAAAGGTGATGAATATATTGTAAGCCCATGTTTGAGACAAAAGGTTGAAAATCTCTAAGTACATTCTAATGAAAGCCCATGAGGGTAAGATGAGAGCATTGTTGTAAATAAACCAAAGCCCAATAAAACAAGAGGTAATGGCCATGACAGGAAAGGGAATGATTTTGTAATTAGGCATTCATTAAAATGGACTTAAAGATTTTCTAAGGACACCTAAAAACAAAAGGAACCTTTTAATTGGGACATGGACTTAATAAAAATGGGATTTCTTTTCAAACATCATTACACCATCAAAGGTCAAGAAAACATGTCCCCACTCCAATTCAAGTCCAAGAGAAGAATGGAAGGCGAGACATTCAAAGAGGAAACAACTAAAGAGGGAGGGATGGACGCCTCAAGTGAAAAGGTCCTCATGTAAAAGATACTCGAGTGTGTGGAAGTGCAAGTTGAAGTTCTTTAGAAGATAATAAGCCATCTCTCTAAGATAGAAGAAGAGGAAGATGAAGAAGACAAGGCTAGCTATGGACAAAGCGAGCTGACTCAAAAAGACAGCGATTGCATGATGATAGAAGGGAAGGTCCGCTTACTTCTACCCAACTTTATGCCACAATTGAAGAGGACTCCCAAACCATGGACTTTCAAGAGGGCCCATGTCAATGACTTCTCTAAATCAGGAAGACGCAGGAGTATGAGAAGATCATGATTGGCTAGAATGGACCTCAAAGGTAGGGACAACTTAAGTCACCCTAGCTCATTTCATGCTTGAACACAACATGGACCCTTCTTCTGGCATCGAGGACCAATACCTCATGCTGACTCAAAATAAAGAAGAAGAGGAAGGAGATGATAAAGTGATTAACTATTAGAGTGAAAAGATGACGACGACTAGTTCTTCGATGAGGTGGAAAGAGATTTCCCCAGTGAAGGTGAGGTTCTATATAACATAACCAAAGCTATGCACGTATGGGAACCTCTGAAAGAGGAGGACTGGTTTGTTGAGCTAAAGGAGGACCAGGAGAAGAATGACAAGCCTTAAAGAAGAAAGAAGATAGAATTCATCATGCCTATTATGGGGCAACTTAATAAATGGACATGGGTTGGGTTTTCTGAAAATGTGGGAAAGAAAATGTGTAATGCAAGTCCCAATGTATTCTTCTTATTTTTAAGATGAATTCTGATTTGGCTTATTTTAATGTGTCCCAAAATATTGAAATTCTGCACTTAAATGATTCAAATGAATTTGAAAATGAAATTAATAAACAATTGGAAAAGAAAATTGAACCTATGGAACCAATTTTCGAAGCTCCCTAAATGAGAAAGAAAGAAAAGATCTCAAAGAGTTGATCTTGAGATATGCCTGGTATTGATCCTGAGATAGCTCAACACCATATTGACACTCATGCTCACATGGTACCCGTCAAGCAGAAATTGAGACGTATGAGAACCGAATGGCTTCTAAAGATCAAAGAAGAGGTTACCAAGCAATTAAAGGTAGGGTTCATCAAACCCGTACACCAAGCCTAGTGGATAGCCAATGTTGTGCCTATACACAAGAAAGATGGGAAGGTAAGAATATGTGTGGATTTTAGGGATTTGAACAAAGCTTGCCCTAAGGGTGACTCTTCTCTTCCTCATATAGATGTCTTAGTGGATAATACCACCAGTAGTGCTTTGATGTCTTTCATGGATGGTTTCGCAGGACACAACCAAATCAAGATTGCTCCTAGGGATATGACCAAGACTACCTTTACCACAGAGTGGGGAATGTATTGTTACATCGTAATGCCATTTGGGCTCAAGAATGCGAGTGCGACCTACCAAAGAATGGCTACAACCTTGTTACATGATATGATGCATAATGAGGTAGAAATGTATGTCAATGATATGATTATGAAAGCCAAGGAGAGAGAATGTCACATCGTTAACTTGAGGAAGTTCTTCGAAGGGATGAAGGAGTAGCTGAGATTGAACCCGCAGAAATGCACCTTTGGCATACCCACAGGGAAGTTATTAGGCTTTTTGGTAAGTGATAATGGAATAGAAGTTAACCCATCAATGATCAAAGCCATGTTAGAAATGCTCCCACCCAAAGTTGAGAAGGAGATAAGGGGATTTTTGGGTTGATTACAGTACATTAGCCGACTCATTGCCAAACTCACTTCCACTTGTGAACCTATCTTCAAGTTCCTAAGGAAGAATGAACCCCATGAGTGGAATGATGAATGTCAGAAAGCTTTTGAGCTCATTAAGGAGTATCTTCTCCATCCACCTATCTTGGTACCCTCGATGCATGGGAAACCACTACTTCTTTATCTCTTTATCATAGAGAATGTGGTTGGAAGTATGCTTGCACATAAAGATGATGATAAGAATGAGATATACGTATACTACTTGAGTAAGAGGTTCCATGATTATGACACCAGATACACACCCATAGAAAAATCATGCATTTGCTCTCATGTAGGCCGTACAGAAGTTGAGACACATCATCCTACCTTTCCAGATATGGGTAGTAGCTGGGATGGATCCATTAACGTACTTGTTTGAGAAACCAACTTTGAGTGGAAGACTGTCGAGATGGTTGATCCTATTAGCCGAATTCGATTTGAAGTATGTAGTAAGGAAAACTATCGAAGGTAGTATCGTATCAAATTTTTGTTCCGAGAACCTTGTGGAAGGAGAGGATGGTAGAGAAGACTTTCTTGATGAGGATATTTTGGATATTGAGCTAGGGGCATGGAAGATGTATTTCAATGAAGCTGTGAACAAATATGGAAATGGGATAGGAGTACTCTTGGTCCCTCCCAAAGGATATCACATACCTTTAGCAGTTAAGTTGAACTTTGAGGCAACCAATAACATGGCAGAATATGAGGCTTGTATTGCTGAAATGGAAGCTCTCTGAGAATTGGGGGTGAAAGAGGCTAAGATTTTTGGAGATTCGACTTTGGTTATAGCTCAAGCACAAAGGTTGTGGAAAGTGAAGGAGGAGCACTTTAAACCTTATCAGTAGTATCTAGAGGATTTGACCAAAACTTTTGACAAGATTGAATACACGATTATCCCTAGAGCTCAGAATCAATTTGTAGACGCCTTGGCCACTTTAGCTTCCATGGTTAAAATACCCGAAGGAGTATGGACACGACACTAAAAGATTGAACAAAGTTATGGGATGGTACATAAAAAGAAGGTTGAAGCTTCAGTCTTGGTTATAGAGGAGGAAGGAGTTCCTTGGTATTATGACATCATGAAATTTTTGGAATTGGGGGTATTTCCGGATGGTGCGGACAAGAGAGAGCGTCATTTGATTAGGGATGGCAATGCAATACATCTTATGTGGAGGACAACTCTATAGGAGATCCTATGATGGTATACACCTTCGTTATCTAAAGAAAGAAAAAGTTGAGAAATTTATGGAAGAAATTCATCAAGGGATTTATGGTCCTTATATGAATGGGAGAATGTTAGCCAAGATCTTAAGGATAGGGTACTACTGGAACATGATGGAGATTGATTGTGTAGATTTTGTGAAGAGTTGCCATGCTTGCCAAACACATGCCAATTTGAAGAGCTATACAGCATGACTTCTCCTTGGCTTTTCTCAGTTTGGGGCATAGATGTGATTGGAAGGATAGCCCTTAAGGCCTCAAATGGACACGAATACATCCTAATGGCAATTGACTAATTCCCCAAGTGGGTGGAAGCGGGCTCCTACTCTGTGCTAAAAGCCAAGCATGCGGCTCAATTCATAGAGAATAACATCATTTGTCGATATGGGATACCCCAAGCGATTATCTCTGTCAATGGTTCCCACTTTGAGGGAGAGGTTAGAACAATTATGTAACTGTACAACATTGAGCACCACAAGTCTTCACCTTATCGACCATAGACCAATAGGGCCGTAGAAGTAGCCAATAATAACATCAAGAACATCCTAGCCAAGATGGTAGTGACATACAAAGATTGGGCCAAGAAGCTCCCATTTGCTTTATGGGACTATTGAACTTCTATCTGTGCATCAATTGGGGCAACCCTTTACTCTTTGGTCTATGGTAGTGAACCGGTACTTCCTGTTGAGGTAGAGATACAATATTTGAGGGTACTAGCAGAAACCAAAGTCCTAGAAGAAGATTGAGTGAAACAGAGATATGAACAATTGGCTTTGATAGATGAGAAGAGAGCTAGAGCACAATACCATGCACAAGGGTACCAAAAGAGGATTGCTAGAGCATTCAACAAAAAAGTGAGACCTAGGAACCTTAAAGAAGGGGACTTGGTCCTAAAAGTGCTTAGAGATGAAACTTTTGATTCGAGAGGAAAGATGAAGCCAAGATGGTCTGGTCCTATTATTATCAAGAAGATCATATCATGAGGTGATACAAGAATTATAGATTTGGATGGGGAAGAAATGCTTTGCCCAATTAACATGGATAGACTCCAAAATACCACATTTGATAAATAAATAAATAAAAGCCTACTAGGTTGAAAACCCAAAAGGGCGGCCTAGGAAAAAGTTAAGGCAAAAGGACCCAGCTAGGTTGAAAACCCAAAAGGGCGATCTAGGCAAAAGATAGGGGCAAAGACCATGGGCATGGCGAAAATTCCTCAAAGGACGTCATGGGCAAAAATTACATGGCATGGGAAAAAGAAAAGAAAAAGGAAAAAAGAAGAAAAAGAAAAAAAGAAAAGAAAATAAATGATGACAATAAGCAAAGATAATAAATTGGTGGTTCTCTCATTGCTCAAATTAAAAGATGATAAATTGTTTCTATAGGGGATTTGGAACACTCCAATATTTTATTATATTCATAAGAAAAGATATGAGAATCATAAAGTGCAGAAAAGTAAAATTTGGGGCATATCAAAGTGGTCGGTTAGTCTTTCTTTCTTTTGATTGGACTTTTTGCAATCTTTCTCAACTATGTGAACCTACTTCATGACAATCCTAAGTCATTTCTTATATCCTAAAGTTGGATGAAGCAATTGGAGCCTCTCATATGACCATATTTGGAAGAGGAAAGAAAAAAGGAGAGAGAGAAAAATAAAGAAGAAAAAAGAAAAGAAAAGAAAATGAGTTTAAAGATGACACAAGGAGCCTCGATGGGTTGAAAACAGAAAGGCAATCCTTGAAAAAATTAGAGGAATCCCTCTAGGTCAAGGACGTAGGCAAAAATTAGGGATTGAGAGAAAAAAATTCATTCATTTTTAACTTGATGGTAAGAAAAGGTACAAGGGAGAGACTAAAGAGACTACTCCAGGCATGACTCAAGCATAGAATTTCCAAGAAAAACAGAATGGCATAAAAGTTCCCATAAGTTTGTAAATTAAGCACATATCCCAAATAAAACTATAAATGTAAAAGGTGTTCTTAAAATACAACCCAATGTCTCAAACTAAATATAAAGTGCAAGCATGTATGCTAAAAAGAGAAAAGTGATAAAAGCAACAAAAAGAAAGAAAGTGTGCTATGTTATGTCTATGCTTGTGTTTGTTTATCTATCTGTAGGATCATCAAAAGCGTCTCTTCCTCAGCTGATGGCTTGGAGTCAACTTCAAACCTCCTGCACCATCATCACCATCATCATCATCATCATCATTATCATCCTTGTCATCCCTGCCTCCATACAGCTGCAGGGAGTACTCGGTCAACTCTAGCTTGAGGTTTTTCGCAAGTAAGACGAGCTCCTTATGCTCCTGGACAGTAGGTTGAATTTTGAAGGAAAGGTTGTTAGAACAAGTATTCAGATGTAAGAATAAAAAGGAAAAGGAACAAGGATGAAAGATAACACACCAACCGGTGCCTTTAGGAAAGGGGTAGCACATGACATTTATGTTGCACCAAACATGACGCTCCCAAGCAAAGCCAACAGGGCTGTAAGCATAGACTAACCAAGGTAAACAAGGAGGATCAATGATAGCACCTGCAGCAGGGCCTTCCTAACACAAGTGTTTTATTGGAAAATAAGAGGAGCAAGAACACATACTGGAACGGTGAGGGAAGGCATAAGACTCCCACTAAACTTCTCGTAATTTGACTCATCTATAATCTAATCAATAAAAGGAATTCCTGGCCCCCATTGGCTGTACTCTGCATCCTTTATGGAACGAGGGGTAAGCATGAACACTGGAGGGTCCATAGGAACCCGAGGCGCATCCTCCCCAGCCAGCTTGCAACATACCCGCTCCACCAAATAGATCACCCACTATCCACCACCCTTAAGGGTCTGAGAGAAACTAGAAGCAACTATGGCAGCTACCTCCAGGCCTAGGTCTACTATAGGGGCAGCTACAGCCCAAGGACTCCACATGATTAGTGACAACACATGAAGTTAGAAAGAGAACCTCAAAGAAGCATGCAAATTTTAAAAGCAATACGCTTCTAGCTTACACCCTCAGGAGAGAGCATATCCAAGTGAGCCCGAAGCGAAGTGATCCTTCTCAAGTCCAACTTAGCTCCTCTAGCAATGAGACCGTACTCCACGGCCTAACACTAAAAAATGGTAGTGTACAAGGTTCAGAAAAGGATAGTTTTCAAGGTGACAATGTGCAAGATGATAGTATACAAGATTCTGAAATAGTAGTTTACAAGATGACAGTGTGCAAGATTCAGAAATGGCAGTTTGCAAGATGACAGTTTGCAAGAGGTTATGGTACAGTTTGCAAGATGATAGATTGCAAGGTTCAGATATGGTATAGCTTGCAAGAGATAGATTGGCTGTTTGCAGGATAATAGTTTACAAGATATGGGTATGAATGTAGTTAATAGGAGTATAGTACATGTTCCTAACCTATATGGAATGTAGGTGTATAACTATAAGAATAAGAATGCATGAACTACAAGAGAAAAGAAAGAGAAGCTAACCTCAAGGAGCTTCCAAGGCCCCACCAGTTGGCGCAGTATCCCTTGACTAAGAGTGTCCAAAGAGGAGTAAAGGTAGGCCAAACATATTGATCCCCAGTTGGCAACCCGAGCCCTCTCAAAGTCTCGGAAAAGGGCTAATCACCTTAAAGACACCATTTTCCCACAATTGGCAAATAGGTACACCCCCACTAAGAACAATAGATAGGCCCTAGCCATCCGAAGGCACTCTTCAACCATCCCTTGTGGACGATGCATAAAGTCCACCTCAAGATCAGTGTAGTGGATTATCTTAGTAGCATACCTCCTCCCCAGCAAGTTCACACCCAAACGAACACCTGACTCATCCTTTAAACTAATTAGGACTCCATCAAACCACAAGCAAGTCATGTAGTGGAAGTCATGAGGAGTGATGGTCATCTCTGGCTAGAAATGTGGAAGATGTGGGTAGTGTCCCACCACTTTTCAGCCAAGGTTTGCACCAAGACAACACTGGTAGACCTCTTGGGCATTAAATGGATAATGGGCTTGAAACTTGCAGCATGGACATAGCCATGAGTCTTCTCATTCAGAACGGAGTACCATAACAAAACCTGGTTGGTACTTCCCCTACCAGAATATGGGGCTAAGACCAGCAAAAAAGAATGAGATTAAATTTATGATCAGGAGAAAAGAGTGGTGGGAAAATGATATTGGATGCATAATAGGATGAAATAGGACATGAGACATACATTTGAGTTCAAAAATGGTGAAGGATGATGTTAAAATTGCAAACATATGAAAAACAGGTGAAAAATAAGCTAAACTATTCAAATTAGGGTTTTTGCCTAGCACCACACGCATGCAAGAACAAGCCTATGTACGCATGAATCCAGGCTGTGCACACAAGAACAAGTCTACATATGCAGGCTAGATTTTGCACATGCAAGAACAAACATAGAAGGTTGCTCTTCGATATTTTCCAAGTTTTCTCAACCAGAACTCAACCTAAACATGTTTCTACCCATCCTAGAGTGTCAGGTTTTTATCTAAACCCATCCCAAAGCAAAACCTAGTCATTTACAGGCTTAAAAATGGATTAAAACAAAAGATCAAAGGAAAACTTGAAAAGTTAGGAAAGTTTGAAAAACTTACTGATCCGGTCCTTGCACCCTCTAAAATGTGTTGTTGTGATTTGTAGGTCAAAGGAGGGGCTGCTGTTAGCCTTGCCGCTCGATTCTAGCGGGTGAGATGGAGAACGTTGGTGGAGAGGACGTAGGAACTTTTCCTAGACTTGGGTGCCATTGTAGGAGATGAGAGAGTTTGGGAGAGAAGTTGAGATTGAAGAAGATGAGAGTCAGATTGTGAGGGAAATGGGAAAGAGGGCAGAAGCTTTTGTAGGGAAAAGAAAGAAGAGAAATTGGAGAGTTAGAGAATGTGAAGAGATGAGGGAGATGAAGAGAATGAAAAGAAAAAAAAAATAGTTGGTAACCGTTGGAGAAAAAAAATGAAGAGGCGGGAACACACTAGATGGCTAAACTATGCGTAGTTTAGGCCTCCCCGCTAAACTATGTGTAGTCTAGCACCAAAAAAAAAAAAAAAATCAAAAATCCTCATAGAGTTCCCAGAAGGCTGGAAGTGCAAAGGAAAATTCAATAGTTAATAAAAAATGGCAAAAATATCCCCAGTGGATTAAGGTACATCAAAAGCATCCCCAGTGGATCAAAAGCATCAAGATCATTCCCCAATGGATTGAAAGCATTGAGTATCCCTCAGTGGACCAGAAATCATCATGGACACTCCTTTGTGAGTCAAGATCATCAATTAAATCCCAAGTAATCTGGTATCATAAACGGACTCCCCTGTGGGTCCAAGGCATAGAAGTAGCTCCTTTGAGAGCTACAAAAAAAAAAAAAAAAAAAAAATTATATATATATATATATAAATTCCCTAATAGAGTTTGGTAAAACCCCTTTGAGGGTGGAGTCAACATCAATCCTCAGTGATTTATTAGCAAGAAGAAGATAATCATTTCCTCGATGGAAGGAAGTTCCCCAATGAACAACACACCATCTGAAAGTCTACAGTAAGCTACCTCCTCCTCAGTGAGCCATACAGCATCAAGACTTCATGGTAAGTCGGAATCATCAGCCAAAGCACTTTTCAATAGAATCATACTCCCTAGTGAGTCCTCCAGCATCCCCAGTGGATCTTTCATCCAAAAATAGTTAAGAAAGTCAAAATGTAGATCTTGTGCACATATCCTATGGGAATTGAGCATGCAGGGATAGATCTTGTACAAGTAAGAGTGGTGCGCATATCCTCCGAGAATTGAATATGCAAGCACGAATTCCTATACAAGTCAGAATGCAGATCTTATGCACATATCCTACGGGAATTGAATATGCAGGCATAGATCCTATACAAGTCAAAAGTTGTGCACATATCCTTTGGGAATTGAATATGCAGGCACATATCCTATATAAGTCAGAAGTTGTGCACATATCCTTCTGGAGTTGAACATGCAGGCACACTATACAAATTTCGCGCACATATTCTATGGGAATTGAACATGCAGGCATGGTAGGAGAGGTAGAGATAGAGATATAGACCAAAGTCAATTCGAGGCAAGAGCCTCACCAAAACAAGAAGAGATGGAGATAAAAGACAAGTACCACCCGAAGAAGTTTGAGGCCGAGCCCCAGATGGACACCACAGATATGTATCCTTTTAAGCTTGTAAGAGCACCCCTTCTTTGTTTGTTTGAGCTTGTAAGAGCACCTTTTTTGATTGTTTGAGCTCGTAAGAGCACCTTTGTTTTTCTTTTTACTGACTCTAGGATAGTGAGTCACTCGCCTTTTGCTTGCAATTGGCAAAATAGGTAATGGGATAGCGAACTTGTCGTTGATTGTTTCCCAAACAACAAAGGTGGGAATTTGTACATATAAAATCTGACGTAGCCTTTCAAAGATGCACCCTGCCCTATGTATGCGTGATGTGTGTCATGTGCGTGGGTTGGGCCCGAGGTGTATGTCGGAACAAAATGTTCTGTCTCTTATTCTTTTGATTCCATTAGTGAAGCTCACGAATCAAAAGAGGGGCATCTGTAGACACTGCATTTTGTACCCCTTATGACTTGGGCCCCCGTTCCCTAATGATTCTGAATTCTAAGACCCAAGGTTGGTTCAAGACCCAATTAGAAGTTAAATTGACTTGAGAAGTGTTAAAATTAAAAATATAACTTTTAATGAGAAAATAAATCAAAGGAAACCCTCACTATGTGCAAGCATGAATCATCCTGCGCACGCAGCTTTCTGCATGCGTATGTAGGCCCAATCTTGCGTACACATAGCGATTTCCAAAAAACTATATAGGGAAAGTTTTTTTCATTTATGTTGAGGTTTGGAAAGAATCCCATGTCATCTGGGGATTGTTCCAAACCTCTTTTTTCACACTATAAGTAGTCTTAAATGGTATATTTTCAAAACACACAAATCCCATGGGAAATCACTAAGATTCACTAGAAATAGTGAATCAAAAAGGGAACGGTCATTTTCTTTTGATTAGGGCCTTTTCTAGCCTTGATCTTTGAGTTTAATGTTTCTAATCACTTTCTTATTGGTTTGTGAATAGATTTGATTGAGGGGAACGGTCAAAAATCAAGTTGAAGAGCTTTTCATTGAGGTATTAGTTCAAACTTTGATTTTACCTTTTCCTTTCTTTTTTATGCTTTAATTCTTTCTATTTGCTTTATTTGTTTGTTATAACATGCTTTAATATGTTTATCTAGTCTAGGTTTATGCTTTTGTATGTTTAAAATACATGTTAGATTTAGTGTTTTAGGCTTGGTTGTGTTTTTAGGGCTTTCTAGGCAAGAACTTGCGTACACATAATCTTGCCTACATATGTAGGCTTGATTATGTGCACACAGGCTTGTTCTTATGCGCGTAAGCTACTGCCCAAAAACCCTAATTTTTGTTTCATTTGTTTTGCTTTTGCTTTCACATTCTTGTTTTGTTTAGCTTTTATGCTTCCAAAATATCTATTTCATAGGATTGTTTGCTTGTTTGCTATTACATGTCAGAATTAGGGTTTATTTTGTGTTTTCCTTGTTCCCATGATATGAACATTCATTCACATGCTCATGCGTAATGCCATAGATGCTGAGTTGCTGCAAGTTAAGTAAATCTAAGTCATGCTGATTTGATGTTACATGTTGCTGCCTTGAGTATGATATGATGCCACGCTAGATGAATACTAGGATGATGTGATGAGATGTATTTAAGGGTATGCTATGATGTAATATGATGAAGCATGTTTAGATGTATGATACTAGGGTTTATGTTGATGCTTTGATGCCATGATTAGATGAATGTTAAGTGATGCTATGCTAGATATATGATAGGGGATGCCATGTTAGATGTATGGTAGGCTTTGTTTGAAAGCATGATAGGTGTATGGTTAGGGATGTTTGATGCCATGTTGATTGTTAGATGTATGTTAGTATGTGAGTTTGATACAAGTATTGAGTGTGCCTTTAATAGGGTTAAGACATAAGACACAATAATGGGAAGCCAACCTTAGATTTGGGTGGTTTTGGGTGCCTAATACCTTTCCAAGACCGTACCTTAACTTCAAACCCATATCTCTCGTAGTAGGACCAATAGTCCTTCCTCAAGAGGACGCTATATATATGGTTCCTAGACCATTGAAAAAACTAAGTGGCGACTCCCATTATGTTGTGTCCATACCCAATCATAAAGGTTATGGAAGGTGAAGAAAGAGCACTTGAATTCTTATCAGCAATATTTAGAGGATTTGACCAAAACCCTTGATAAGATTGAATACAATATCATACCTAGAGCTCAGAATCAATTTGCAGGTGCCTTGGCTACTTTAGCCTCAATGGTTGAAATACCTAAGGGAGTATGGACACAATCCTTAGAGATTGAACAGAGCTATGAGTTGGTGCATAAGGAGAATGTAGAGTCTTCAGTTTTGGCTATAGAAGAGGAAGGAATCCCTTAATATTATGACATCATGAAATTCCTGGAATTAGGGATATACCTTCACGATGCCAATAAGAGAAAACATCATTCAATTAGGATGACAGCAATGTAATACATCCTATGTGGAGGTCAGCTCTATAGGAGGTGTTGGAAAATCTAGTTTTGTATCTCATACAAAACACACAATGGAAGCAACAAACATTGATCTATTTCATTCATGATTTATAACATGAACTATGTAAATTTAAGAATTTAAGAACAAAATAGTGTACCTTGGTGCGGTGAAATTCAAAACAAAAGATTATAAATACTTGGGAACACTTTTAATCTTCACTCCAATTCCACTTTACACCCAAGAAGTGTGGTCTCTCAATCAGTTTCCAAGGGAGAATAATTGAGTGGCTTCACTCACACATACACACCATTTCACAATGATGTATCGTCTATAAAATTCTGTATGTTTCTCCCTTTATATCTAACTGATTATCTAATTGGGCTGGCCTATTGGGCCTTTCCAATTGGGTTTTAGTGTGTGGCTTGGAGTGGGACCAATAAGACACTAGCTCCAATGGGCCTTGGGCTTTTCTGTCAACTCTTGATAAGTCCAAAGTTACCATTAATTATATTCAATATCACTATATAAATATAATTGTACTCTAGGCCTTATTAATAAATTATATCCCAAGACTTTATTATACATGCAACCCCTTCATAAAATATTCGTAGTAATACAAAGTCATGAATGTAGACTGCCACTTTGAAGATTACTACATCTTAATCCTTAAGTGCCCGGTTTAATCCTTTAAATTATTCATCATATATTTATGAAATCCAATTTCATAAATATATACTTTAGTAACTCCTTACTAAAGTGGTTAGACCTAACACTCTGAATAATCAAATCCATTAAACTTATCTCAAGGGAATAATATCTCTCTTAAGAGATTATGAATTCCATCTTGAGAATATATGTTTCATCAACACTAAATGTGGCTGCCCAACATATTGAGGTTTTGATTGTGACTTTATATCTCGTTCCTGATATATCAAAGCAACCTACACCTCATAATCAGGTCCATTATTCTCTTAGGATTAAGAGTTCATGCAAATAGAAGTCATGAGATTTATTATTCATTTGACAGTCGTTAGGAGAATAATAAATCTTACAACAGTCCAGTTCAATATGTCTTAACTCTTAAAACATATCAATATACCAACTAAAAGTCTTCACTTCCATGATCAAGACAAATCATTTTAGTTGATATGTTATAGTCTTCGTAGATAAAATGCTCAATTTCATCACCGACTACGAACTATAATTCTGAATTTACAAAGAACTTGTGATTCATATCTTCTATGACTTTTCACATAAATCACATACTATGCGTCTCATGGACTATATGATAATGTCCAAATATTCATGTTATCATTATTTTAGATAATAATAAAACAACTTTATTAATTAAAAAAATTAAGTCATACATAGCATCATACAATAGGATTTAAGGGCACTAATCCTAACAGGAGGTCCTACGATGGTGTGCACCTTTATTGTCTAAAGAAAGAAGAAGCCGAAAGATTCATGGAAGAAGTCCATTAAGGGATTTGTGGTCCTCACATGAATGGGAGGATGTTGGCTAAGAAGATTCTAAGGATGGGATACTATTGGAATACAATGGAAATCGATTGTGTAGACTTCGTGAAGAGTTGCCACGACTACCAAACACATGCAAACTTGAACCATGTACCACCTAGTGAGCTATTCAGCATGACCTTTCCATGGCCTTTCTCAATATGGGGCATTAATGTGATTGGAAGAATAGCCCCCAAGGCCTCAAATGAGCCTAGTGGCGATTTACTATTTCACCAAGTGGGTAGAGGTAGCCTTTTACTTTGTACTAAAGGCCAAGCATGTGGCTCGATTCATGGAGAACAAAATCATTTGTCGATTTGGGGTACCACAAGAGATCATCTTGGATAATGGTTCCCACTTTGAAGGGGAAGTTCGAAGGATCATGGAGTTGTACAACATTGAGCATCACAAGTCTTCACCATACCGACTGTAGACCAATGGGGCCATAGAAGAAGCCAATAAGAATATTAAGAATATTCTAGCAAAGATGGCAGTGACATACAAGGATTGGGCCGAGAAGCTTCCATTCACCTTATAGGGTTATAGTACTTCTATCCGTGCATCAACTAGGGTAACCCCCTTCTCTTTGGTTTGTGGGAATGAAGCAGTGCTTCCCGTTGAGGTGGAAATACAATCTTTGAGGGTGCTAGTAGAAAAAAAGGTCCTAGAAGAAGAATGGATGAGGGAAAGATATGAACAATTGGCTTTGATAGATGAAAAGAGAACTAGAGCATAATACCATGCATAGGGTTATTAAAAGAGGATTGGTAGAGCATTCAACAAGAAGGTGAAACCTAGAAACCTTAAGGAAGAAGATCTAGTCCTAAAGGTACTTAGAGATGAGACTTTCGATCCAAGAGGAAAAATGAAGCCAAGATGGTCTGGACCTTTTATTATCAAGAAGATAATATTAGAAGGTGCTACAAGAATCACAAATTTGGATGGAGAAGAGATACTTTACCCAATCAACCTAGATAGACTCTGAAAGTATAACATTTGAAAAAGAAAAAGTAAAAAGCCTGCTAGGTTGAAAACCCAAAAGGGTGGCCTAGGCAAAAGTTAAGGCAAAGAAACCTTGCTAGGTTGAAAACCTAAAAGGATGATCTAGGCAAAAGATAGGGGAAAAGACCATGGGCATGGTGAAAATTCCCACAAGGACGTCATGGGAAAAAGTTACATGGCGAAGAAAAAAAAGAAAAAGAAAAAGAAGAAGAAGACAATAAACAAAGATAATAAAATGATTGACTCTCTTATTGCTCAAATTAAAAGATGATAAATCATTTTTCATAGGGGATTTGGAATATTTCAATCCTTTATTAAATTCAAAAGAAAATACATGAAACATAAAGTGCTAAAAAGTAAAATTTAGGGAATATCAAAGTAGTCACTTAGTCCTATTCCTTTTATTGGACTTCTAGTAATCCTACTCTTCCTTACGGACCAACCTCATGTCAGTAGCCAACCAAGCTTTGTATCCTGAAGTAGGATGGAGAAATTGAGGGAAATGGATGTCCTTAGCCACCATCCTCTTCAACCAAGTCTCTCGGATTCTGCCCAAGATCCTATTAGTAAATGCCAGGGTATGTAAGAGGCCATCATCACTAGGTGCTCCTTGGCAGTCTCCAAATTGTCTTGCAATACGACATATGGAGTAGTAAGAGTAACGGGGAAGCCCAACCAAAGCAACATTGTTGTCTTTGAAAACATGGTTGACCATGGCCGTAATACACCACCATTCCACCACCCATTGGATCCTTGAAAGGGAGAGATGTTTCAGGAACTCATTGAACTCATCAGAATCCATCTCCTTACTCTTGAGCTTATGATCATGATAATCCTTTGGTTGATATTGATTAGAAGGGACAGTGGGAGGATGAAGCAATCAGAGCCTCTCATACAGCTATATTCGAAGAAGAGAAAAAGAAAGCATGAGTGTACCAATGAAAAAGAGAGAAAAATAAATAAGAATTCAAAGACGATATAAAGATCATTGATGGGTTGAAAACTGAAAGGAAATCCACGTAAAAATAAGAGGGATCACGCTAGGTTGAGAACCTAGGCAAAAGTTAGGAATTATACCTGAAGGAGGAGGGGGATCCCTATAAAGAAAGTTGCTTCCCCCTTTTGAACAGCATCTAAACCATTGAGAGTTTCTGCCATGATGATGCCTATGGAACTTCCCTTCTCCAGATTTTTGACCACCAAGAGCATCATTTGATCTAGACGAGGTGTCTCATGCACCAAGAAATATCTCACAAGAAGGCATAGACAAAAGGCATTGAGATAATGAAAGTGTTGCACCCTAGCCAAAGGAACATTCCACTGAGAAAAGTACGCGAAAATCATGTGGATATTCAACTTATTAAGCATGCACCATTTCTGAGACATAGCAAGAGGAATACCCAAGAGTTGATAAGCCATGTCAAAGAAATCTTCGTTAGTAGTGGGAAGGATGAGAGTACAAACGTCGGGTTTACCCATGATTGCACTAAATTCTTCAAGAGTGGGGCACATTTCCACACCATTGAATTGGAAAACATGTCGAGTAGGGATCCAAAACTCAGCGACTACATGCAGAAGCGGCTTATTCACTTTGATTTGAAGGTAGGAAGAGATGCAAGAGAAACCAAGAGGGATTAGAGCATCCTTGAAGCTAGGGCCAAGATTCTTAATCCATGTTGAAATCTCTAAAGGAGTGAATTTTGCCATAGGGAAGCCTTGGAATGTGTTTCCTGGGTTAAGAACATGTTTTGTGAGGGTTTGGAAGCCCCTAACAGCTATTTTATGCTTAAGAGAGGTAGCTAGGGTTTTCTGGCCCATGACATACGTGTGTAGGATCAAACATGCATGCGCATGGTCAAAGCCTGCATACGCATGCACACGTATATGTGCGAATAGTTGAAGGAAGAATTAAATCCTTGTCCCATTTGGATTACAGTTCATCCACCAAGGTTTCTCCACAATTCATATGAGCTAGAGGATTATTCAAGGTACACTCAAGCTCACATTTTCAAGCAATAATGAAAAGAGAAAAGCAAGATGATATATAAAAATCTCCATGAGTTGTAAAATAAATACATGTCCTAAATAAAAGTAGAAATATAAAAGACATTCTTAAATACAACCCTATATCTCAAATATGAAGTAAAGTGCAAAAATACATGCTAATAAAAGAAAAAGAAAAAGAAAATATATGTTGTATGTCTGTGTCTGTGTCTGTCTGTCTGCAAGATCATCGACAACACCTCTTCCTCGGCAGGTAGCTGGGAGTCATCTCAGGGTCGCTACCATCATCAACATCGCCATCATCATCACCTAGGTGGGCAAACCCTCCAGGACCATAGATATACTACGGCCAAGCTTCTTAATCCAAGCCGATACCTCTAAAGGAGTGAATTCTACTATAGGGAAGCTTGGAATGTGTTTTCTGGGTTTAAAACATGTTTTGTGAAGGTTTGGAAGCCTTCGACGGCTATTTTATGCTTAAGAGAGGTAGCTAGGGTTTTCTGGCCCATGACATGCATGTGTAGGGTCAAACATGTGTGTGCATGGTCAAAGCCTACGTACACATGCGCATGTATGCATTAGCAAAGTTAAAGGCAAAATCAAATTCCTTGTTCCATATGGATTATGGTTCCCCCACCAAGGTTTCTCCACGATTCCTATGACCTAGAGGATTATTCAAGGCATACTTAAGCTCAGATTTTCAAGCATCAATGAAAGGAGAAAAGCAAGACTATATATAAAAATCCAATGAATTTTAAAATAAGTACATGTCCTAAATAAAAGTATAAATATAAAAGATGTTCTTAAATACAACCCAATGTCTCAAATAAGAAGTAAAGCACAAAAATACATGCTAATAAAAGAAAAAATAAATATGTTGTATGTCTGTGTCTTTGTTTGTCTATTTATTTGTAGAATCACCGATAACACCATTTCCTCGGCTGGTAGCTGGGAGTTGTCTCAGGGTTGCCACCACCACCACCAACATCATCATCATCATCATCATCATCGAGGTGGGCAAACCCTCCAAGACCATAGATCTACTAGGGTCAAGCTTCTTGATCCATGCCGAAACCTCTAAAGGAGTGAATTCTACCATAGGGAAGCCTTGGAATGTCTTTTCTGGGTTGAGAACATGTTTTGTGAGGGTTTGGAATCCCCTAACGGCTATTCTATTCTTAAGAGAGGCAGCTAGAGAAAAGCAAGACGATATATAAATATCCTCATGAGTTGTAAAATAAGTATATGTCCTAAATAGGAGCAGAAATGTGAAAATATGTTAAATACAATCCAATGTCTCAATGATGAAGTAAAGTGCAAAAATACATGCTAATAAAGGAAAAAAAAAAGAAAAAGAAAAGAAATATGTTGTATGTTTGTCTATCTGTAGGATCAACGGAAACAACTCATCCATGGCTATCAGCTGGGAGTTGTCTCAGGGCTGCCACCATCATCATCATCGTCATCATCACCCGAGTGGGCAAACCCTCTAGGACCTTAGATCTGCTAGGGTTAAGCTTCTTAATCCATGCCAAAACCACTAAAGGAGTGAATTCTGCCCAAGGGAAGCTTTAAAATATGTTTTCTGCGTTCAGAACATGTTTTGTGACGGTTTGGAAGCCCTAACGGCTATTTATTCTTAAGAGTGGCAACTAGGGTTTTGGGCCCATGACATGCGTGTGCAAGGTTAAAGCCTGCGTACGCATATGTGCCTATGCATGCACAAAGTTAAAGGTAGAATCAAATTCCTTGTCCCATTTGGATTATGGTTCCTCCACCAAGGTTTCTCTACGATTCCTATGGCCTAGAGGATTATTCAAGGCACACTTAAGCTATGATTTTCAAGCATCAATGAAAAGAGAAAAGCAAGACGTTATATAAATATCACCATGAGTTGTAAAATAAGTACACGTCCTAAATAAAAGCAAAAATATAAAAGACATTATTAAATACAACCCCAGGTCTTAAATAAGAAGTAAAATGCAAAATACATGCTAATAAAAAAAAGAAAAAATAAATATGTTGTATGTTTGTCTCTGTGTTTGTTTATCTATCTATAGGAGCACCGGTAACACCAAATCCTCGACTAGTTGCTAGGAGGTGTCTCACAGTCACCGCCATCATCATCATCGTCATCATCATTATCACTCTGGTAGGAAAACCCTCCAAGACCATAGAGCTATTAGGGCCAAGCTTCTTAATCCAAGCCAAAACCTTTAAAGGAGTGAATTCTACAATAGGGAAGCCATGGAGTGTGTTTTATGTGTTTAAAAGATGTTTTGTGAGGGTCTAGAAGACCCCAATGGCTATTTTATGCTTAAGTGAGGCAGCTAGGGTTTTGGGCCCTTGACATGCGTGCGCATGGTTAAAACCTGCGTACGCATGCATGCCTATGCGTGCACGAAGTTGAAGGTAGAATTAGATTCCATGTCCCATTTGGATTACGGTTCCTCCACAAAGGTTTCTCCATGATTACTATGGCCTAGAGGATTTTTCAAGGCACACTCAAGCTTAGATTTTCAAGCATCAATGAAATGAGAAAAGCCAAACGATATATAAATATCGTCATAAGTTGTAAAATAAGTACACGTCCTAAATAAAAGCAGAAATATAAAAGATGTTCATAAATACAACCCCATGTCTAAAATAATGAGTGCAAAATACATGCCAATAAAAGAAAAAGAAAAAGAAAAAGAAATATGTTGTATGTTTGTCTCTGTGTTTGTTTGTCTGTTTGTTGGATCACCGGTAACGCCTATTCCTCACCTGGTAGCTGGGAGGTGTCTCACGGTCCCCTCCGTCATCATCATCGTCATCACCATCATCATCATCACCGTGGTGGGAAAACCCTCCAGGACCATAAATCTGCTGGGGTCAAGCTTCTTAATCCACGCCCAAACCTTTAAAGGAGCGAATTGTGCCATAGGGAAGCGTTGGAATGTGTTTTCTGTGTTTATAACTTGTTTTATGAGGGTTTGGAAGCCCGCATTGTCTATTTTATGCTTAAGAGAGGCAGCTAGGGTTTTGGGCCCATGACATGCCTGCGCATGGTTAAAGCCTGCGTACGCATGCGTGCCTATGCGTGCACAAAGTTGAAGGTTGAATCAAATTCCTAACCCAATTTGGATTATGATTCCTTCCCCAAGGTTTCTCCACGATTCCTATGACCTAGAGGATTATTCAAGGCACACTCAAGCTCAAATTTCCAAGCATCAATGAAAAGAGAAAAGCAAGACAATATACAAATATTGCCATGAGTTGTAAAATAAGTACACGTCCTAAACAAAACCCTCATGGTCACCGCCATCATCATCATCAACCTGGTGGGAAAACCCTCCAAGGCCATAGATCTGCTAGGGTCAAGCTTCTTAATCCATGCTGAAACCTCTAAAGGAGTAAATTCTGCCATAAGGAAGCCTTTGAATACGTTTTCTGTGCTTAGAATATGTTTTGTAAGGGTTTGGAAGACCCAAATGACAATTTTATGTTTAAGAGACGCATTTAGGGTTTTGGCCCATGACATGCATGCACATGGTGCACAAAGTTGAAGGTAGAATTAGATTCCTTGTCCCATTTGGATTATGATTCCTCCACCAAGGTTTCTCCGCGATTCCTATTGCCTAGAGGATTATTCAAGGCACACCCAAGCTTAGATTTTCAAGCATCAATGAAAAGAGAAAAGCAAGACGGTATATAAATATCGCCATGAGTTGTTAAATAATATACGTCCTAAAAAAAAAGTAGAAATATAAAAGATATTCTTAAATACAACCCCATGTCTCAAATAAGAAGTAAATTGCAAAATACATGTAAATAAAAGAAAAAGAAAAAGAAATATGTTGTATGTTTGTCTGTCTGTAGGATCACCGGTAACACCTAATCCTCGGCTGGTAGCAGGGATATGTCTTACGGTCGCGGCTATCATCATCATTGTCACAGTCATCATCATCGTCATCATCATCATCATCATCATTATCATTATCCTGGTGGGCAAACCCTCTAGGACCAAAGATCTGCTAGGGTTAAGCTTCTTAATCCATGTCGAAACCTCTAAAGGAGTGAACTCTGCCATAGGGAACACTTGGATTGTGTTTTCTGGGTTTAGAAAATATTTTGTGAAGGTTTGGAAGCCCCAATGGCTATTTTATGCTTAAGAGAGGCAACTAGGGTTTTCAAGGCCCATGACATGCATGCGTAGGGTTAATCATGCATGTGCATGGTCAAAGCCTGTGTACGCATGCGCATTTATGTGTGCGCAAAGTTGAAGGCAGAATCAAATTCCTTGTCCCATTTGGATTACAGTTCCTACACCAAGGTTTCTCCACGATTCCTATGACCTAGAGGATTGTTAAAGGCACACTCAAGCTTAGACTTTCAAGCATCAATGAAAAGAGAAAAGCGAGATGATATATAAATATCCCCGTGAGTTGTAAAATAAGTACATGTCCTAAATAAAAGCAGAAATATAAAAGATGTTCTTAAATACAACCCCATGTCTCAAATAAGAAGTAAAGTGAAAAATACATGCCAATAAAAGAAAATGAATAAAGAAATATGTTGTATATTTGTCTCTGTGTTTGTTTGTCTATTTGTAGGATCACCAAAAACACCTGTTCCCCGGCAGGTTGTTGGGAGGTGTCTCACAGTTGCCGCCATCATTATCATCATCGTCATCATCATCATCATCATCATCATTATCATCATCACTCTGTTGAGCAAACCCTCCAGGACCACAGATATGCTAGGGCCAAGCCTCTTAATCCATGCGAAAACCTCTAAAGGAGTGAATTATGCCATAGGGAGGCCTTGGAATGTGTTTTTTGTGTTTAAAACATGTCTTATGAGGGTTTAGAAGCCCCTAGTGGCTATTCTATGCTTAAGAGAGGTAGTTAGGGTTTTGTGCACACGACATGCGTGCGCATGGTTAAGGCCTGCGTACGCATGCGTGCCTATACGTGCACAAAGTTGAAGGTAGAATCAGATTCCTGGTCCCATTTAGATTACGATTCCTCCACCAAGGTTTCTCCACGATTCCTATGGCCTAGAGGATTATTCAAGGCACACTCAAGCTAAGATTTTCAAGCATCAATGAAAAGAGAAAAGATAGATGATATATGAATATCGCCATAAGTTGTAAAATAAGTACAGCTCCTAAATAAGAGCAGAAATATAAAAGACATTCTTAAATACAACCCCACATCTCAAATAAGAAGTAAAGTGCAAAATAGATGCTAATAAAAGAAAAAGAAAAAGAAATATGTTGTATGTTTGTCTCCGTGTTTGTTTGACTGTCTGTAGGATCACCAGTAACAACTAATCCTCGGCTGGTAGCAGGGGGATGTCTCATCATCATCATCATCACCCTGGTGGGCAAACCCTCTAGGACCAAAGATCTGTTAGGGTCAATCTTCTTAATCCATGCCGAAACCTCGAAAGTAGTGAATTCTGCTATAGGGAACACTTGGAATGTGTTTTCTAGGTTTAGAAAATATTTTGTGAGGGTTTGGAAGCCCCCAATGGCTATTTTATGCTTAAGAGAGGCAACTAGGGTTTTCTGGCCCATGACATGCATACGTAGGGTTAATCATGCATGCACACGGTCAAAGCCTGTGTATGCATGCGTACCTATGTGTGCACAAAGTTGAAGGTAAAATTAGATTCCTTGTCCTAATTGGATTACGATTCCTTCCCCAAGGTTTCTTCACGATTCCTATGACCTAGAGGATTATTCAAGGCACACTCATGCTCAGATTTTCAAGCATCAATGAAAAGAGAAAAGCATGACGATATATAAATATCCCTGTGAGTTGTAAAATAAGTACATGTCCTAAATAAAAGCAGAAATATAAAAGATGATCTTAAATACAACCCCATGACTCAAATAAGAAGTAAAGTGCAAAATACATGCCAATAAAAGAAAAGGAAAAAAGAAATATGTTGTATATTTGTCTCTGTGTTTGTATGTTTGTCTGTAGGATCATCAGTAACACCTTTTCCCCGGTAGGTTGCTGGGAGGTGTCTCACAGTCCCCGCCATCATCATCATCATCATCATCATCATCATTATCATCATCACTCTAGTGAGCAAACCCTCCAGGACCACAGATATGCTAGGGTTGGGAGGTGTCTCCTAGCCGTCGCTATCATCATCATCGTCATAATCATCATCATCATCATCATCATCATAACCCTGGTGGGCAAACCCTTTAGGACCAAAGATCTACTAGGGTCAAGCTTCTTAATCCATACTGAAACCTCAAAAGGAGTGAATACTGCCATAGGGAACACTTGGAATGTGTTTTCTGGGTTTAGAAAATATTTTGTGAGGGTTTGGAAGCCTCCAATTGCTATTTTTTTCTTAAGAGAGGTAACCAGGGTGTTCTGGCCCATGACATGCATGCGTAGGGCTAATCATGCATGTGCGTGGTCAAAGCTTGTGTATGCTTGTGTGCCTATGCGTGCACAAAGTTGAAGGTAAAATCAGATTCCTTGTCCCATTTGTATTACAATTCCTCCACAAAGGTTTCTCCATGATTCCTATGGCCTAGAGGATTATTCAAGGCACACTCAAGCTCTGATTTTCAAGCATCAATGAAAAGAGAAAAGCAAGATGATATATAAATATCGCCATGAGTTGTAAATTAATAAGTAAAGTGCAAAATACATGCCAATAAAAAAAAAAATTATGTTGTACGTTTGTCTCTATGTTTGTTTGTGTGTTTGTAGGATCACCGATAACACCTGTTCCTCGGCAGGTTCCTGGGAGGTGTCTCACGGTTGCCGCCGTCATCATCATCGTCATCATCATCATCACCCTGGTGGGAAAACCCTCCAGGACCATAGATCTGCTTGGGTCAAGCTTCTTAATCCATGCCAAAACCTCTAGAGGAACGTATTCTGCCATAGGGAAGCCTTGGAATGTGTTTTCTATGTTTAGAACTTTTTTGTGAGGGTTTGGAAGCCCCCATTGGCTATTTTATGCTTCAGAGAGGCAGCTAGGGTTTTGGGCCCATGACATGCGTGCGCATGGTTAAAGCCTACGTACGCATGCGTGCATAAAGTTGAAGGTAGAATCAAATTCCTTATCCCATTTGGATTATGGTTCATCCACCAAGGTTTGTCCACGATTCCTTTGACATAGAGGATTATGCAAGGAACACTCAAGCTCAGATTTTCAAGCATCAATGAATAGAGAAAAGCAAGATGATATATAAAATATCCCCATGAGTTGTAAAATAAGTATATGTCCTAAATAAAAGCAGATTTGGGAAAAGTTGTTTTTAAATAGAACCCAATGTCTCAAATAAGAAGTAGAGTGCAAAAATACATGCTAATAAAAGAAAAAGAAAAATAAATATGTTATATGTTTGTGTCTGTGTTGGTTTGTCTATCTGTAGGATCGTCGGTAACACCTCTTCCTTGGCTGGTAGCTGGGAGTTGTCTCAGGGTCACCGCCATCATCATCATCACCCAGATGGGTAAACCCTCCAGGACCATAGATCTGCTAGGGTCAAGCTTCTTAATCCATGTCGAAACCTCTAAAGGAGTGAATTCTACCATAGGGAAGCCTTGGAATGTGTTTTCTGAGTTTAGAACATGTTTTTTGAGGGTTTGGAAGCCTGCAATGGCTGTTTTATGCTTAAGAGAGGCAACTAGGGTTTTCTGGCCCATGACATGTGTGCGTAGGGTTAAACATGTGTGCGCATGGTCAAACATGTGTGCGCATGGTCAAAGCCTGTGTACGCATGCGTATGTCTGTATGGACAAAGTTGAAGGCAGAATCAGATTCCTTGTCCCATTTGGATTGCAGTTCCTTCACCAAGGTTTCTCCATGATTCCTATGACCTAGAGGATTATTCATGTCACACTGAGGCTTAGATTTTCAAGCATTAAGGAGAAGAAAAAAGCAAGACAATATATAAATATCCCTATGAGTTGTAAATTAAGTATATGTCCTAAATAAAAGTAGATTTGTGGAAAGACGTTCTTAAATACAACCCAATCTCTCAAATAAGAAGTAAAGTGCAAAAATACATGCTAAATAAAGAAAAAAAAATTGTTGTATGTCTGTGTCTGTGTCTGTTATTCTACTTGTAGGATCACCAATAACACCTCTTCCTTGGCTGGTAGTCGGGAGTTGTCTCAAGGTCGTCGCCATCATCATCATCATCCCCCGAGTGGGCGAATCCTCCAGGACCATCGATCTGCTAGGGTTAAGCTTCTTAATCCATGTCGAAACCTCCAAAGGAGTGAATTCTGCCATAGGGAAGCCTTGAAATGTGTTTTCTTGGTTTAGAATGTTTTATGAGGGTTTGGAAGCCCCCAGCGGCTATTTTATGCTTAAGAGAGGTAGCTAGGGTTTTCTGGCCCATGACATGTGTGCGTAAGGTCAAACATGTGTGTGTAAGAGTGCGCAAAGTTGAAGGAAAATATGATTCCTTGTCCCATTTGGATTATGATTCCTCCACCAAGGTTTCTCCACAATTCCTATGACCTAGAGGATTATTCAAGGCACACTCAAGCTCATATTTTCAGGCATCAATGAAAAGTGAAAAGTAAGGCGATATATAAATATTGCCATGAGTTGTAAAATAAGTACATGTCCTAAATAAAAGCAGAAATATAAAAGATGTTCTTAAATACAATCCAATGTGTCAAATAAGAAGTAGAGTGCAAAAATAGATGCGAATAAAAGAAAAAGAAAATGTTCTATGCCTATGTCTGTGTCTGTTTGTAGGATCACTGGTAACACCTCTTCCTCGACTAGCAGCTGGGAGTCATCTCAGGGTCATTGCCATCATCATCATCTTCGTCATCATCATCATCACCATCATCACCCTGGTGGGCAAACCTTCCAAGACCACAGATCTGCTTGGGTCAAGCTTCTTAATCCCTGCCGAAACCTCTAAAGGAGTGAATTTTCTTATATGGAAGCCTTGGAATGTGTTTTCTATGTTTAAAACATGTTTTATGAGGGTTTGGATGCCCCCTATGGCTATTTTATGCTTAATAAAGGTAGCTAGGGTTTTTGGGCCCATGACATGCGTGCGCATGGTCAATGCTTGCGTATGCATGCATGCCTGTGTGTGTGCAAAGTTGAAGGTAGAATAAAATTCCTTGTCCCATTTGGATCACAATTCCTCCACCAAGGTTTCTCCACGATTCCTTTGACATAGAGGATTATGCAATGAACACTCAAGCTCAGATTTTCTAGCATCAATGAATAGAAAAAAGTAAGACGATATATAAATATCCCCATGACTTGTGAAATAGGTATATGTCCTAAATAAAAGCAGATTTATGAAAAGATGTTCTTCAATACAACCCAATATCTCAAATAAGAAGTAAAGTGCAAAAATACATGCTAATAAAAGAAAAAGAAAAATAAGTATGTTATACATTGGTGGCTGTTTTTTTTTTTTTTTTTTTTTTTTTGTCTGTAGGATCACCGGTAACACTTCTTCCTCGGCTGGTAGCTAGGAGTTGTCTCAGGGTCATCGCCATCATCATCATCACTCGGGTGGGCAAACCCTCTAGGACCATAGATCTACTGGGGTCAAGCTTCTTAATCCACGTCGAAACTTTTAAAGGAGTGAATTCTGCCATAGGGAAGCCTTGGAATGTGTTTTCTAGGTTTAGAACATGTTTTGTGAGGGTTTGGATGCCCCCAATGGCTATTTTATACTTAAGAGAGGCAACTAGGGTTTTCTGGCCCATGACATGCGTGCGTAAGGTTAAACATGTGTGCGCATGGTCAAAGTCTATGTACACATGCACGTGTATATGAGCACAAAGTTGAAGACTGAATCAGATTCCTTGTCCTATTTGGATTACGGTTCCTTTACCAAGGTTTCTCCACGATTCCTATGACCTAGAGGATTATTCAAGGCACACTCAAGCTCAAATTTTCAAGCATTAATGAAAAGAGAAAAGCAAGACAATATATAAATATCCTCAGTAGTTGTAAAATAAGTACATATTGTAAATAAAATTAGAAATATAAAAGATGTTTTTAAATACAACCCAATGTCTCAAATACGACGTAAAGTTCAAAAATATATGCTAATAAACGAAAAGGAAAAAAAAATTGTTGTATGTCTGTATCTGAGTCTATTTGTTTGTCTATAGGATTACCGGTAACACTTTTTCCTCATCTGGTAGCAGGGAGTCGTCTCAGGGTCACCACCATCATCATCATCGTCATCATCATCATCATCATAATCATCATCATTATCACCCGAGTACGCAAACCTTCTAGGACCATAGATCTTCTAGGTCCAAGCTTCTTAATCCATGTTGAAACCTCTATGGGAGTGAATTCTGCCATAGGGAAGCCTTGAAATATGTTTTCTAGATTTAGAACATGTTTTGTAAGGGTTTGGAAGCCCCCAATGGCTATTTTATGCTTAAGAGAGGCAGCTAGTATTTTCTAGCCTATGACATGCATGCGTAGGGTCAAACATGTGTGCGCATGGTCAAAGCCTGTGTATGCAGGTGCGCTTGCGTGCCCAAAATCGATGGCAGAATCAGATTCCTTGTCCCATTTGGATTATGATTCCTCCACCAAGGTTTCTTCTTGATTCCTATGACCTAAAGGATTATTGAAGTCACACTCAAGCTCAGATTTTCAAGCATTAATGAGAAGAGAAAAGCAAGACGATATATAAAATTCCCAATGAGTTGTAAAATAAGTACATGTCCTAAATAAAAGCATAAATATAAAAGATGTTCTTAAATACAACCAATGTCTCAAATAAGAAGTAAAGTGCAAAAATACATGCTAGTAAAAGAAAATATATATATATATATGTTGTAATTCTGTGTCTGTGTCTGTCTGTCTGTCTGTCTACAGGATCACCGGTTACACCTCTTGCTTGGCTAGTAGCTGGAGTTGTCTTAGGGTCGCCGCCATCATCATCATCATCCTCGTCATCACTCGAGTGGGCAAACCCTCTAGGACCATTGATCTGCTTAGAGTACTCGGTCACCTCCAGCTTGAGATTTTCGACTAGGCAAATGAGCTCCTCATACTCCTCCATTGTGGAAAAAAATTGAGAAGAAGACATTATTAGAATAAGTATTGAGAGATGCAAGAAAAGGAAGGACAAGACAAGGATGAAATATAACTCACTGCTTGTGTACCCTCTAGAAAGGGCTAGCCCATGACATTTTTGTTACGCCTTACAGGGCACTCCCGAGCAAAGCCGTCAGGGCCATAAGCATAAACTGTCCAAGGTAAATGGGGTGGGTCAACAAGACCACTGGAAGAAAGATTAGCTTGTCATGAGCATCACATTTAAGTAGAATAGAGGAAGGGAAGTAAAAAAAGGAAAGAATACATATCTCCAGAATGAGGGAAGGCCTGGGACGAATCTCACTAAACTCGACATAGTCCAAATCATCCATAAGCCACCTAGCATAGGGAATGCCACTCCTCCAAAGCTAGGACTTAGCCTCAATCATGGAAAGTATGGAAAGCATGAACTGTGGAGTATCCATTGGAACCCGTGGTACGTCCGCGCCCACCAGTTGGCAGCAAACCCTCTTGGCTAAGTAAAGGACCCTCAAACCAACACCCTTTAGAGGTTGGGTGATCCTGGAAGTAATAAGGGTAGCCACTTCCATGGTAAGGTCCGTAACAGGAGGAACACTGGTCCAAGGACTCCATTTGAGCTATGAAAACATATAGGGTTAGAAGGAGGACCCAATAAAATATGCAAAAGAATGTGATGATAGAAGATGGAATTCCTACTTACATCCTCAGAAGAAAGCCCATCGAAGTGAGCCCTAACCAAGGAGAAGCTCCTCAAGTCCACCTCTGCTCCACGAAGCGATGCGCTAGTATTTCATGGCCCAACGCTAAAAAAAGGAAGGCACAGTTTACAAGAAGATAGTTTGCAAGATAAACAGGGTAGAGTTTGCAAGATGGCAGTTTGCAAGATGGCAGTTTGCAAGGTGACAATTTGCAAGATGACAGTTTGCAAGATGACAATTTGCAAGATGACAGTTTGCAAGATGACAATTTTCAAGATGAATGACATAAGCACATAGTTTGCAAAGGCACGAAGTACATATTGGTAAGAAGCTACAAAAGAAAAGGTAGAAAGAACTAACCTCAAAGAGCTTCCAAGGCCCCACCAACTGGCGCAGAGTCAGACGACAGAGCGTGTCCAAGAAGTAAAGGTAGGAAAGGCAAGCCTGACCCCAGTTGGCCCCTTGAGCATTCTCGAAGTCACGAAAGAGAGCTAACCACCTCAAGGACACTATTTTTCCTTCATTGGCGAAGAGGTATGCCCCCAGTATGTAAAGCAAGAACGCCTTAGCCATCTTGGTGTAGTCCTTAGCCCTTTCCCAAGAAAGAGGCTTGTGGTCCGTCTCGAGGTCAAAGAAGCAGATGGTCTCTTTTGTGTGCCTCCACCCTAGTAACTCAATACCCAGTTGTATGCCCAATTCACCCTCGAAATTAATGATTGATCCATCACATTGAAGGCCGGTCATCCAGTGAAAATTGTGGGAAGTCATGGTCATCTCCCTCTCAGCAATATGGAAGGTTTGGGTAGTATCCCACCACCTCTCGGCTAGTGACTGCACCAAGATGCCACTGGCATGAATTTTTGGAAGCAAATGGAAGATGGGCTTGAAATCAGCTGTGCACACCAAGGCCTTTGTGTCATCGGCCAAGGCCCTGTACCAAGAAAACACATGACTAGTGCTACCCCTACCTAAAAAGAAGCTGAGAGCTGCAAAAAGATGAAAAAGGACATGAGAATTTCCATTAGATAAGGAAATAAATGAAATAGAGTTAAAACAATAAAAATTAGGGTTTCTAAGTGCCAGCATACGCATACAGGTTTGCGCATGTGTGCGTATGGTCCATACATATGTACACATCTTGGAACATGCGTTTGTATGAACTGAAGAACATGGACGCGTAGAAATTAACACAGCACCGTACACAGGAGTGAGTATGCGTACATATGAATACAAGCTGTGTACGCAGGCCCAATACATGCACATACATGAACACAGACAGTGAGTGTTCTTCGACATTCTCAGCTAACTTTTTATCAAAACTCATCCTAAACATGTTCCTACCCCTCCAAAGGCATCAGGTTTTCATCTAAACCCACCCCACAACAAAATCCAAGCATTTATAAGTCTAAAAACAAATTAAAATGGAAGATCAGAGAAGAACTTGAAAATGAGAAAAGTTTGAAAAACTTACCGATCCAGTCCTTGCACCCTCTGAGAGATGGTTTTGTCGCCAGTAGATTAGTGGATGAGACTCATACAGCCTTACAACCCCATTCCAATGGGTGAGATTGAACACATCACCAGAAATCACATAGGAAGCTTTCTTGGTTTTCGACTTAGGTGCCATTGGAGAAGATGAGAGAGTTTGGAGGATATGAGAGAGTTTTTGAGAGGAAGAGAGAATTAGATTGTAAGGGTGAAAAATGAGATAGGGCAATTCCCTCGTGAAGTTGAGGAAACTCCCTCATGAGTAGAATCAACACCAATTCCCTAATGAGTCATAATGGAGAAGAAGAGAATTTTTCCCAATGGATTACTCATCATCAGGGGCTTCCCTATAAGTCAAAATCACCAAGACAACTAAGCCAAGATCATGGTAGTTTAATGCCAAATGAGGCTAGTATTCTATTAGGGATGCAATCAAACACTTTTTAGGACCTTCCATTATGGGACAAGCCCAACCCAGAGTAAAAATAAATTAGAGGTCCAGGCCCAACTGCTCGAGGTGATTGGGAACGAACCACCACACACACACACACACACACACATATATATACACGCGTATGGTAGGATTAGTTAAAGCAAAACAAATTAGTACACATGTCAGCGAATAAAAAATAAATTTTCTGCATGCATAATCATGAATAGCACTGTTGCAATGTTTGTCCATATAATAATTTGTATGAGGATCACCACTTTGCCTTTTAGAATATTCTCCTTAACTTTGTCAGGGTTTGCTTAGTCAACTTCAATTGTGGGAAGGCACAGTGTTGATGGTGCCTTTCTTCTGGACTTGGAGACAAGTTTGCCAAGGAAGAAAAATTCCTTCTTCCTTTTCTTGAACCCAACTCCCCAATGGAGTCACCAAAATGTTAGGGGTGGTTTTTTCACTTCTTGTACCCTAGACACGTGTCTTCATGTTATTAAACAGCTTCTAGTCTTGGCTTTTTTCTAGGAAGGAAGTTGGGTCTGATGCTCTCACGGAATGGGCTCCAAGGTCCCATTTTGCTACTGCTAGTTTATGCACAAATATTGAGTCCAAATACTAGGGGATGACGTTGCAAATTGGGCTTATTCACCATTTCTACCGTAGAAGGAACATTTTTCCAACTTTTGCTGCAGAAATGACTTTTCTTAACTTTCTATTGTGCAGTAAAGTTTTCTGTACTTTTTTGCAACGTGAATGACTATTCTCCATTTTCTACTAAAGAAATATTTCTCTGCTTCTTGTACAAAGCTTTGAAATCCAAAGAAAATACCCATCAAGCAAAATGTTAGTTTACAAGGGTTAGCATACATATTCTCATGCACGCACACACACACACACACACACACACATATATATATATATGTATGTATGTATGGTAGGATTAGTTAAAGCAAAAAAATTAGTACACGTGTCAGCGAATAATATATAAAGTTTCTACATGCATAATCATGAATCATAATATATAAATATTTCTCTGCTTCTTGTACAAAGCTTTGAAATCCAAAGAAAATACCCATCAAGCAAAATGTTAGTTTACAAGGGTTAGCATACATATTCTCACGCACGCACACACACACACACACACACACACATATATATATATGTATGTATGGTAGGATTAGTTAAAGCAAAACAAATTAGTACACGTGTCAGCGAATAATATATAAAGTTTCTACATGCATAATCATGAATCAGAAGAAAAATGTTCTCAGTAGGATGTTGACTAAGAGACCTCAACTCCAACTCACATAGCCTTGTTACCCGATTAAGCTACAAAGTTGAGTGTTTTGGAATGTGATTCAGAATATTCATCCTTTGGAGATTGCAAAGAGTGTGCTTTGGTGTTTTCTGAGGAAGGGAGAGGATTCCTGATGATGCATGCTATACTCTCCTACTGAATATACTCTACTTTCTCTCTTCTCTCAAATGTCACTTTCTTTTTCTTTTCTCCGTTCTTTCCCTTTCAACTCACTATTCAGATTTCCTTGGTTACTATGTTGTTTTTGTTCTCATATTCATGGGTATTGTTCCTATTTATACCACAACTCAATCCATGCTCTTTTCCCCTTTTACCCTTATTTTCACCAACCATTTTGACTGTTGTAGGCACTAAGCCAACACCCACAATGTACTAGCCACTATCTTCTGATTGTGTACAAGTGGGTTCAATCCCACTAAGGAGTCCCAGTATATTCCTTACTACAAATAGCCTCCCCATTTTGGGTAAAGGCCATTTGCCACAAAACCACCTCACATCCCTTTCCCTAAAATGGTAAAGGCCTCCATTAATTCTCTTTGTCCTCATCCTCTAGTGTGCATTAGATGGTTCCCACCTACTCATTTCGCATTTTTTGGTAAAGATGCTTTTCCAACAAAGTATATTCCCAAAAGTGGTCTCGGTAGGATACCAAATCTAGGTCATTTCCCCCCTCCACCAAACCACACCCTTTTCACCTTGTTGGCCATAGGCCCTACTCCCCTTGCATGGTTGGGATGCAAAGGGGCAAAACCCAAACCTTACCTTACTGACCTGCCTTTCTACTCTTGTCTTTTCTCTGATTTTGGTTTCTTTCTCCTTCACGTGTTGTCTACCACTGCTGCTTTTGTTTTCTTTCATCGTGTCTCTTGCTGGGGATAGGTTTGGCTTCTCTTGCTCTTATCCTTTTATACAAAAGGATTTGGGCCTTTATGGGCCAAATATTCTTTATTGGATCAAAATGGTTTTGGACCCAATTTGCTCCAATCTACCAAGAAGTCATTTTTGCAGAAGACATGTGTTGAGCTTTTCATCTCTAACTCTTTTCTATCCATAGAAGTGTCCAAGGAAGTTTGGGCTTTTCTCCATTCTTCTATTTCTTTTATACAAAAAGGTTTGGAACTAGTGGAATTTGGTGGGTGACACTTGGCTCATATGTGTCCATGTGTTTGGATTTAAATGCCCATGGGGTGTGAATGCAATTACCAAATTGCCTTCCCTTAATACGCATTTACTGAAATGTCATTATGTACATTGGGCTTAAATTCTCTACTCCTTAAGGCCCGAATTCATTGGGTCTTGGGTTTTACTTCTTGACCTAATATGTTTGCAATTTTGGGCATCACCAAAGATAAAACACAATCTATACTTGCGTGTATTAATCGAAGCAAATGTAGATTTTCATAGAAACAAGAGAGGAGATCTCTCCGATCTCTAAGAAAAATACAATAACAAAGAAGACATTATTGAAGAGGAAGTTTCTTAAAAAATTCTGGTCTAGTGAAGATCAAAATTCCTTGAGAGTTTCAATAACTTCTACAATGTTAAAGGGAAAAAAAAAAAGAGGGGGGGGGGGGGGTGTTTGAATGATGGATGTTCCCCTCTATTTATAGAGATGTTTTTGACCTGAAAATAAGTTAGCTTATAACATCAACTAAAAAACGTAGTTGGGAAGTCCTAAAAAAAAGCGATTTGGATAGGAATTGAGCTGAATTTTTAGATTTCAATATGCTTCAGAGTTCTAACCATATCTCTTTACTAAAAAAAATCTGATTGAGCTGAAACTTGGATAGTGGGAAGAAAAAGTAATTCCCTACAATTTTTCCAAAAATAGCCTAGTCCAAATTCTGAAGTTTACTATGCCAAAATTGTCCCGCAGCTTGAGTTTGAAAACTTCTACTTTATATGTACGTTTTTGAAGTGCTTTTTAAGCTTAAAACTGTATTTGGATGAATCTTTAATGTATTTTCATAATAAAGCATATTCTAAAGTGATAGTTAGTATTTTAAAAATAATTATCTTGAAGATAATTACTTTAAAATTCTATTACCTACCGTGTTTGAATCTTATCAGCTCACTTATTTTAATCCCATGCAACAAATTAATTTTTTTAAGAAAGACTATACCAATCAAAAAATTCATTTAATTAATTTTAATTAGTAACCAATCAAAAATAATTTTCATTCAGATAAAAAAAATTTTAATTTTCATTAATCATGTGTGACAGGCTCCACCCAATTAATATGCATGCTAACTATTGAAAGTTGATCTTGTGATATCTTTCAATCCAACTGTCCGATTGAGAAACCAAATGTACCAATGTGATCTTTGATACCTCAAGATCATTTTTATGATCTATGATGAGTAAGTTAGTGACTAAAATGCAACCATGGTTTTTGGGTACATAAAATGACCATCTTGCTCTCTTTCAAGATTAAATTATGGATACAAAATAGAGTGTTTACACCAAAAAAACAAATATTCGCTCCAAATCCCTCTCTCCTCTCCCTCTCAAATAAGAGATTTAAGTACCTTTTTTCACTCTTTTTCATCTAGCCCTCTCCTCCCAATCAAAGCATCACTACACTGTCAAGGATTTTGTAACTCAATAAAATAGTATGTAGTTTCGAATGGAGACATCAATATTCAATTTCCTCCATCCTCCACTTACAATGTATTAAATTTTTTTTTTACTATACTTGAATTTTTTGTTTTTGGTTAAGAACTCAACGGAAAACCTTTTGTTAGATATTATGAGCCTGAGCCTAAGCCCAAACTAATATTCTCTTTTCCTTGCTGCGGATCATCAAAGGAATCATACTTAAAAAAAATAATAATAATAAAATAAATAAATAAATAAATCAAGGCATTATTTGGCAATTTTTTCCTTCTTTTTTGTACCCGCTACCAAGTATTAAAATTTGAGTTATATAGAAGGTAGGTCCTCAGCTCAAAGTTATTTTCCTCTCAGATCTGGCCACTTTGGGGCGAAAGGGAAAATGGGCCAAAAGTAACTTTTGGTCTCCTCACCCACACTTTCCTGAACTAGGACAAGGAATTTTGTCCCCTCTCCTCAATTTTACTGACTTTTCCTTCACTCTTCTCTTCCCACGGATAGCAGACATAGCTTGACATGAAATTTGATAAGATATTGCAAATCCAAACCCAACCCTAGAAGAAAAGTGACCAGTTTGGCCAACCCAATTTGACTTGTTGAATACTTTTTCATGCTTAAAACTTGCTTCAAATCATGAACAATAATTCTAGGTACACACCATTTTAGGGGAAAATGGATTTGTGCCCCTAATTTCAAAACTATGTAGTAAAATGCCCATGTTTTGAAACTATTTAGCAAAATGCCACTGTCTTTGAAACTCAATTTTGACAAAATCAAATTTTGTGTAAAACTTGATATCCTCAAAATTGAGTTATGTGTATATTTTTAGGTGTAACTCGACATTAACAATGTTGAGTTCCACTTAAATTTTCAAAAAAATTTAAGTGGCAAAATATGCATAAAATTCGACATTGCTAATGTCGATTTTCATATATAACTCGATTTTATTAAAATTGAGTTTAAAAAACAGGGGTATTTTGTTTTATAGTTTTAAAATATGGGTATTTTGCTGCATAGTTTGTAAATTAGGGGCAAATGCCCATTTTCCTCCTTTTTATTCACTTTTTCCCACAATTCTCTTTTATGATTGATCATGAGTGGTGAAGAAAAAGTTATGAGGTCTAATATAAAAAGTGGCATGCATCCAATAATGGTTTGTCACATAAAATAGTTGTGAAAAAAGATGTGGCAAAAATTGTGATTCTAAAATAACTCAATCATGAAATAATCACAACCTAAGCCTTGAAAGGAAGAAAAATCAAAGAATATTAGTTGATGATGTTTAAATCAACTTTGGGCTGCATTACATCAATGTCAATTCCAAACTGTGCGTTCTTGCTTTTGCAAGTTTTTCAAAGTTGATATGAAACTTGTGACCACTGATTTTCAGTATCATTAGTTGCTCAATAAAAAAAATATAAAATTACAAAATCATTTTAAAAGGTTTCAAATCACATACGCCCTTAGGATTCCCCACCCCTTTTTTTTTGGGTCCTTTGGTAACTACCAAGTGCCGAAGTTTGAGTTATAATATAGTGTTAGGTCTTTTTTTTTTTTTTTGGCTAAATTATAAAGTAGCTTCTTTTTTGTTTATGTAAATATGCAATAAAGTAGGTCCTTGATTCAAAGTTGTTTTATCATGTAAGAGTAAGAGCAAAGTTTTTTAAAATTTGAAAGATATATATGAGAATGAGATAACAAATGAATGAATAAAAACATTCTGGGACTGGGCCTCCATATCATAATAAGGTCAGAAATTTAACCCATGTGAATACACATACCCGACCCAAATGTGAGACTTTGGTGGAGACAAAGTGTGGACAACCCTATTGTAGAACCACAAAAACCCTCTCTATCAACGCACCTTAAGCTGACACTACAAGAGGGTGTGAACAGTAGCCTTGCCCTTACAATCCGTAGTGAGTAGTGACTTCACATAATGTGACATTCACACAAATAGATTAGAAGGTCCTACATTCCCTCAAGTTTAAGTTAAGACTCTTCACCACCACCACAGTCACAGTGCCAAAGTGCAACTAAAGAAGGACAAACAACAAAAACTCTCATCAATAAAAATTCCCCCAAACCCAAAAGCCATTTTCCAACCCTCAAAATATGCAGCAGCAATAATGGAAAACCCATTTAAATACTCCACAATTTAACACCACCTAAAGCAGCTCATCACCCCAAATTCAAAGCCTCCTTCATACTTATTTATGATACGCCACCAAATCAAAAAAGAAAAAACCTGTCTAAAAAAATAGCAAGATCCATCTCTCACAGAATCACACTCACACCCTTCCTGAAATTCTCATATACTGATTTAATCAAAACACAAACCCAACAAGACCCATTTTAAGAACCATCATGTCTGCTTCTGGGGTCACTCTCTCTCTCATATTGCTGCTGTGTTTAGCTAATGCGGTCAACTACAGTGAAGCCCATGTGAGTATATTGTCAAATAAATGTCTTTTTTTATTTTTTTACTCAAAAATCCCAAGGCTTGATTTTTCATAGATCCCTTAAGTTTTCTTCTGAAATTTGTTATGATTTTTTTTTTGCGGGTATTGTTTGAATTGAAAAGTTTGTTTCTTGATTTTGGAGATTAATGGGTCTGAGACTGAGATGATGGTGCCAATGGTGGAGTCAGGAAGGATGGAGAAGATGATGACGGTGATGAATGATAGCAGAAGGAGGTTAGGGAGCTTCCAGATATGTGCACTATGCACTTGCTGTGGTGGGGCCAAAGGTCTTTGCTTGCCATCTCCTTGTTGCTATGCCATCAATTGCAACATTCCCAACAGGCCTTTTGGCTTTTGCTCTTTCACTCCCAAGACCTGTAATTGCTTTGGATGCCATCTCTAACTCTCTCTCTCTCTCTCTCTCATTCCATTCTATATAATTTCATAATTTAGTTACATTGTTTAATTTAAGGCTCAAGTTGAGGCTGTTGGGAGTGTGGATGGGAAGAATATCTGTTCTTCATTTGTTTGTTTATAACTTTTACAAATATATTATTGTTGGGGGAAGGGAGGTTTTGGCTATTTCCAGGTTAGTTTCTTGCTAGTTCTAGTGGGATTTGTCAATGATTTTTGCAGGAAGTAGCAATGCCTGATGCCATATTTTAGCTTTTTTATGTGAGGGGGTACTTGAGGAAACATCGTCCTTGTTAGTGGAGCAGCTATGGGGTTTATGATCATTTTATTACCTTTCAAAGAATATATTAATGTAAGTGCTCAGTAGGGCTATTGTGTTACTCATGACTAAGGATTAAGATATAAATTTTGTCTATTATTTTAAACTGTTGTGTATTTGCTTGTTCAATTATTTGTTTATTGTACTAGTGGATGCTATACATATTACAACGTGTAGGAAAATTTTTAATTCAAATATGCTTTAGTTTTTTATAATCGTCAAATATGCTTTAGTGTTACTCCACTGGAGTCCACCAATATCTCTTTTTTATTTTTTAATCCTCTTACGCTTTGGCAATAAAGCCCTTTCATTCAATTGAATTACTAGACTAGAAGGAATGCAGACCTTACAATCCTATGGTCCAATTCAATAATAGAGAAATGTTAACTGATGTCTTAAGGACATTTGTTAACGAACCATTTTAAGAAGAAATTATTAAGTCTACTAGGAGTACTACTGGAGTGATCTTCCCAACCAATAAAATGATGCTACTTATACAAATGTGAGTCAAAATAAAAAACTACTAGGGGTCCGTTTGGATCTGCTTATGTTGCTGAAATCGAAATTTTTTTACTAAAATTACTGTAAATAAAGGTAAAAGTTAGCTAAAATAGTATAGTAGGGTTTATGAATGGTACCAAAAAGTATAGTGAGACTCATGAATAGTTGTAAAAATAAGCTGAATAATAAAATAAGTTGATAAAAATAATCTTTGCTAAACGGACACTAGGTGATATCAGATTTTTGTAAATGATAGTGTTTTATTGGTTAGAAATACCAGGAGAACCATGTCACCAATTTTCTAAGTAGACTTAATAATTTTTCTATTTTAATAAAGTTTTTATAGGAAAAGAAAAAAAAATTAATATTTTGACAATTTTTTCTATTTTTCATAAAAGTAGTGTTAAAACTTTTCTAAAATGACTTGTTAAGAATTGCTATAGGCACTATTAACATGGCTCATAAATTTATTGTGATCGTGTAATATTACTTTTATACAGTACCAACACTAACATTGCTTTTATTGTATACTGCTCACTACCTCGGTTATGAAATTTGTTGCGGCATAGTTGCAACATGCAGACTGGTTACAACTCCCGCAACATGCAGACTGGTTACAACTCACAAATTTTACTGATTTGGGTCCTGCCAAACATCTAGCAGATCTTCTATTTGTATGGTGGTCCTTGAATATAATAAATGGGGCACACCTCTGAGAGAGAGTGACCGATCTAGTTAGCTCTCTTGAATTACCTTAAATGGTTGAGAGTGCTAAATATTGATGGAAAGGCCATATAAAGATGAGTTTTAGTTGTTGGCGATAAGATTGATGCTATGATATTAATGAATACAGGTGTAGCCAACCCAAAATATTATTAGGTGGGTGGTAGTTGGACAGAGGCAATTAAGCCTTAGATAGTAAATAGATACACTTGTCAAAGTTGGTGGTTTTAGTTTATACTTTCGTATTTATGTTACTATTTTTTTTTTCCTGCATGATTTACCTATCCTTGTGAATTTCTATACCATGAGATTCTTGTGGAGTTTGTGAATAAATAAGTGAAGTTCTTTTATTTTTTTTTTTAATGAGCAGTGTTAGGTTATATATATATATAGTTATATATATATAGTTTGAATTTGGTAAGGATGAGGTGTAAAACCCATGATTTACACCATTCAAAAAGACATTTTCACGTCAGCATTTTACTTAAAATTCAATACATCCTACTAGACCTAATAACATCTCAATAAACTTCCAATTTGGTTGGATTTATATATGGGTATTAGAATTTATTGGGTGTGGTTGAGTTTATTCTTAAATATGTGATAAGATGATGTAACATGTTGAGATTGGAGGGGTAAAACATGGTTATGGGAGAACAGGCATATCAGGAGGAGTTAAAGCCAAATCTGCAATTGGTGTATTGAGAAGAGTGTTTTGGGAATCTCTCATTGACTTCAATAGGGAGATGATGGAAAATTTGGAGGATAGGAAACATTTTAGTTTTCATTTGCATTGCAATTGCTTATCTTCTTGGTTCTGCGCCCCCCACCCTTCTGTAATTGGAAAATGCAATGCAATGCGCAACAAGACAATCCATGTGGTTTTCAAAGGACATATAACAATCAGAATTAGATGGTGGGCGATTTTCTTATCTCAAATTATTATTCTTTCTTCTTTTCCTCCTCCTTCTCTAGCAGTGTGGATTGTGAGGTCATGCTTTATTATTTTATTATTATTATTGACTTATTAATTGTTTGTACCAACACTCGCTATACAGCAAACTCTTTTGTAGGAGTCCAAATCTTTTCTCACTTTTCCCGCTCCATTTTATGTTCCACAAATAAAAATGTGTCAAGTGTCCAATTATTTAACTAAACCCTAATTTAATGCCTCTTACTTATTCCAGTTATATAAATAAAATAAAAAGAAACCCAACAAATTCCCACCACCACAGCTTTTTCCAGCGCCACTACAAGAGATCAATGGCAACATCAACCCCATCATTCATGGCCATCACCTCCAAGTCCATCATCGCCTGATTTTCAAATTTAAAACTGTTAGGGTTCGTTTGGTTGGAGGAGTGAAAAAGTAGGAGGATAAAAAATATGGAGGATAGGAAACATTTTAGTTTTCCCGCATGTTGTTTGGTTTGGAGTAGAAAAGTGGAGGAATAGAAAATGCAATTTATATAAATTTACTTTTATGTCCCTACTAGATTAAAGAGAGAGAGAGAGAGAGAGAGAGAGAGAGAGAGAGAGATTAGAAAATAATAAATAAATATAAAAAAGAAAGAAAGAAGGGATGAACCCCAAAAAAAAAAAAAAAAAAAAAAAAAAAAAAAACCAAAGAAAAAGAAAAAGTAGCAGTCGAACTAAAAATGACAAAATGAAAATAGAAAACCAACGGGGGAAAAAAAAGCACCAAAGAATAAACCAAGCTAAACCCAGTTTACATATCAAAAGGAAAAAAAAAAATGGAAAGCAAAACCCAGTAACGTTGGAGAAATAGCACAGGGGTGCTTTAGTCCATATTTGTTCTCTCAAGTTCTCTTTCCAATTTGGGGAGAAAATATTTTGGTGGGTCCGGGGAGAAAACACCCGGGCCTCACAAGTTTTTTTCCTCCCCTTCCTTCAACCAAACACCCACGAAAAAAGTTCTCTCTCTCTCTCTCTCTCTCTCTCTCTCTCTTCATCCTCCCTAAAATCCACCCAACCAAACATACTCTAAATGTTACCCTTAAAAATCCAAGCGATCTAGAAAAAGACCCTTTTCTCTCAATCTCTTCCCTTCAAAGCGACCAAGAGATTGCCTCCATATTTTGTAATAACACGTTGCTTTCTTTCTTGCCAATTGGTCTCAATAAAACAAAACAATGGGCTAAGAATTTTGTTCCAATTTCAAACTTCATTGTCTACGAGTCAAATGTCCACTATCCCATATGAATGATTTATGGACAATGGGTCTAAGCCATGGTGATTTTTTTATGGAATTTTGGCAGGTGATTTTCTGGATCACAAATAATAATACTCATTCAAGGATTTGAAATGAAGGTGGAGGTGGTGTGGACTCGGCGGTGCTGGATAGCAATGACTGGTGGCGTTGATGGGGCCAACAAAGGCTGGTGGTCATGATCGATGGTGGTTGTAGATGCCCAAGGAAAGGGGAAAAAAAGGCTAGTTTAGGGCTTTTTCCCTATTTCTTTTGATTTATCGAACATTGGGCCCTTGACAACGTGAATCTTTGTGTGCTTGTGTCTCTAGGGGGGGGGGGGGGGTGTGAGTCCCTTTTTTCTTATTTTTATTTTGGAGTCGCCACCAACCATTGGTTTTGTGATAGGTGTGATTGGTCACCTATTTGTCTAATTCATTTTAAGTTACCTAATTAACTAAACCAATCTTAAAGGGTTTGTTAATTAAGGCAAACCAAAAGTCTTGAACCAAAGATTTTGGACTCAGAAGTTCGGTTATATATGGGGAAGGTGTTAAGCACCCTACAACATCTATTCAAAGGATAGTACCTTATTTTAATTTAATTCAAACGTTATCTTTTTAGTAAAGAAATAAGATACTTGGCATTTTGATTTTTGAAAGAGTTTTACAATATATATATATAAATATATATATATATATATATATTGACACACACACACACACATGTGAGTATTTATTTACTTATAATATACCATCTGAATATTTAAGTCAAACAATATTTACAATCAAAGCATGTGGGATATATAAATAAATAACATGTGAGGAAGCATGCAATTAGGGCTATAGTATGCCAGGGATTCTAGCCTTTTACCCCTATTTTTAAAATATTTGGCAATATGCCCCTGTTTTGAAACTATATAGGTTCGTGCCCCTGTTTTGAAACTCGATTTTCTTAAAATTGAGTTTCAATGAAAAGCTCAATTGGTTAAAAATCGAGTTATGCCCGATCAAACTTATAAAAAAAAAATGCATGGAACTCGAGTTCCTAGAGCTCAAGTTCCATTTAAATTGCATGAAACTTATAGAAACAAAAAAATTGCATGAAAATGCCACTATAGGGCTTTAAAACGCCACTATAGGGCTCCCTCAACCTGGTATGGGGTAATCAAACTTATAAAAACAAAAAATTTCATGAAAACGCCGCTATAGGGATTTAAAACGCGACTATAGGGCTTTAAAATGCTACTATAGGGCTCCCTGAACCTGGATTGGGACGATCAAACTTATAAAAACAAAAAATTTCATGAAAACGCTGCTATAGGGCTTTAAAACGCTGCTATAGGTCTTCTTGAACGCCGCTATAATTTTTTTTTTTTTTTTTTTTTTTTAAGTTTGATCGCACCATACTCGATTTTCTACCAATCGAGTTTTTTGATTGAAACTCGATTTTATTAAAATCGAGTTTCAAAACAGGGGCACGAACCCATATAGTTTCAAAATAGGGGCATATTGCCAAATATTTTAAAAAATAGGGGTAAAAGGCTAGAATCTCTATAGTATACAATAGCGTGTGAGTATTTACTTACTATATAGCTTCGTGTGAATACTAAATACTATACAATAAATAAATTACATTGTAAAAATAAAAAGAGGGAGTTGGATGGGTAGTACCTTGTTGTCATCCACAAATTTTCTCATTTTTACCATGCAAAAAAGATGACAATAGAAATATGATAGTGCCAAAGGAAATAAAGTAACAATGTAAGCTTGATTAGTGCCTATGGGCACAAATCCTGAAATATGCTATTCTAAGGGAAAGTTTTAAATAACAATGCATGAGCAAGTTTGAAAAATGAATTCTTTTCTAGAGAACATTACTCTTATTATTATTATTATTATTTAAAGAAAAGTTTGGAAATAACACATTTTTTGAAGATAAGTTTTCTTTTGAAAAGAGGAAGTTTTAGAAAAAAAGTTACTTTCATCATTTTTTTGAAAGAAAGGAGAAATTTTTTTTTTTTTTTTTAAATACCTCATTTCCGGAATTTTTTAAGAAGGGAAAAGATATGTATTTTTAGAAAGAACATTTTTTTTTTTTTAAAGGAAATAAAAGATTTTGGGGTCAAAATATAACTTTGGAAAATTTTTGGGGTTGAAATGCAATTTTGGAAAAGTTTTGGGGTCGAAGTACAATTTTGAAAAAGTTTTGGGGTCAAAATACAATTTTGGAAAAGGGAATAAAGCTTTTTTCATTTAAAAAAAAAAAAAAAAATCATTTCCGTAGAAAATCTTATTAAAGGTATTTGTTTACCCAAGCATATTGATCTTTGACAACATTATTGATGAGAAAAGTAAAGAGCAACAGTAATAAGAGTGCTATAAATTTAAAGACAAGTAAAATAAAGTGCTAGAAATTAAATGACAAAGAAAATAAATTGCTGGAATTTAAATGAAATTTGATGATGCATGGAAATCAGTAGGTTGAATGCTCTAGGCTACAACGATAGTTTGATGACCTGAAGAGAAAGAAAAAGATTATCAAGGGTGACCAGGATGAACCGGCTAAGGACCCTCTGGCGGTTAAGTCAATTTTCTCTCTAGAATACAATGATAGTGAGTAGGTGAATAGTAAAACGTACCTTGGTTGAATGAGGCTTGGTCCTTTTATAGAGAGTTTGGAGTGGGTCTACTTGTTAGGAACCACTAATATCGTGGAAGATGTGTGGGTTTAGTGGGGAGAGTGGAGAAAATTTCGGGGAATTCACCCCACGCTCCGAGATATGGGTTAGTAGTCTAATCACTTAAAGTTTTAGAAAACACTTAGAATTTTACTAAGTGTTTGTTGGTCGTCCATACTTGAATATGGAATGGATGACTGTACTTTATCTAGACGATTGAATTTGTTATGGATGACTAGTGACATGCTTGTGAACTTTTGTTGTATGTTCATGATGTGTACTTGCTTAACCTTTCTAAGGACTGTTCTAGGTGTTGTTGATATTGGACAACCACTGTGGATGAAGAACACTTATTGTTGATCATCACCAGTTGCCCCTTATCCATAGGTCGTCTATGCCTTCATCATACTTGTTTCCTCTCGCTTTTTCTTCTTCTTCCTTTTCTTTTGAATCATACACATGGTGTCAAATGATTTGGAGAGATCAACTGGTTTAGCTACTGCCACATGGCTAGATCGCAGTGATTAGAAGGTCGCGTGGCTTCATTCTTTGGAAGAATGGCCATGTGGCATTTTTTGGTTGATTTATGTCGTTTCAGTGACCCACCTGGTCCCCTATAAATAGTTCAATCCCTCTCTTACCCTCTCATTTTCTCATATTTTCTTCCTTTCTTACCCTTTCACTTTCTCACATTTTCTTCTCTGACATCAGTCGTCCTTCGTGCCTCATCTAGAAGTTCTCTTCTATCTTTAGTCCTCTTCGTCTAAAATCAGGTATCCTCTTCTCTTCATTTTTAGGTTTTCTTCTTTAGAATTCTTTACAAATGGTTGAGATCGTAGTGTTCTTGTCTAAAGATAGGGATGAGAGAGAAATAGATGAGTATCATGATGAATGTAATGGTTATGATAGTAGTAGTGAGAGTAGTGGTAGTGAGAGTGGCTCCATAGATCTCCTAGGGTTGTTATATATGAGGCTCACCTCTTAAGGGGGCTTATGTTGCCTTTAAATGCCATTACTATAGAACTCCGTCATAGGTTGGGTATAGGGCCAAACCAGCTTAACTCTAATGGGTGGAGGACCATCATGGCAATGCAAGTACCATGGAGAGAGGGTTTCGATGGGAATCGTCCTCTTACTGTGGATGAGTTCCTGTATTGTTATAAGCCCTCTAAGATAAGCCAATTTTAGGTTTCTTCCAATTCTCGACTAGTGGTTCCAATTATACACTGATTAGGTCCCTCCCCTCATTTGATAGGTTGTCGAAGACAGAGTTCTTCTTCAGCTTTAGGTGTTGGGTAGGGAACCCTATTGAGGTAGGTAGGGACACATTCCCTCCTTACACTGGTGAGATGGGTTGTCTGTGCTTTAAGGGTATGTTGCTTTCTTTAGCTTGTCTTACTTATTTAATCATTTTTATCTAACTACTTTTTCTTTTTCTTTTCAGTGGTGATATGTCCTTCGTTGACCAACTTCTATTTGAACCACATCTAGCAAGCACGCTCCTTTGTTGACAGAACCTTCCATTCTCTAGTGACACTACATCGTCTATCAACTTGGGGACTTGGACCTGTTCCTTCAGAGTTAGCATTATCCCACGATCTTACTACTCGTCAACGTAAGTTTATTATTTCTTGCACTTTTGTTTGTTTATTCTCATTTTATTTGTTTAGACTCTAATGATCTTCTCTCTCCTTTTCTTGTATAGGAATGGCAACTATGAAGGAGAACAAGGGAAAAGGCATTGCAAGTGGTGATGAAGCCATCCAGACAGAGGGGGACGTCCTTACTCAGTCTCATCCACCAGCTTCAGAGAAAAAGAAGACTATATCCAGGATGCTTGATACTGGACATCTTCCTAGCTACCAGGGCAATAAGAAGCCTAAACTTGGCTCTTTAACCCCATCCAAATCTCTCGTCATTGACATTGATCCCTCTGTTCCTCCTGCTGTTTCCACTCAGCCGTCCATGATTTTAAGTCACTACTCCTATCCTTGATGCAAGTTCGTCCTTGAACCCGTCTACTACTGCTCCCCTTGAGAGTCATCAATTAACTGTCTTGAGAAGTGAGAGCCTTACTTAGGACAGGTTCCTGCAGGCAGTGATGGATAAGGACATCATTATTTGCTTTGACATGTCCATGAAGGAGTTTAAATGGTCCACTATTCATGATCTCTTCATGGTTTTGTTTTTTTGGTCCATAATCACTTGTGAAATGTTTGAGCTTTACTTTTCCTTTCATCTCTTGTCCATGTTTTTCAATGCAATCCATGTCTAAGTTTATGGCGGCGTCCAGGCAAGCCACAGAGTTAGACAAGAAGAGGATCAGGTTAAAGACAAAGGTTCGTGACATGGGGAAGGAGGCAAGTCGCAAGGCTGGAGAGTAGATGAAGTTAGTGGACGTGGTGAAGGAGCTAAAGAACCCGGTTGAGGAGTTAAGGGCAAATATCGAAAGGAAACTCGTCTAGACCATTTCTAGAAGAAAATTGATAAGCTAACTTCTTCTCTGAGCAAGCTAAGGACGAGGCCATTAGAGAATTCAAGACGTCTAGTGAGTTTACTGAGCTTCTGGATAAAAATTATGCTGCAGGCTTTGAGGATTTCTGTTAGGATGCCATTGAAGCCTTTCTTGGGGTGGACTTTGCTTCCATTAAGCTTCCCATCGCAGTTGAGAGTTCCTTGCTTCAGACTAGCTCAGAGGATGTGACCATTGAAGATGATGCCTCTACTCTTCCAACAAAGGACGGTTCAAAGTCTGGGGATGTTGTCCTTAGTGGTTTATTCCCTTAGTTTATTTTTGTAGGCAAAATTTCATTTATACTTGTATTGTTGGGAGTTCGTTGTTTTGGACCATTTTTTTAATTTCTTTAAGTACATTCACTTCATCCATGTTTAAGGACGGAAGTTTTATACACTTGCCTCTTGAGGCTTATTTCTCTAAGGGTTTTTGGACGGTGGTAGTCTACCCTTTATCATGGACAAGTTAACTTATATATATATATATATATATATGCTCGTCCAAAGTTGGATGTTTATTTCCATTCCTTTGTTTTTCTTTTATGTTCGTCCATGATTTTGGGCTTTGGTCGCCCATAATTCTTGTTGCATGCTTTTGCTCGTCTTTCATTTGTTTAGCATCGACGAGTATATGTGGGAGGTATTTGTTCCTTCCCTTATATTATCTTTACCTCAAGGTTTTATTCTACTATGTGGTGTCTTGCCTTTCCTTCATCTAAAGGAGGCTTATGACGATACATCCCTGTATCCAAGGATTTTACTCGTCCATGGCTTTTAGCCTTTCTTGTGGACTTTAATTTTATAAAGGATTAAAAACACTTAAGTATAAAATCCAAACTGCTTTATATACAAAATATGAACTTTGTACATAACATAATTACGTCCACAAAATATTGCACAGGCTAGTGGCTAGTGTTTTTTAGGGAATTCAAATACTAGAAAACATAAAATGCTACTATAAATCCATAAGTGTTTTCTTCATAAAAAGATCCTACATCTTCATCCTCTTTATCACTAGGGTGTTTTTCCCAATCATTGCCACTATATTGGCTATCATAGTCTTCACTATTATTGCTTCCACTATCATTGTTGCTATCATCCTTGCTATTTCCACTATTACTACTGTTGCTATCACTACTACTATCACTCTTGATGTTGCTACCTTCATCATCATCACTAGGGATTTTCACCCTTCCTCATCTTCATCACTTGTTCTTGCTTCATATGGGCTCTTCAATGCATGTTGGCCAGCCTCCCAGTACTCTTCTTTTTCTATATTGCAAATGGCATCTCCTAGAATCATAGTCATTACATTAGGGTCCATGTAATCAGCCCAATCAGTAGGGACCCAATTTGTGTCTTCCTTCTTTGGCTCTGGAAACTTGTTTTTGCAATCAAATAATTGCTCAAATTCGGGCACTATTTTTCTTGGCTCAGGATCGAATCTTGGTTTAGGGAATCTCCAATAGCATTGACTATCTCTAGCTTTGACAAACTTTTCGTTTAGTGTGGGAGTATAGGGCTTTAGGGGTTTTGGGGGACAAGGAAGTCCTTTGGCTTTAGCCTTGGCACATGCCATTGTTCTCACTTCCATCTCTAACAAATCATCATCAATGGGCTTATAACCTAGCCCAAAAGGTAATTTGGTAGTGAGAATTATTGGGACTTGAGCAGTTGCCTTCTTCACAGTTTTCCCTAAGTTCATCCCATGGGGATCTTCTTTACTTCTTCTTCTCTTCTTCCAAAACCAGGAATCTCGATTTCAAAGCCATCCAAGGTCAATGGCTCCTTCTTAGAATCAACACCAAAAATGGGCTTCGGTATGGTCAAAGTATCACCATATATGGTAACTATGGCTCCTTCATGCAAAAACCGAACCTTTTGGTATAAGGATGAAGGTAAGGCCTTTGTGTCATAGATCCATGGTCGCCTAAGGATCATATTGAAGCACGAAGCTATGTTCAGGACTTGAAATTCCACCTTCTTGATCATTGGGCCTATAATGAGCTCTAGTGTTACGGTTTCCAAGACCTCTCTTCTACTATTGTCATAAGCCCTCACATGTTGATCTGTCGGCACAAAATCTTCAATACTTAGGCCCAAGAAACTTGAAGTCTTTAAAGGACACACATTTAAGGCACTTCCATCTTCAATTAGAACCATTGGAATCCTCTTACCTTTGGCATCTACAGTAATGTGCAATGGGTCATTGTGGTGCTTCCCCTTCTTCGTTAAATCTTTGTCAGAGTAGGAAACTGTGAGTTCCCTATTTATAGACCCAATCATAGCATTCAGATCTTGAAAAGTAGTGGTTGTATGGAATTGGATTTGATTGAGAAGGTAAACTAGATTCTGGCAGTGCTTGTATGAGGTCATAAGTAAACCCCATAAAGATATATTGGCTTGTGTCTTTTGTAGTTGCTTGAGGACCTCATCCTCTTCAGTGGGTTGTTTGTTGGGTAGATTTATTCAAGGCTTTTATCGGGTTTTCTATCTCCAAATGTGGGGGTTTGAAATGTCTCCCTTCTTGTGATGTGGGCAATTTTTGTTGGATTATTTAGATCGGTATCTTGGGGTTTGAAGTGTCTCCCCTCATATGTGGATGTCGTGTCATTTGATTGGGGTTCAAAGTGTCTCCCCCCATATGTAGGAGTTTGGTAACTAGCTTGGAGTTTGAAGTGTCTCCCTACATTTGTGGATGTTGGGTAATTTGGGGGTTTTTGTAACATCTTCACTCCATATATCATACCTTACAGTGGACATCATACCCATCAACTCTTCCCATGTCATCATAAAGTACTTGGGTAAGTCACAAATCAACTCAGACTGGTCCTCTTCACTTCCCTCTTCAGTCATCAAGTAATTAATCCTGGTTCCTCTCCCAAAATTGTGGTTGGGCAAGGGATTATTAGTGATGCTAGGCCTTGTAGGCGGTGCAATCACCTTATTGTCTATTAAGTCTTGAATTACATGACGAAGGCCAAAACACTTATCAGTGTCATGGCCAGGGCTTTGGTGGTAGGCACATCTCTTACTCACATCAAATCTTGTTGGAAATGGGTTTGGGATTGGTCTTGGGTCTAAGGGTTTTAGTATCCCCTTTGCTTTTAGTTTTTCAAACACTTGGTTCACAGGTATATATATAACTCATGAAATTCCTTCCTAGGCCTTGGAGGCGGCCCTTGTGATATTTGCATGGGGGCAATGGGAGCAATAAGTTGGTAAGGATCATTTTTGTATATATTAGAAACTTCTGCAGTTTTAGAACTAGATCCTAAATTCTTGTTAAACCTTGGTGGATCCTCATTCTTTATAGTGCCATTATTTATTGCATCCTCAATTTGGGTTCTAGCATCAATCAATGCTTTAAAATTAGGAAAATATTGAGAAAACAAATACTTATGGTATACAGGTAATAAGTTTTTTACAACCATGGTTAACTGTTCTTTTTCACTTGGCCTATTCATCATTTGTGTAGCTTTGGACCTCCACTTGGTAATTAAGGTAGAGAAAGATTTTTTCAACTCTTGCTTCGTGGTCTCCAAATCTCTCCTTGTCACATCCACCTCTATGTTGTACTTGTATTGATTGTGAAACTCATAGCAGATGTCCTCCCAACTCCTTGCTTTGGTATCATCTAGGTTGAGGAACCACCTAAGAGCGACCCTAGTCAGGGTGTTTTGAAACATTTGAGCAAGTAATTCTTCAGCTGCTCCTAGGGGCTGCATGACCCTCATATACATCTTCAAATGGGACTTTGGGTAGCTAGTCTCGTCGAACTTGTCTGAGGTTGGCATCTTGAACTTAGGAGGCAATCTCACATTGGGGAAAAGTGAGAGTGATTGGTAGTCCATGAGGTCTTCCATCTTGCGAGCTCTCTTGATCATCTCTTCCACCTTGTTTATCCTTTCGTTGATCTTCTTCTCACCCTCCATAGTTGGGGAATTATGGTCAGTCTTGTTCTCCTTTGGGCCACCCTTTAGGTTCTGAATTTATTGTATGATAAGGTTCATATCTTCTCTTAACTGAATTTGGCTTACTACCATGGTGTTTAGTAGCTCTTGAGTGTTCATGGGTTCTTCAGTGTTTGGATGTTCTTCTTCTTCTGCCATAGTGATGGAGTCTTCAGACTTCTTGTGGCTTGGACTGTCTTGTAGGTTGAACACAGGATTGTGATGTGATGTTGCAGTAGTTGAATGTCTTCTATGCCCATGGGCTTCAGTATCGTGATTGACTTGGAACTGGAACTACTTGCTTGAATGTCGATCTTAGGTTCTCTTTGGAGTCTTTCCTCTGATCTTGACCAAATTCTCCCTTAAGAAAAGGCTTGGTTGGGTCAATCAAAGCTAGGTCCCTATCTATATCAATCAAACAAACAAACATATGCAATAATGCACTTTTAACATGGACTAGCTTGAAGGTAGGTTCTAAGTCATTACATTGTAGGGTGGGTTTTTTGTTTCATTGTTTCCCATAGCTAGGACGTTACACCTCCCAACTTGTAATGTAATGAACATTATGTTGGTTCAAATCACATGGTCTATCCTTTATAGTCAATAAGAAATGATCCAGTGACTTTGGGCTATGAGTTTGTGAGTTCGCCACTTGGTACCCGAATCTAATGAAGACCTGTGATCCATGGTTACTACCACCATATGTTGAAATGGGTGCATACATATTTGTTGTTTTGATGGCACATACTACGACAGTTAGGGAAAGCTCCTAACAATCAACATGGCAACACAAACAAAAAAATATCATACAAACATCTCAAAACATAATGCAAACAAACTAACAACAACATCATGCAAAAGACAAGGGTATATAGTTGGTCACTTAAAGTCTAACACGAACCTTAGCCCTCGACATCCTCAATGGAGTCACCACTGTGAGAGACCGGGGAAAATTTAGGGCCTCAAAAAGAGATTTGGGGCTTATAAGGGCACCTCTCTTTTGGTAGTGGTGTGGAGTTGCCACTTATTTTTTATACAAAAAAATAAGAAAAAATAAATATAAATTACATGTTCAAAATACTTCGAATGTCATTGATTGAATAAAGAAAAATACAATTTTGGTAAATTAACCTTACAAGGCTTTGGGTCCTAGTTACAATCTATGCAAAAGAATACAAAGCTTTGGTCCTAGTTACAATCTACCAAAATTAAAAGACAAAACACTAATCTACCTATCCAAAAATCCTAAGCTCAGGGGCTAGGTTACGAAATGGGAAGGTGTTAGGCACCTATTCTGCCCATACAGAGCCTGGTCTTCTAAACTCTAATGACCAATATACCCTTTTTTGAATGATGTTGAATGATATGTTATAATGCACATAATAAACACTTGACAAAAATTAACTTAAATAATTTTTCCTTATGGATGTGCCCTCTTTTTAAAGAAAATTTAGATTTGTCTTGGAAATTAAAATAACAAGATTTGGTTTGTAAAAAAAATCACTTATGTTTTCGTAAAGGGTAAAAAGCAAGATTTTATCAAGAAAAATAAGATTTGTTTAGTGTAAAGTTAGAAAAAATTCGGTTCGTTAAAAAAAATCAGATTTGTTTTTGCAAAGTTGAAAAAAATGATTTTATTAAGAAAAATAAGATCTGTTGTTTAAAAAAAAAAAAAAAGATTTTGAAAAGAATCAGATCCGATGTGTGTAAAGTAAAACAAAATGATGACACACAAAAAAGAAAAAAAGAAAAAAAAAGACTTTTCGAAGAGGATCCATATTCATGAGACAAATTTATTTTGCATGCATCACATATTAAAAAAAAACTTTAACCTAACTTTCAATCCCTTCTTTTGAATTTCAAAATCTGCAATTTTATAAGAAAGAAAACTTTTCAAAAAAATTAGATATGTATTTAATGAAAATACAGATCAGTTTTGAGTTTAGAAAAAATCAAATCTATATTTACTGAAAATACAGATCAGTTTTGAGTTTAGAAAAAATCAAATCTATATTTAATGAAAATACATATCAGTTTTGAATCTTCATAAAAGAGTTTTGATAGTCATTGAAGATTTTGATGTCAGAAAGAAAGAATTGAAATAAACAATCATCTACAGTATCTAAGCATGGGAATTATATATTAAGAACAAGACATCATAAAACATACTAAACATATTTATGCATCAAACAAAAACATACTAATTAATGGAAGAAGAAAAGAAAGAAAATAACAAAATACCTCTTGCATGAGCATGCTTTTCTAATGAAAGAATATTTTAGAAATCAAAGAAGTTTGTTCACCTCTTTGAAGTCTAAAATACTTTACTTACAAAAAGATGTTCCTAAAGCGAAAGCCTTTCGAACGTCTTTAATATAAAGGGAATAGAAAAGTCATAAAAGAAGAGCCCTTAATTATGATTTTTTTCCCTCTATTTATAGAGGTTGGGATGCTTAAAAAATAAGCTGAATGAGATTAGATACGAATTGGAACATGTCATTATCTCTAAAAAGTCGAAAAACATAGGCTTTGTCTTAATTAGGGGGTCCACGGGCTGGGCCAAACATTTGGGCCAGTCGGCACTTGCCATGTGTTAATCCACACTTTCCATGTGTCGAATGGCCCTCTTAGGTGCCAAGTCTGCACTTGAGTTTTGGTCCAAATTAGACTCAGTTTTTGAGGATTTTTTAGCTGAGAATTGCACCTAGATGTGTTTTTAATCCATATTCTAAAAGTTAATCCCTTTTCCTTGATATTCAGGTCTTTAAAGTGATAATTATCTTGTAGATAAATATTCTAAAAATACTTGATTATCCAAAATTTCTTTATTATCTGATTATCCACTTTATTCCCACGCAAGCAGACCTATTTTTGACACTAACCAACAACCAATCACAAAATTATTTAATTAATTTTAATTTTATAACCAATCAAAATTAATCATGAATGATCGGCTCCACCCAAACAAAATGTATGCAGATCATGAAAACTTGATCATGTGATATCCTTCCATCTGACGGTGCGATTTGGAAATCGGACATATCGTCGAGATTGTGAGAATCTTAAGATCATTTTTATGATATGAAATGAATGAATTAATCTATGTAATGCAATTCTAAATTTTGGGGTATATGAATGGTCACTCTAGTCATCTTCCAAGATAAAATTATGGGTGCAAAATCGAGTGTCTATAATGATCCACCCCAATTGGGTCCCAACTTTCCATGAGCAGGATTCTTAGTATCCAAGGACACCCTTTTTAGGATAAGGTTTCCAATGTTGAATTGACTAGGTTTGAACAACGCATCATGGTGCTTGGTCATCAAATTCTTGTAGCGTGCAACCCTTTGTTTTGCATCCATCCCCACTTCGTCTATGAGATCGAGGCTCAAACGAAGTTGTTTCTCATTTTCTTCATTTTGGTAGTGGGCCACCCTGAAGCTTGTTAGTCCAACCTTTGTGGGTATCACTTTATCATTCCTATATGTTAACTTGAAGGGAGTTTCTCCTATAGGAGTCCTCACTATCGTCCTGTATGCCTAAAGGACGCTAGGTAGCTTGTTGGGCCATATCCCCTTTGCCCCCTTAAGCCGAGTCTTAATGATTTTCAATAAGGATCGGTTTGCAACCTCTGCCTATCCGTTGGCCTGTGGGTGGGATGGTGAAGAGTAGTGATTCCTTATTTCAAGCTATTCACAAAATTCTCTAAAGGGCGTGTTGTCGAATTGTCGTCCATTGTTTGAGACGAGCACCCTAGGAATTCCAAAGCAGCAGATGATTTTCTTCTAGACAAAGTTTCTTATGTTTTGCTTAGTGATCATTGCTAAGGGCTCTACTTTTATCCATTTAGTGAAATAATCAATTCCCACCACCAAGAACTTCATTTGCCTTGTTCCTATGGGAAAGGGACCAAGGATGTCAAGTCCCCATTAGGCAAAAGGCCAAAGGGCTATTATCAGGGTAAGATACTCAGATGGTTGTCTAGGTATGCTACTAAGGCTGTGTTTGGTTCATGTAAAATATTTTCTAGAAAATAAATATTTTCCAGAAATGCTATTTTCGGGAAAGGAAAATATTTTCAAGTGTTTGGTTGTTTTGCTGAAAATGCTCTAGAAAACCTATTTTTATCATGTTTCTCACATTTCTTAAGATCCAAACAAATATTATTACATATAATCAAAATATATAAACAACACAGAAACAAAAATCAAAACAAAAACATCATTTTCACAAACTCAGTGAGAGGGGGAAGAAAGAGTGAGAGATTGAGGGAAAGAGAGAATCAGAATGGATGGAGGCAGCGGCGGTCAGATCGAATGGGTTTGGGGGTGGAGTGAAGTGGGTTGGTGGTCGGTGGCAGCCAGATTGGCGATTGGTGGTGGTGGCCAGTGCATTGGAGAGCCTGGTGGAGCATGGCCTACGGTCGGTTGTCAAGATCGGAGCTCGTCAATGCATGGCTGGCAATCCGAGAGGTGGATTAGTGATGAGGGAGGGGTGGGCTGAGATCTGGGTGGATCGGTGTTTGTGGGTTTTGGGTGTTTGGCCGGCGCATGATCTGGGCAGTGGGCCGGCGTGATTGGAGTTTGGCTGGGCTAGCTGGAGCTTGGCTGAGGTGATGCGTGATCTGGGTTTTATGGATGTGCTCGTGCTCGAGCTCTCTCTTTCTCTCTGTGTTTGCACATCTGTGCATTTGTGAGTCCCTTCTTTCTTTGCGTGTCTCCGGAACGGAAATGGTTTGAAGTGAAAATAACGACAGAAATCATTTTCTGCCCCATTGCTCTTATTTTACGGTCAACACTGAAAACATTTTCAGTTTAACCCAATTTTCCGGACCAACCAAATAGCCTATTTTATGGAAAAGTATTTCCAAAATTAGTTTGAAGCCAAAACAAACACAGCCTAAAGCTCTAACATTTGTCACAAGCTTTAACGTAAGCCTGGGCATTTGCTTACATTGATGGCCAATAATATTCAACGCGAACTATCTTGTGGACAAGGGACCATTCTTTTGAATGATTTCCACATGCTCCTTCATGTACGTCTTTCATGATATAGTGAGACTCGTCCGAAGTCAGGCACCTCAAGTAGGGCTAAGAAAAGCCCCTTTTATACAATACCTCATCCATGAGGACAATTTTCGCCACTCTAACCCTCAGCTTCCCTGCTTCTTCTTCATCCTCGGGGAGGAGTCCGCCCTTGAGATAAGATATGATTGGAGTGGTCCAGTTGGCTTCACCATCTATTTGATGCACCTCAGGAATGTCTATACTAGGATATACTAGACTTTAATCTGATCATCAACCAACTCGTATGCAGATGCTACTTTAGCTAGGTTGTTAGCTTTCATGTTTTCTTCCTTTGGGATTTGGTGAAACTTTGCCGTTGTGAAACCCCTGATGCAATGCTTGACTTTGCTTAAATATCTTTTCATCTATTCTTCCTTAACTTTGTATGTTCCATTCACCTGACCTATGATCAATTGTGAATCTCCTTGAACGACCAATGATTCGGCTCCCAATGCCTTAGCTAGATCTAAGCCCTTAATAAGAGCTTTATACTCAGCTTCTGTGTTGGTTGCCGGGAATTGTAGACGAACGGCATACTCTAGACGATCTCCTTTAGGTGATTGCAATACTACTCCAACTCCTCCTGCACGTTGAGTGGACAAACCATCCATACAGACAACCCATTCTTTTGCCCTTTGGTCTCTATTCTACTGATCATGGGTAGGAGTGAACTTTGCAATGAAATCTACAAGTTCTTAGGCTTTTATTGGTCTCTTGGTTGATATCTTACGTCAAACTCACTAAGTTCAACTGCCCATTGAATCAATCATCCAGCTACTTCTAGCTTGTTCATGGCCTTCTTAAGTGGATCTACTGTCAAGACATTGATGATATAGGCTTGGAAGTAAGGCCTAAGCTTCCTTACTACCATCACCACAAAAAGGCCAACTTCTCTATTTGGGGTTATCATCCTTCAGCTCCACTTAAAGCTTTGCTGGTGTAGTAGACAGGCTTCTGTGCCTTTCCTTCTTCTCTAACTAAGGCTGAGCTCATTGCATTAGGAGAAACTGCTAGGTAGAGGTATAGTTCCTCACCTAGTTTGGATGGGCTCAATAAGGGAGTTGTTATGAGATACGCCTTGAGTTCTTTGAATGCTCGCTGACACTCATCCATTCATTCAAATGCTTTCCTTAACACCTTAAAGAATGGCAAACACTTGTTAGTGGCCACTGAGACAAACTTGTTAATAGCTGTTACTCGTCTAGTGAGAATTTGCATTTCTTTAACATTCTTTGGCGGCTCCATGCTTAGTATCATTTGGATTTTATTAGGGTTTGCTTCAATTCCCCTCTTTGAAACCATGAAACCAAAGAATTTTCCTAATGAAACTCCAAAGGCGCATTTGCTCGGGTTCAGCTTCATGTTGTATCGTCTAAGTATGTCAAAAGTCTCCTGGAGGTTGTCCAGGTGCTGTGCCTCCTTTGCACTTTTAACTAGCATGCCGTCCATGTGCATTTTAGGATTTCGTCCAATTTATGGAAGAAACATATGGTTGACTAGCCTTTGATATGTGGCCCCTACATTTTTCAAACCTAAAGGTATTACTTTGTAGCAAAACAAACCTTGGCTTGTGATAAAGAATGTTTTCTCTTGGTCTGCCTCATCCATCTTGATTTGATTGTACCCCTTAGCCATTTTTGACCATCACTACATTTGCTAGCCAATTAGGGTAGTAGACTTTGCAGATAAACTTTGCTGTTACCATCTTTTGGACTTTTTCTTTTATGGCATTGTCTCGTTCTGGGGTGAACACTCTTCTCTTCTAGCGGACGGGCTTATAGGATGGGCCACATTTAGACAATAAGTAATCATACTTGTGTCAATCCCAAGCATGTCTTCGTGGCTCCAAGAAAAAACATTCGTGCTCTTCTTGAGGAACTGGACGAGATCTTGCTTCGTCCTCTCCCCCATGCTTGTTCTGATTCTAGTAAACTTCTTCGAGTTGAATTCATCCAAAGGGACACTTCCAATACTTCAATCAGCTCAGCAACTGTTCTTCTTTCTTCAAAATAGCCATACATGGTACTGTTTCAAAATAGATAGAAATCCCAAGGGAAAATGTTAAGATTCACTAGAAATAGTGAATCAAAGAGGGAGCTTTTTCACAAAACATCCTTAAGTGAATTTTCTTTTGATTAGGGCCTTTTCTAGCCTTGATCTTTGAGTTTAAGATTACTAATCATTTTTTTTTATTATTGTAAATAGATTTGATTGAGGAGAACGGAAAAAATCAAGCTTGAAGAGCTTTTGTTTTGAGGTATTGAGTTCTAAACTCTTTTTTTTTTTTTTTTTTTTTTAATCTTGTTGTTAATCTTTTTTCCTTGTTTGTTTTATGTTTTAGTATGTTGGCATAGCCTAGTTTTAGATAGCCTTTGTATTTCCAAGCATGTTAGGTTGTTAAATTTATTGTTTTAAGTATTGCTTTGTTTTTTGTGCTTGCTGCATCTCTAGGCTAGGTTTTCTGAGCAAGCCTGCGCACGCATGCATCCTGCATGCACGTGCAGGTCAAAGTAGACGCATGCATGTAGCTAGCCCGGTCACGTAGGCCTCTACATGCACGCGCATACTGCTACTCTGAAACCCTAATTTAGATTTCTGCTTTGTTTTCTTTGCTTATTTCACATGTTATGCCTTTGTTTGATTCCCTTTTATAGGTATTAGCTTTTTGACCCGCACTATGTGCGGGAACCTTTTTATTTACATTTATTAGAAAAGATTTTTTTTAATAATATTTAAATACACTTTAACCACGTACTAAACACCCAACACATATCTCCATTTACAAATCTAATTACAAACACCATAGGCAGATACCAAAAACTAATTTAACCCAAATCTAATACAAATACTCAAAAAAAAATTTATTTTAAACCCATTAAAACCAAATCTAACTCAAATATCTAAATCTAAAACAATCCAACCAAGTTTTTTTGAAGATGCTAATTTAGCATCAGCTAACTTTTTTTTTCTTTTGAATTCCAATGTGCCTCTACATTGCTTATTTTGTGGTTATGTTCTCAAAGCTCATTTCATATCTTAGTTGTTCTTTATGTTCTTGCTCCCTTCCAGTCGATCAAATATCATTTCCCCTTTTTATTTTCCGCCTATCATGTCCCTTTTTTGAGGAATAAATATAGACCTTTGTAGATTCCGTTCAACCCCAACATTTAATACTGCACAAAGTAAATGTATCTTAAAAGCTTGATAAGAAACTATAAAAAAAAAAAAAAAAAAATCATAAATGCATATAAACCAAAAAGTTTGATCATAATCTATGTTTTGTTTAAGCTACCTCAGGACATAAACTCATCCTCATTAATTTTAGACACATATTCTCCATACTCTACCCATTCAATAGATGGTTAATTCAATTTCACAACTCCTACTAAACCATACTAACTAACAAAGAAAAAAAAAAAATCCTATTGAAGTCTAAACTTTTATGCATTTTTTTTAAGCATTACACACATACCAACCAAAAAACTACACAAAACATATTTTTTATAAACCAAATTATTAGCTGTATGTTAATGGACAAAAAAAAAAAAAAATTGCTAATTTTGAGATTTTCTGAGAAATTATATATGAGCACTTTTAGTTTCTATTCAAATACAAGTTCAGTTACAAAAATGATTTCTTAATTCTTTACTATAAGTGGCTAAAGTAATATTCTACCAAAATTAAGCATAGATATTGAAGAAAGAATCTTGTGCTAACATCTATCTAATCTTTCTTTGAAACAAAAAAGAGGGTTGAGAAGGCAAAGCATAAAACTAAGCAACAAACTGAAGAGAGTATACATCTCAACCTTCCCACTATGGTTAGGAAACTATTACCATGTCCAAATTTCTAGTGTGTTAAGGCTTAGAAATGTTTATTTGGAATTTATATATATATTACGGAGGTTAAGACTTAAGTTTACTATTAAAATATTTCATATTTTCAATCAAATTTTAAGAGTAGAGTTTCTTCTTTATAACAGATCTAATTCAATATTAAACGGCGAAAATAATTTTTTACAACAGTGAACGTGTGTAAAGGAATTACATATAACATAAGAAAATTGAAGATGACATGGGAAATTGTACATCTTTAAGATCTATATGTAGCATCTGCCATAAAGAAATTAATTTATTCTATTGGTATCCTATATAACCCCTTAAGAGATCACGATGACATATGAGAGATTTCCAGTTACCCTTAACAGAACAAAAAAAATCATGAGAAAGCTTTAAAACAAGCAATAGTAACAATAACATAGCTTTGAAAACAAAATTTGTAGACTTTACAATGAATTATCTACATGTAAGCCTCCTTAACAATCACCTATTCTAGAAAAACGAACCTCGATTACCCAAATACTCAAAACAACACCAAATATAACACAAATATGCAAAACCAAACCAATTCTAAACCAAATACCTTAGTATATAAACCCAAATCTAAAATCAAACCTGAATTAAAGCCAATCCGGCCAAAATACTCAAGCCAAAAGGGATTTTAAAAAGGGACCTTTTAGAAACTGCAAACCCAAAAAAATAAAAATTTAAAATAAAACTTTGGTGTGGTTTTGATTATTAAAGATTTACCTTTTGAGTGATGGAGTAAATCTTCATCTTACTCTAAATGAGAAGGCAAATTCAAATTCAAAGCAGCCCAAATATGCAAAATCGGTTCTAGATACCTAAAACCAATTTATGCCAAGCCAGGTAACCTAAACAAAACTTCTAACCAAAATCCCTTAATCAAAACTAAATCTAATCCATCTATATAAACTAATTAAACCAAACCACTCCTAACTGAAAAACCTAAATCATAACCAATCAACGAAAATACTTGAATCTAAATTATGACTAATGCCCAAATGATTCTAAAAGAAATTTCACTGACTATGACCCATACCCATTCTTTGAATTTATCATCCTATTCTTTCATTCTTCAATGGAATTAAAAAATTAAAGAATTGAAAAGCCTTCCCTCCACAGAGATTCAAACTACTACATGTATAGATTAAGGGAAAATGCCTAATTTACTTTTTCATTCCCACTTGATCTGTATTGTTTATAACTTTGTCTAGAATAATCTCCTACTCTATTTCAATATTTGAAGTGCCCGAAAAAGTCTAAGACTCACTTAAGATCTTTAAATCTGCTCCTCTATTTTAATTCAGCCACCATAGATGGATAAGTATGAAAAAATTAACACAAATAACTAAACTAAAATCAATTTTACTCAAATACCTTAATCAAAACCAAATATAACCTAAAGACCTAAATTGAAACCAATCCAAACAAATATAAAAAAACTTGATCATATTTAATGCACAGACTAAAAAGTTAAGAGAAAAACATAACTTAAAGGCCTAAATCGAAACTACCTAAACAAATATCAAATTTCGATCTTATTTAATGGTCAAACTTAAAAGCGAAGAGAAAAAATTACTGGTAGTGGTTCTGGCATGATAGTGGCAAGAAGCTTAACGTTAGTGTGAAGACAGCCAAATACTGGCTCTATTCTCTGTTTATTTGTTTAGTAATCAGGCAATAACAAATGAAATAGAAATTCATTTAAAAATAAATGCAACATAAGATAAATGAAGCAATTCTGACCTTTCAAATTAATTCAGTAACTCATGATGAAGTATAATAAATGGTCTTATCAATGAGATAGCCATTTGTAGCATTAAATAGTTAGGAATGAGAAGTTAAGGGCATTACATAAACTAAAAAAAGACTATGTAATTTGTTTCTTCAATAGCAAACTACTAAGTGCATTTTTATATGCATATAATTTAGTAATCCGTAACAGTACTATAACATTTTTGTAAAGTTGATGCTCTTCTTCTTCATATAAATATTCATAATAGAAATAACCATGATAGGGCATGAAATTTTCTTCTTTTAAAAGACCTTAAAAAAAAATTTCTTTGCTAACTAAATCACATTAAAAGTTTTTTTTAACGATCTTTCATCAATATCTATTAATGATTTTTGTTCACTTTTCATTGCTAAATTTTGAATCAAATTGTAAAGTAATAGCATATTCTACTGCAATAATGTTATTATATGATTTTCTTCTGCAAATAAATATTAAACATATAAATATGTGAAGGCATTTATCTGAAACCATTCAAGTAAATAATATTATAACCACTTAATATATTTCACCTAGATTGACTACTATTTACTAAAGTGTCGGAAGGCCAAAAAGGCTTTACCCAGATTTTTGATTGTGAGAAAGACTATTTTAAAAGATGATGTTTTCTGTTATTATTCTGTTCGAAAATTAGTTTGGGGAGATAATTTTTCAAAAACAGAATCACACTGAGAATTTAAACATCCTAGAAAATAATTTCGAATTTACTCCACAAATATTCACTCTGCAATTTGATATCATTTTAGAAAAATCAAACAAAATATATACTAGAACTAATTTAAAATAGATAAAAACTGAATAGAACATTGTTAACAATTAGTCATATGCAATAGAAAATTTTAAGAACTTAACACAATTAATTTTTCCTATAATTTTAACCCAACATGAGATCAAAACATGCATAAAAGGAAATAAAAATAAGACATGAAGAAACAGTAATTGTAGCAGTAAGTATATGACAAATTGACAATCAAAATCAAATTAAAAAATCAAACTTCTTCAATCTCCCTCTCACTCTCTAATGGAAGGAGAAGGAGATGTCTGTTCTTCTGTCCTCTAAATGGTATCTAAGAGTGTAGTTTAGGGGGAAAAAGTAAAAAAGGAAGACAGATCTTGAATCAAATTCAATCCAATTAAATACCCAAACCTAAAACTAAATCAACTCAAACGTTTAAAGCAATATTTTAAAAGAAAATTACCGATAAAGGTTTCAGCTCTTTCCGAATAACGAACTCTTGTTCTCTCTTATTTCTCTGTTTTTGCCCTCTCCAAACCAAAATCATATATGACCCCAAATTTCAAAAAATCAAATCAAAACCTAATGTAAACGAAATACCTAAATAAAAATCAATCCAACCAAATTTCTCAAAACTAATTCATAATTCATACCTATACCCAGATCTAAGAAAGAATGAAAAAAAGAAAAACTTACCGGTGGTAGTTCTCTCAATGTCTGTCTCCTTCTCATCTCTGTATCACAATGTTTATTTTTTCCTCCTTCTCTATCTTTGTATGATAAGCATTGGTGTTAAGAAAATTCAAAAGGAAGCGAAAGGAGAGAGTATCCGAAAGAGGAGAAACGGAAGTTAGAGTGAATTTGAACTTTTATTGGGAAATACGACATTGGGTTTGTGTATTTATGAAGATGTTTGATGATAGAAAACTCTCCAAATGGTGCACCATATGGTATTTTTAAGATTAAATTGTACACGTGGTTATCTTTTAAGTGGTCTTTTTTCCAAACGTGGCAACACCTCCTTAATTGCAGGAAAAGGCTTCTGCTTTTATATATAGTATTAGATTAGTCCTTGTTTTTTGTTTGTTGTTTACTTACCTTTCACATGTTTAAATTAGGGTTTATCTTTTGTTTCTTTGTTTTGATGTCATGATCACGCATTCACATGTTCATACATTGATACCGTAGGTGCTGTGTTGTAGCAAGGTAAGTGAGGTAAGTCATGCATTCATATGTACATGCATTTGTTTGTGAAATAATCTTGTTTAGGGTTGATGAACATGATGTGGTGGTTTGAATAAGTATGTTTGCATTCTTAATGTTTTCCAATGATCCCTTAATGATACCCTGATTATTTGCTGCCTATGTTTTGCCTTAATTTAATGTTTATATGCTTATGCCTTGAATGTGATATGATGACATGATGTTTGATGAATGCTAGGTTGATATGAGATGCTATGATAGATGTATTATGATGTGCCATGATAGATGAATGACTAGGTTTTGGAATGATTGATGTAATGTTGTACGCTTTGATGTATGCTATTGTGTGTGTGAGTATGGATATAATATTGAATATGTCTTTAATAGGGTTAAGACATAATAAGAGGAAGCCAACCCTAGGGTTAGGCAGTTTTTGGTGTCTAACAGCTTCCCAAAACTGTACCTAAACTCTAAACCCAAACTCTATTAGTATGATAAAAAAGGTCTTTCCTCGAGAAGACGCTATATTCATGGTTCCTAGGCCATTGCAAAAACTAGGTAGTGACTCCCCGTTGTGTCCGTAGTGGCGACTCCACTGGGGATTGTGAGTTTAATTCCTATGTGTCCTATATCTTAACCTTAATAAAGGCTTATTCAATACTTTTTTGCACACACATCACTTGGTTTGTTTGTATCTTTACCTCAGTTGGTGATGAGTGGGAAGATGGAGGGCTCTATTCGAGTCCAAGTCTTTTGAAGTTCATCTCACCAACTCACAATCAGTGCCATTGCCTATGATGGGCTTTAAGTACGTTAAAGGTTTCCCATCAGTCCACTTAGGCCCTCGGTTGGAATCATGGCCCACCTAGTTATGAGTGACCTACTTATCTATCATTTAGCTTTAAGGAGCCTACCCACACTTAGAGCAATCCTAGATCCTATCAAAAGGGGGTACCTTTTTATATCTCTTGTTTGTTCAACCATATATCTTGTGACCGCTTAATTCTAAAGGACAAATAAAAGATGTAAAAATGAAAGGATGACCCTAAAGTTATGGCACACCCTAGACAATTGGGATAAAAGAAAAGAAGTTCTCATATATAAGAAGCTTATCCCTAAGTCCAAAGGTATATCTTAACTTGAAAGTTTCATAAGATCATAGCCTAATTACTATCATAAGCCTAAATCAAAAGGTCTTTTTGAAAAAAGTGGATTTTGGGCCTAAGATAACAAGTATGCTATGGACTTAGCATCCAAAATCCTACAATGTCAATATGAATTTCCCTAATCTGTCTCTTTATTGTATGCCTAGGCCCAAAATGATGAGAACTTCATGGACCTTGAGAGGAAGGCTACGATATATTGTAGCTAAAGGGTTACTTCAAAAAAAAAAAATGATGATGTGGAAATGAAAAAGAAGAGACCAAAGGTGATGAATACATTGTAAGACCATGTTTGAAACAAAGGGTTGAAAATCTTTAAGTACATTCTAATGAAAGCCCATGAGAGTGAGATAAGAGCATTATTGTAAAATGGATTAAAGCCCAAATGAAACAAGGGGCAAGGTTCATGAGAGGAAAGAGAGTGATTTTGTAATTGGGCCTTCATTAAAATGGATTTAAAGATTTTCTAAGAATATAAAAAAAGTTAAAAAGGGTCTTTTAATTAGGACATGGACTAAATGAAAATGAGGCTTCTTTTCTAGCATCATTGCATCGCCAAGGTCAAGAAAACACGTCCCCCACTCCAATTTGGGTTTGAGAAAAGCATGAAAGGCTTTTGGTTAAGATTGAGGACACACATCAAGGGGAAGTATTTCAAGAGGGGGAATCATCTCAAGTAACCATGGCTGCTCCATTTAGCGATGAAATTGCACAAAAGATATTCAAGGCAATGGAAGAATAAAGCGATGTTCACAAAAAGATGGGGAGTCACCTCACCAATCTATAAGAAGCTAAGTTAAAAAAGGCCACACATGTAGAGATTCCCGATGACGAAGAAGTGGAAGGTTCGGATGAAATAGACAAGGCTAATTATAAAAGGAACAAACAATTTGAGAAGCTCATGGCAAAAACCGTAGCCATAAGAGAGAAGATGCAACTAGCCTTTCGCAAGGCCCAAAGGATGGATGATTTCCTCTATAACATGGGAGGCATAATTTCAAAGACTCCCATTGCATTACCTCTAAAATTCAAGATTTCTGATGTGGAAAAGTTTGATGAAATTGGAGATCCAAAGCAACATGTTAGGAGGTACCTAAGCATTGCTGAAATGAAAGGATCAGATGAGAAACAAACCATGCATGCATTTCCTCTCTTACTCACGGGAGGTGCATCAAGGTGGTACTATAGCTTGGACCCAAACAAGACTAAGGTGTGGAATGAAATAGTGAGTTGTTTGTGGATCAATTCATCTTCAACGCCATGATTGACGTGACTCTAAGGGATTTGGAGACCATTAAGCAAGGAGTGGGGGAAACATTTTTCGAATATATGACTAGATGGAAGGGAATGTCATCAAGGATAGTTAATAGGCCAAACAAGAAAGATCAAATCAACATGATTATCAAGAATTTGCTTTCAACATATAATAGTAGGCTCTTGTCAATGCCTATTAGTTCTTTTGGAGAGTTGTGTGATTGTGGAACTAGGATAGAGGATGTCATCAACAATGGACAATTGAAGAAGGGTTAGAGCAAACCTCCAATCAAGAAGACATATGGAGGAGGAACAACTAACTCTAATGCACCCAATCTTGTGAATGTAAGCACCATCATACCTCAACAAACCTTAGCCTACCCAAGCTTCACAAAGAAAGCCTGTCAAGAATTTTTTGTCCTAGGAATGACCCTTGCCCAAGCATATGAAAATTTGACCTCCAAAGGATTCATCAAACCTCTAGATCCCATACCTATGCCTAATCTTGTGCCTCCTACTTGGAACCTCAATGAATATTATCACTTCCACCAGAAATCCGGCCATAAAACTGACAATTTCTTCCACCTCTAACATGAAATACAAGACCTCATAGACAACAAAACCCTCTTGAATCCCAATATCATCACCAAGCCTAGCATTAGGAAGAATCCTTTGCTTGATTTTCACCGAGTTCCTCCTCCATATAAAAATTGGGTGCAAATAGATGAGATCGAATGGGATTGTTCAAAGTTGATAGAAATCGTGGAGGTTAATGCCCTGGAAGTCCAAGGAATATGGGATGAAGAAGATGAAGTTTTAAAGAATGCAGTGGCTGTATGGGGGATACTTCCCAAAGGAATGATTGAGCTAAAGAAAGGAGCCATGGAGGACAATGTGGCCAACATTACTAGTAGTGTAAAACACTACAAACCAACCTTTTTAGAGAAGGATCATCCTGGTAGGTACATAGGACAAGGGTCTAAGCCTATGGAACCTAAAGAGAAAGAAGAGAAAAATGAAGAAGATCGAGTTTTGACTCAATTGAAGAAAACTCAAGCTCATGTGTCGGTATGGGGCTTGCTTATGACTTTTCACAAGCTTTGTAGTGCTCTCTTGGATGCTTTGAATGGGAAGGAGGTGCCCATAGAAAATACACCACAAGAACTACTATCTCTCATAGGTGTTCAGGACTGCTCTTACCATTGGCCTAGATGTAAAGGCAATCATACCCTTTGCCTTGATTGTTAAGGCATATGACAATACTTCAAGGAAGGTGTAAGGTTGAATTTATTCAACTATGTGTTGGCTCTATTCCATGCCAAATTTTCTTGTAATTCAGTATTTAGTAACCCTGCATTTAGGTGGGAATAATGTAAGGGTTGTGTGTGAGAGAGTGCGAAGAATTGATCAAGTGTGTGCAATCAAAGGCTTCTTGCGACTGGAACTCGCAATTGACTCGCAAGTGGTGATCTACTAGAATCCAGCACACATGTGAAGCATGTAGGAAGTTGAAGGATTAGGATAGCTGGATCACTACAGGATAAAAAGTATAGTCTAGCCATTTTGTTATTTGACGACTGGAACTTGCGACTTGTCCCAGTTGCGAGTGACTCACTAAAGCACCTTGTTTTGCAGAAAAAGGACTTTTCACATTCCTTCACATACCCTACTATAAATACCCTTATACCCATGAAGTGTAAAGAGCTTCCAAAGAAAATTTTGTGAGAGAAACCCCAGAGAACAACAAGATTGATTCATCCACAATCTTATACATTTGCACAAGATAGGGCAAAGAGGGAGACCAAGGTTTAGTTTTGCAAGACAAAAAGAAAAAAAAAAGTTTTCAATCTAGCTAAAACATCACTATAGCTTGTAGTATGGTCACTATGGCATCACTTGAGTCATGCCACTGGTCAAATTTGCCACCATCGTTCATGGTTGTTGTTAGACAACTTGAAATTGACACTCATGGGTTGGGCATTAAATTAAATAGATCTTCGATCACCGTAGTTGTGGGATTTTGTGTGTGGGTGATTTTGGAGTTAGGTGGGTTTGTACAGTTGGAGACTATAAGGACTTGTTTATGGTAAGAGCATTCGCATCAAGGGAGTCAAAATTTTTAGCATTTAACATTTCAAAACACTACTTCATCTATTTTAACACCTCACTTTACAATATACCAAACAACAAAGGTTCTATTTTTTTTACAACTTCATTAAAATATTATTATTTTTATTCTCTCACTATGTTTCTTTCTCTCTTTTCTTATCTATGTCTCTCTCTTTCTCTGAATAAACCCACCACTTTCATTTCAATCCAACCAACCCACAGCCATAACCACACCCATGGCTAGCCACTGCCAGCGACCACCACCAAAAAAAAAAAAAAAAAAATCCACTAGCTGGTAGCCACCACAACTATAACAACTGCCACTACCACCACCTCCCACAACCACAATCCCTAACTACCAAAATCACAATCCTAAACCCACAACCTCATCACCACCAACAAGCAGAAAAAGAAAAACAACACACTGAAATCATAACCAAATTACAAACCCAAGCCCACAATCTTATCACTACCAACAACCAGGAAAAAAAAAAAAAGAAAAAAAGAAAAAAAACCTAACAAAATCACAAACCCATAGTCCTCTACCTCCCTAAATCCAAAATCAGCACTAGAAAACCTAGCCACACCCATCGAAAACCATCCACACCCGCCTAACCACCGTAACTCTAATGAAAAACCCACTACGAGACCCACGAGCTAAGCCACCCATGAACCATGAAATCGACCCATGACTACAACCTATGTCACCACCACCACGAAGATGTTGAAGATGCTAAAGTGAAAAAGAAAGGCAAGAGAAGAAGAGAGAGAGAAGAGAAAATAAAGAGAGAGAGAGAGAGAGAGAGAGAGAGAGAGAGAGAGAGAGAAGAAAGGGAGAGACATAGATATGTTGAAGAGAAAAGGAAAGGCAAGAGAGTAAAGAAAAAAAAAAGAAAAAGAAGAAAGGGAGAGAGACGGAGTGACAGAAACGGTGAAGAGAAAAAAAGAAAGAAAGAGGAGTGACAGAAACGGTGAAAGAAAGAGAAATAATATTTTAAAGGAAAGGAGAGAGGGAATGAAATAAAATATTATTATTTTTTATAACTCTGAAACTATAGTAAGGTGGCAAAGATGACACTCTTCTGTAGTTTGGATGCTAAAAATTAAAGCAATAGCATCATTGATGTAGCCTTATTTTATGGTATCGATTGTTAAAAAAAAAAAAACCTTTTTAACATTTTCATAGCTTTGCTATGAATGCTCTAATTTGGGGTGATTGAAATTGGGTTTTCTCATATTTTATTGAATTTGTGGTTAGGTTGTCTTGGTAATTAGATGTCCTTTTGATTTATTAGGCTATTTTGGATTTGAGGTATTAAGACTGGTAAAGATGAAAGAAATGAAGCTGGCACCTTTGGTTCTGTTGTTTTTCTGTTTGCAAGGCATGGAATCATTCACTCCAGTTGTCAACAACCAATGGCGCTACAAGAGTAAGACCACTACCTACAGTAGTCTCTCTCTCCTTTGTTTCTTGGTCTCTCAAAACTTTTATTTTGGTAATTTTTATGTTCATGTGTATTTCACATGAGTAATCCATTAGGGAGCATTTGATTCATTGTGATGTGCCCTTAATGTGATGCATATTACCTTAATGTGACATTAAGGTGTTTGGTTCATTTGATTTTTTCTAACATTACCGTGATCTAAAATTATAAAATATATCATATCACATTATTAATTGGTGATCTTACATTACTTATTGGTGGAGATGTAATAATTTATTGAATTGAAAAAATTGCCCATACTAAAAAAATTTATTTTACTAATGAGAATTACTAAAATATCAAAAAACCTCTAAAATACCTCAAAACCAATAAAATGATCAAAATACCTTTGGAATAGCCAAAATGACTAAACTATACCATGAATGTCTGAAATATTCCAAAAACCTCCAAAATGACCACAATACCTCCAGAATTTTTTAAATGACAAATTTTTTTTAAAAGATTAAAATACCCTGAAACCTCTAAAATGACCAAAATTTCCCTATCAATGCCTTGCCTCATGGCTTGCCCTTTGACCACCCATCTCGGCGATGCTTGCGCAAGCCTGTCAGTAGGCTCGGGGAGCTCGGGTGCTTTCTTTTTTGTGTGAAGGACGGTTGTTTTACCTCTAGTACTTGATTGGAATCTCAATTTTAAGGGATTACCAAAGGTAAGTGAAGTCATCACTAATCATTAGGTTTTTCTAAGGTGTGAATGGTCACCTGACTCTATTTGATTTTATTACCGATCCTAGGCTAAGAAAAATGTCATTTTTCCTAATCTGATATGGATGGGCAAAAAATCTTAATTCTTAAGTTCAGGAGTCTGGTTACATGTGAGGAAGGTGTTAGGCACCCCACTATACCTATCCAAGGACAGTCTTTTCTTTTGGTAAAACCATAATTTTCAGAGATTGGCAACTGAAAACAGGACATTGGCATTAGGTTTTGGGGCTTTGAAGGCATTGGGCTTTAAGGTTTGGTTTTGGAATAGGTGTGGTCCCAATCGATGTTTTCCTAGTGCATTCAGGATTTGGTGCCAAATTTCCATGACAAAAATTTGGCAACATTTCTCCTTGTTTTCGTGGCAAAAATTTGGCAGCACTTTGCCTTAGGGGCATCATAGCACATAAAACACTATTCTCACCGAAATTTCGCTGTGAGAATACGGCAATGTAGGTGCCACATTTTCATGGCGAAAATATGACAAAGTTTCGCGTTTGGTGCACTAGCAGGGTTTCGTGTCTGTGTAGACGGCATGTTTCGACATGCACATATCGAGACGAGCCAAAGCCATTTAAAGAATCAAGCACGTTGATGCATGTTGCATACGTGGGGAAACCAATGCCACTTGAGTAACATGGATCGAGACAATCATAGCACAATGATTGTTCACACAGTATAGCGTGAATATGCACCTACAGCAAATGTCTTGAGCACATACCCACACTACAAGGTCAGGAGTGCTCGTGGTCAGCAAGGGTCGCTCGTGTAACCATGAGATTCCATTATACAAAGTGTACAATCACCCACACACACGCAGGCACATATATATATATACACACAAACATCATGCACAATGCTATTAGGTAGAGCAAAAAAGTAAAGCAGGCATATGCCGACATCCCCTAAGTGTGGCCCAACAAGGAACATGAAAAGTAAATCAAATATTGCCACATCCATGGAACACGACCCAAAGCAAGGTGTAGGAAAGACAAGAAATTCATGCCTACATCCCTAGGGTATGGCTCAATAAGGTGAAGGAAAGATAAATCTAACATTGCTATACCCTAGGAATGCTGCCTAAGAATGGTACATGGAGGATGAGCGTAATATAATGCTCTAGAGAAAAGGCTAAGAGAGGGGGGTAGAAAGATATAACCGCTCAGGGAGGCTAGGCCTCTAATCTATTGAACATTGCCCTTTTTGGGCTTGCACCTTCGTGCTTGCGTCTTTACCCTTTTTGCTTGCGCTTAGGAGGTCATGCCCTTGTGCTAAGCATCCTTTGCTCCATGTGTGTACATGTAATGAAAAAGGAAACAAGCCAACAGGCAAGCCAAGAAAGAAGCAAAGAAGATAGAAAGAGAGATAGAAGGCATGCAAAGAACATACTAACAAAAGGTCCAAATGGGGCAAACAAACATGCTAAGCATATGGAGGGGCAAGCAAACATGTTATCAAACAAAAGGTGGTGTCCTAGGAGGACAACTGTAGGTTTGGATTGACTGTCTGTAGTTCCATTATGTTGGAGTATGGATGACACATGTGTGCCATCAAGAAAAGTTCCTGAAGGGATTCAGGGTCTTTTGTATCAAAGATGAGTGTGAACCCGTAAGAAATAGTAGGATCTAGGCTTGATGAGACAAGCAAGCAAGACTCATGCATGAACATGTAAGCAACCGTGCAAAGATGCATAGAAACAAAGAAAGCCAATGGGGGCACAAGCAAGCAAGGCAAGAATATCATCGCACAAAGTGAAGAAAGGGATGTATAGAGCAAACCGGCATCACGGAGATGCATCTCACAAGTTGTTACACCCAAACAAAGCCACACGGGATCTAGATCTACATAACACATGGCATATCAACCAAACATGTAGATCCAAACATAGGAAAGATATAGGGCCTAAAAAGACATAGATCCAAGTATAGGCATGACAAAGAGCACATAAAAGCATAGGCATGAAAAAGAGCACATAAAAGCATAGGTCTGGGCATAAGCATGACAAAGAGCACACAAAAGCATAGATCTAAGCATAAACATGGAAACAAGCATGGAAACATGTAGATCAAAACATAGGCATGGAAGCAAGCATAGAAACAAGTAGATCCAAACATAAGTATGGAATTTAGACATATCCTAGCCCAAGAAGGCTAGGCCAACAACATCAAAGTAATAAATCATGGTAAAAATCTAATAGACAAGCTAGGAAAGGAATAAAACATTTTATTTAAGCAAGAAAAGCTAGAAAAAAGCTTGATGAAGCTTTGTAAAGAGAGGGGTGTAGATACCCTACATGCTAGGGTGATAGAGCTTAAGGGCATGGCCGACGCTAGAGAGGGACATGTTCAAGAGGAGATTCCCTAGTCGCTAGCTCGGGAGAGAGAGAAAGATGCTCACGCTGTTGCCACAGAGAGAGAGAGAGAGAGGAGCCAACTCATGATCGAGATAGGTATGCTCCATGGATATATTGGCATTATAATGGACGAGCTGAGGGCACATAGGTTGCCAGTGCCTCCTGCATCTCATATTCCAAGTAGGGATCCCCTTATTCAACGAAATGAGCCAAAGTATATGCCTGTTCCTTTGGGACCGACCAATAGCTGGGGGTTCTTTCCGTTTGATGCTTGGGCTCAGGGCTCAGTACCAGGTCAGGCACCATTTTAGGCTTCGGGATATGTCCCCAACTCTTTGGCAGGTCGGGCCGGTCCTTCCACAGATCCTCTTGCAGGTGATGATGATGGCGACAATGCTAAGCACTTTGCTAGTGATACTGTCAGAGATGATGACTCTCCATAGGTTTAGCCATGTATTGTTATATCATGATGTAGCCCCGGTGTGGGCATGTTTCATGTATGTATTATTGCCCCATAGTGGGCCTAGATGTATGTGTGTATGGACGTTGCCTCTTGGTAGGCCCTATATTTATATTTTTGATTTCAGCTTTTGGTAGGCTTTAAATGTATGATTGAACATTGCCTTTCAATAGGTCTTACATGTACGATTCTTGATATCGTTTCTCAGTAGGCTTCTGATGTATGATTGAACATTGCCTCTTGGTAGGCCTTACATGTATGATTCTTGATATCGCCTCTCGGTAGGCTTTGGATGTATGATTGAACATTATCTCTCGGTCAGTCTTACATGTATGTATGCTAGCAGTGGTCTAGCGTTGATAGGCTTGTGGTACCACTGTCCTTACTCCTGCATTGTCACACTTTCAGCATAAATGGAGGTCTTTGCTGGCTTATATTTCATATTCATTTGTATCATATTTTATTTCCAAGAGTTTGTCGATGAATTTGAGAGTGATCGACCCACTAAGGGGAATAGAGAAAGGAAAGACTGCATAAAATAAATTGCCCTAGTGTAGGTTTTATGTGGTTCTTGACTTGAGAGGAAAGGTTCCTGGTGGGACGAACTTGTTTTTGAGCATATTGATCAGCACAAAATGGACAGAACCATGCAAAATAAACTACCCCAGTGTAGGGTTTTGCATGGTTCCGGACTGATGAACCGGCTTAAAACGGTTTTGAGCTCATACTAGATGATTAAACCATGATGGATTCTTTGTCGACCCTGATGATGATTGTGGATTCCCTGGGCGAGATTTTTCTTAGACTTGCCATGGGGTAGAATGCACTGACTATCTTAGCTATAGAATGAACCGGCCAGTGCTTCAAAGACAGGTTCCCTTGAGGAATTTTGCATGGGAAATGACATTCGCTACCTTCATAAATGTTGGATGGGTTGTCATAAAGATCAGGAACGGCCCTAGTACCATCCCATTATATGCCTTGGTGACAGGGGCAGAACCGACCCCTAAACTGAGCGAACCAGGCTTTGAAAATGAGGTTTAAGATATTTCGGGATGCCAAACGAGACACGCAAAGATAAAATACCCCAGTGTAGGCTTTGTGTGGTCTTAGTTGTGCGAAAAAATATCTTGGCACTCTAGTTTGTTGCTAAATCGACAGCGCACCACTGTTTGTGCAAAAACTGAGGGAACCTTCACTCCAAACCTATCCAAAACCCTCAAATTTAAGCTCAAAATCCATGTGGGGTTGTGTTGAGGGGGCTAAAAAGCCTTGGCATGTGTCCCTAGGTGCAGCGACCACTATATGTGTGCCGCCTTGAGATTTGCACATAGAAGTCTAGGATTTACCCAGACCCTCCACACTCTGCTTCTACGATTTTCTGGGTCTTCTCCTACCCTTTTTCTTCACTAAAAACATCTAGAAACTCCATTTTTTCACAGTTTTGGTGTTAATCTACATCGAAACACTATATTCTTCCAGATCTGATCATGGACATTCTTTGGGTCTGAACTTATGATACCGTGGTGGATCTTGAACGGGAGACATTCCATAAGAAGGAGCTCAAAAGATGGTGGGGTCCTTTTCTTGCAAGGACCAAGCTTACATCAAGTTGTTTCTTAGAGATGCCACCTCAGTTTTTTGCACTTCTCTTGATTGGCACCTACTAGAGGCCATTACTACTTGTTGGGATCCTGCTTTGAGGTGTATTACTATTGGCGAGGTAGACTTGGTGCCTACTCTAGAGGAGTATGATCGCTTCCTTGCTTTATCTACTCTTGTGAGTTGGGTTTACTAACCACCAGTCCGCACTAGCTACTGCAAGAGGCTGGCGAAGCTATTGAGCTTGAAAAGGCTTGTCGATGAGACATTGACTCAGTATAGGAACGGGCTAGGAGGAAGCATGCCCTTTGATTTTTTTTTTTGACTGGTTCAGATCCACCAAGTGTCCTGTCGCTTACTGGGAGGATTTCGTGGACTTGAAGGAGCATTGGGTGTCCTATAGGTGCCAGGCCTTTATGGTGGCTTTCTTTGGCACAGTACTATTCCCATCTCAATCGGGTTCCATTAGCTTTGCCATACTACCCCTGGTGAGTACTCTGCCTCATAGCATTTCGTTCGTTCCCGCTCTTCTCTCTAAGACTGTTAGATCTCTTTCTTTATGTTGTGAGACGGGTAGTGGTAGGCTTGGTTGTTGTGTACATCTACTACAGTTGTGGTTTTGTAGTCATCTGAGTATGATAGCTAGGGCATAACCTATGGGGTTTTTGAGGAGAAATAGAGTTAAGCTCGCTATAGCTCTTAATCATCCTTTTACTGCGGATACTAATGGTTGGTTGCGATATTTGTTTGGCTTGAGTCTCGTTGACTAGACCTAGAGAGTCAAGTGGGGAGTCACTAGGTGGTAGGGTTGGACCCATTGTGTTGGTTTGCTTGGCATCCCTTTGGTGGGCATCTGGTGTTGCACAGGGTACTTCCCAAGCATGGCCATAAGGCAATTTAGGGGTGATTAGCATTTCCCTCAACTTAGTGATATTTCTGTCGTCACTTAAGAGTATGGGCTTCTGGACATTGATGTTGCTATGATAGAACGCGCTTTTGGCTTCTGGAAGGAGCACAAGTCGATTATTGACTTTCCTACTTGTCTTGGGGACGACCATGAGTGGTCCACTGCTGAGTTTAGGGAATGAAGACCTAGTAGGGATCCATGCTTCCTTATTGATTTGTCGATGCCAAATTCTTTTGATCCCCGACTTCCTGCTGATATACTGAGGGATTACACTCTGGAGTTAGAGATTAGGGTTGAGAGCACCCTTAGAGTCCTTAGGGAGTGCTCGATAGGTCATCAAAGATAAGGATTGCTGTAAGGAGATTACTAATTCCCTTTTGGAGGATCTTGATAAGATAAGTAGGACATATGAAAGTGAGCTTGCTACCCCTAGAGCAGAGCTTGAGCAGAGGAGTCTGGCTCCTTTAAACATGGAAGCGGAGTGTGTTCAGCTAAGATCCCGAGTTACGAGCTTGGAGAGTGAGCTGGCAGATATTACCCAAAGATTTACTATCTTGGGTCAGACAAAAGACAATAAAAGGCCATGGTGAAGGCTAGTCGGGTTAAGGCTAGCAAGGCCGACAATTTAGCACTGAGGTTATTTGAGGTTAGATTTTTCACCCATTCCAACTTGAGCTTGGAGTATGGGTTGGCTGATAAGCCTAGTGAGCCAGAGTTGGCTTTCCATCGCCTTTAGGCTAAGCTAGCCGAGAGGGAGGAGGCACTGAGAGTTGATACTACTGAGGTTGGCACCTTGCAGGCTTAGCTTGACACTAAGACAAAGAGTTCTACTTCAAGCCCCACTTTAGGGAGGGAGTTTGTTCATCTTTGCCATTCATATGGCAAACTTTGAGAGGTTGCTAGAGATCTGGGCTTTGATGCAGCAGGGTTGCTTCGTACCCATCCTTCGAATGATCCAATTCTCCACATCGGTTTTGGGATGTTGTGTAGGGCAATGTTAGACTATTTTTGCTTCTTTTTATTTCTGCACATAAGCTATGTAGTTAGTATTCCACCATGTATGGAAAGGTCCTTCATAAATCGCTAGGCAATTATGTAAGGCCTTCCACTTTTTGGAGTTTTTAAAGCATAGTCTAGTTTATTAGGCATGCTTAAAAATTGAGAGATGTTGGAGATAGACGTTTATGTATATATTGATCATTATGTGATATCTATAAGATGAGATTCATGATTTTTGAATGATAGCATGAAATGATTAGAAAGGCACAAAACAGACATGTTTAATGAATATGTGCGCAAATGCTTTGAAACTGCAACGTCATACAAATAAAAGTGGTAAATGTAAGTCTATGCATATCAATATCTCAAGTTCCAAAGGATACATCCTGTTCTAGGTGGATCGTTCCCTTTTCCCATTAGGGTACATCTTCCATTGGCGTGAACCATAAAATCTTTGAACAAACCGTAGAGGGCTATAAGCATTATAGACACGGAGCAATCTTCGAGGCACCCATATATCTTGGACAAGAAATCCATCTTTCTTTCTTGATTTTGGTCATAAACCCAAGCAGATTCAACTGATTGATTTTTATTTTAAAATGTGTCCGAACTAAGGTGGTTGCCTTCATACCTCCACTAGGAAGGATTAGGTCATCATGTAGTCAACTGACATTACAATTTTGATTGCCTTAATTTTGTCCTAGACCGCCCTTTCGGGTTTTCAATCTAGCAGGCTTTCTCTTGCTCTTTCTTTTGCTCTCCTTTTGCATAGACCACCCTTTCGGGTTTTCAATCTACCTTTTCATATTTTTGTATTTATTATGTTTTTCTTTTCTTTTTTGTTTTTGATTTTGATTTTGTTTTTGTTTTTGTTTTTATTGTTTGTTTTTGTTTTTGTTTTTTGTTTTTTTTTTTGTTTTTTGTTTTTGTTTTTTTGTTTTTTTTGTTTTTTTGTTTTTTGTTGTTCTTGTTTGTTTTATTTACATAGATAATGAGGTGCACTGGGAGGCTCTCTCACGTAAAGTACTAGATGATATCATCAAAATTGGTGGGCATATTGAAGTCATGCCCATCCATGTTGGCTAGGATCAAGACTTCTCTGGAAAAGGCCTTCTTCACCATATATGGGCCCTCATAGGTCAGTGAAAACTTTCCTCTATGATCAGGCATGGCTTGGTTGCGCTTCTTTAAGACTAGGCTGCCTTCTTCAAAGACATTGAGTCTAACTTTATTGTTGAATGCTCGCTCGATGTGGTGTTGGTATAACTGTCCATGGCACATTGCGATCATGCGCTTCTTGTCTATCATGTTTAATTGCTCATATCGAGAACGGGCCTATTTAGCTTTTGACAACTTTGTTTGAGATAAAATCCTGAGAGATGAGATTTCTACCTTTGCAGGGAGGATGGCTTCCATGTCATATACCAAAGAATACAGGGTTACACCCATGGAAGTATGAATAGAAGTGCGATAGACACACAAGGCAAATGGTAGGAACACATGCCAATCCTTATAGGTATCTGTCATCTTCACTAAGATCTTCTTTATGTTCTTATTGCCAGCTTCCACTGCGCTATTCATCTGAGGTTGGTAAGAAACCGAATTTCAGTGTTTGATCTTGTACTGTTGGCAAAGTTGCTCAATGATCTTCCCATTTGGGTTCTTCCCATTATCTGTAATGAGCTCTCCTAGTACACTGTAACGGCAAATGATATTTTGTTTCAAGAATCAGGGCACCACAGCTTGGGTGACACTTTTGTAGGAATCAACTTCTACCCACTTTGTGAAGTAGTCAATAGCTACTAAGATATACTTATGATCGTTGGAGGATTTTATAATCTCGGGTCCAATAACATCCATACCCCAAGCTGAAAAGGGCCATAACGCTGCTATAGAGTGCAGGGGCTAGGGAGGAACATTCTTCCTATTCTGGTAGACTTGGCAATGGTGGCACGTTCTTAAATGTTTAATGCAATCACTTTCCATGGTGAGCCAATAATAGCTAACTCTTATAATCTTTTGGGGCAACAGGGGTCCATTGGCATGGGCTTTGAGCAAGCCTTCATGCATCTCTTCCATCAGGTGGTTAGCCTCAGAAGCATCTATGCATTGAAGCAAAGTTTTATCGTGGTTCCTCTTGTACAAGACTTCCCCACTCAAAAAGAATAGGTATGCCATGCACTTGATAAACTTCTTCTCACTATTCGTGGCTCCAGACGGGTATTCACCTTTCTTGATATAAGCCTTGATGTCATGGTACCATGGCTTTCCATCGATCTCGGCTTTGACATTCATGCATTCTTCGATGTTCATGCAATAGGCTAGCACGCCGTGGACCTCTATGCACAATTGTAGCATATCATCTTTGTTTGCCAACTTGACCATGCTAGCTAGGGTAGCTAAAGTATCTGTAAATTGATTGTGTGCTTAGGGCATATAAGCAAATGTGATATCCTAGAACTTCGGGATCAAACAACTGACACATTTCTGATACAGAATCAACTTGGTGTCTCATGCTTGCCACTTTCCTTCTATTTGGGACATGATCAACAAGGAATCTCCAAAGACGCTTAAATCATATGCGCCGAACTCTAAAGCAACTTACAAGCTTACTATGCACACCTTGTACTTTGTGACGTTATTAGTGCAATTAAAATTTAGCTTGACTGAAATAGGGAGTTGCTAGCCCTTTGGGGATACTAGGATTGCTCCTACACCATTTCTAGTGGAATTGGCGGCTCCATCAAAATAAAGCTTCCAACTCCACAGTTCCACACTGCATGGTTATGGCTCTAGCACCATGACATCCTCATCTAGGAAGAGAAATTCTGAGAGTCTTGAATTGTTCAATGGCTGGTCTGCTAGGTAGTCGACTATAGCTTGGCCCTTAATGGCCTTTCGCACCATAAATACAATGTCAAACTTGGAGAGCGACATCTACCAACAGGATATCTTCCCTGTGAGAGCTAGCTTTTTGAAGATGTACTTGATAGGATCCATGCGGGAAATTAACCATGAGGTGAAGTAGAGCATGTACTACCGCAATTTGCACGAGGCCCAAGCTAGGGCGTAACATGTCTTTTCAATGGTGATGTAGTTGATCTCACAACTAGTGAACTTCTTACTCAAAAATTGCCTTTTCTTTCTGATCGGGTTCAGTCAGGTAGCCTAACATACAACCCATAGATGTCTCTTGCACCGCTAGATAGAGAATTAACGGATGTCCTAGTGTTGGCGGAACCAGAACATGAGGGTTCAACATGTACTACTTTATATTGTCAAAGGCTACTTGGCACTCGTCTATCCATTTGATCTTCATGTCCTTCAAGAGCTTGAATAAGTGATCACACGTAGCAGTCAATAGCGCTATGAAGCGAGCTATGTAATTGATCCTTCCTAAGAAGCTTCGAACTTGTTTCTCAGTTTTTGGTGAGGGCATGTCCCAGATGGCTTGGACTTTTGCTGGGTCCACTTCAACTTCTTTCTAGCTAACTATGAAGCTAAGCAATTTCCCTGAACTAGCTTCAAAGACGCACTTGTTAGGGTTAAGCCTCAACCTGTACTTGACAAGGAACTTGAATAACTTTCTCAAATCTGTCAAATAATCTCTAGGAGTGCGCGACTTGGTGATCATATCATCTACATAGACTTCGATCTCCTTATGCATCATATCATGGAACAAGGTTACCATGGCTTACTGGTAGGCGGCACCAATGTTCTTCAAACCGAACGGCATAATGTCATAGGCATAAGTCCCCTAATGAGTGGTAAATGCTGTCTTGGCTGTGTCTACTTCGGCCATTTTGATCTGATTATAACTCGAGAATCCATCCATAAAGGAGAAGAACATGTTGGTCGTGGTATTATTGATCAGGGTATCAATATGTGGTAGTGGAAAATTGTCCTTTGGGCTAGCCTGATTCAGATCTCTATAATCAACGCACATGTGTACTTTCCCATCTTTCTTTGGTACAAGAATAACGTTGGTGACCCAATCTAAGTAGGCTATGGCAGTAAGAAAACCAGCCTTCGATTGTTTTTCTAATCATCACCAAAGAAGTAAGCTCCATACCCAAGGTATAGCTAATAAATCTGAAAAACTATTAGAGGGTGGGATGAGCTAACGCCCAGTAAGTAGCATAATTAACGGGGGTGGGGGAAATGCAAGTTTCATCTTTAATAATAATAATATGACAAGAATGATTAAATAATGAAACACAAAATTTCTCAAAGTAAATACCTTGAAACTATATACTATAATCTGTGAGCACCAACAATATAATTTCCAAAGCCATAATATCTTACATAAGATAAATTATCACAAATATACCACACTACCATATAGACCGGTTAGGGGATCCACCCATTCACAACTGGCATGATATTGTCCTCTCTGTTATGCAGACTCTTGGCCCCATAGACAGCAGCCTCACCCATACCCTCAAGGTTTTTCTCTACCCCCTTGGGCAGTAGAGAGAGCATGTCAAATAGGACCTCTTTTGCATGTGGTCTTTTGGCCGCATAGGCAGCAGCCTCACCGATACACAATCAAGGAAACTCTTCCCCCTGTGGGCAGTAGGGAAGAACGCATCATCCAAAGTGAAAGGGCACTGACCTGGATCTAATTCCGTTGTCACAAAGACTATGGAAACCAAATCGGGTGATCACCGAGAAATCACACATGGCATGGTGTTAAAACCACATAAAGCTCATAGGTTACATTACTTTCAAATACATAGTTTATATCTAGGTAATTTCAGAAAACCCTTAAATAATCCAACTTCCACAAAGTTTGTAAGGTTTTCAACTTCATTATTGTTAAAAGATTTTCTATCAATTTCCCACATAACAAGACAAGATGAGCATCATTAAATTTTCTAATATAGCATAAAATCCATGATTTCCTTATCAAAGATTAAATAAAAGATGCTCATTTTTCCATATCAACAATTCATGCATTTCCCCAAATGCAATACCAAATATGATGCATTTTCATATATATATATATATATATATATATAGATATATATATATTAAGGTTATGACACAATAGTTTTAGGAAAATATAATTTCTATAGGTAGTTTCCAAAAGTGTATCTAAGCCAAAAACATCATTTATGCAACATGTTTATTTTTCAAATATCCCAATAAAAAGCTACTTACCTTGCAACCGCAAAAGCCTAATTCTCCAAGCTCCAAGGAGATTAGCTAGAACCTAAACAATATCAAGTAAACCTATCACAATAAGCATAGAGCTTGAAATTGTATCTAGCTACAATTTAGGAATTGCCAAATTAGCATTTAATTAGGCAAGCCTAGTATTTAACCTCATCAATAATAATATATTCAACTTCCAAAGTTTCTCAACAAATTGATTCACAAGGCATAAACTCCAATTTATAAAGGTAACCCATTTAATATCATCTCCAACATCATGACTAGCTTTCATAAAATTTACACTACATCATTAAGAGACCCATGAAAGCAAAATCAAAATATCCTCCAAGACAAGAAATTTAGAACTTCAACTAACTCCAAATAAACCCAATAGCAATGGAAAAATTAGATTTACCAACCATCACATGTTATAACTCAAAACCCCTAAATTTCCAGCATAAATAAACCTTAGATAGTTACCATTAACACAAACCATAAACCCACTCATCAAATAATTCCACCAATACAAAACCCATACATATAAACACATAAATATCACTTCCAATGCTCATAAATCACATGGGTATCATTATTAAAGCTTAGATAAAAATATAACCTCAATCAAAATATAAAACTCACCAAAAGGATTAGAAATTTCACCTCAAATAAAAGGATGATGATGCTTAGGGATTCCTAAGGATTTTTCCGGTGGTCTTGCCGGAAAAATGATGGTGAAAATGGTGGTGGTGGTGGTGTGGAAGTACCGGTGAGAGAGGATATAAGAGTAGAGAGGAGTGTGTTTAAGTGAAAAGAAAAGAAAAAGGAACAAATGAGAGATATGGCCAGACATGAGATGGTGAGATGGATTGAAATGAGTGGTGGGTAGTGGGGCGCGTGGGAACTTAAAAAAATCTGATTTTTACTTTTTTTTTTTTTCACTGACTGGGATGTTACAATCATGTCTTCACACTTGACTACGATATGCATGGGCAAGGTGTGATCTCTACCTTCTATTTGGGCTAGCCGTATTATTGAAATGTATCAACTTGTTACCAATGAGATCTTGGATTCGATTCCTCAATTGCCAACACTCTTCTAAGGTGTGCCATTCGGCTCTAAAATGGTGCTCATATTTCTTGTATGGATCAAAACTAGGTGGAGGAGGACCATTTCTGGGCTTTGAAGACAATGGAGCCACTAGCTTCTTCTCCAACAGGTAGGCATAGAGTTCTGCCATGGGCATCGGCAACAGAGAGAACTTATGGTTTTCTCCTTTAGGGAAGCGAGGTGGATCTAGCCTTCCCCTCTAATTAAAGGCTCGATTAGGAGCTTGAGTTGGCTGAACATGTTGTTGATAGGGTCAAACAATCGGGCTTGTATAGGCAGAAGTGATACCCTTTGGCCTTTCGTGTGCTTTTTCAACCATGTGGACATCGGTTTCCATCCCTTTGCGGTCGGTTGCCTTTTTCACCTATTTTTCAATTATAAAACTCAATGCTTTGGGATCAACAATTTTCTTGCTATTGATACCTTCGTCAATACACTTCCCAATAGGAATCAGCCTAGCAAAATGAGTGACTTGGGCACTGATCATCTTCTTATAGTAAGGAGGCTTAAGGTTATCGATGAACCATTTAATCATCTCCTCTTCCATTATTGGGGGAAGCACTTATGTGGCTAGTTCACGCCACCTCTGGGAATACTCACGGAAAGATTCCCCACTTTTCTTTTCTATCCTTTAAAGAACTGTGCGGTCAGGAGCTATCTCGGTATTGAACTGATAATATTCCAAGAAGGAATTAGCCATTTCTCTCCAGCTGGAGGTCTTTTCCAATATCACATACCATGTGGCCATAGGGCCAGTCAAGCTATCAGGGAAGATCTAGTAGAGCAAATGATGATTATCCCTACAGGGTGCCATCTTCCTAGAAAACATGCGCAAGTGGGTGCAAGGATCTCCAGTGCGATTGTATTTGATAAACTTGGGTGCCTTGAACTTGGGAGGCATAATGACCTAAAGGAAATTGGTCAGACTGTTTAGATCAACACTTCCTCAAATGTTGGAGCCCTTTATGATACGCAGCTTTTCAGCTAAGGTTTCCACTTCGCTTTTGACTTGGCCATACCCAGACTCTGATGTCTTGTCCTTAGAAGGATCCACTTCCTGATTGTTCCCTTGTGGAATGAAAGGTGGCACAGTTTGGTCCTTATTTGATTTTGGTGGTGGTCGGGTTTCATTTTCAACCTAGGGATAAGACCTTCCTGACTATGATTGGATGAATTGTGTCCTCCTCCAATAACCAGCTGTTGCATCATGCACATCATTTCTACAATCTATTCCTTCATTTGAACAAACTTAGCAACACTCACTTCAAGAGCTAAAGGTTCACTAGTAGCATCTCTCTTACACGAGAGCTAGTGATGATGGGATCACGATGTGGTGGTTACTTGAACTGTTTCCTTTGAGTAATCTTTTCTCCTTATGATCCTAGAAAGGAAAAGAACGGGATGGAAGAGAAGTGGGGTACATTTGAAAATGTGGAAACACCACACACGAAGTTAGTTTAGGTCTTTGTTTATTTAAAATGCACCTATCATTTTTGAAAATTTTGGCTTGAACCCTTAATCGGGTATTTATCATGGTGAGTTTCTATAGTGATGCAAGATTAATGCACAAGCTTGGCAAGTAACTGGAACTTTCGTATCATGCTTGGAAATGCGGGATGGACCTCTTTTGATTACATTGAAAAGAAATGATTTTACAAGACTTGGCTTTTTACAGTGCCCTCAAAACATGGGCTGAATATAATGGCTCCAACAGTGGGCCTTTTACAATACAAGGAAATTCAAATTTTATATTGAAAAGGCTTCCTTTCTGATAGCTTGGACTTCTTGGGGAAGATCTTGGACTTTTGGCAATGTCCTCTTTGGAGCATAGTTCCGGCTACTCACCACAAATTTTATCTATACACATTTACATGATGGAACCATTAGTGTATGCATGCATGCCCTTGTAGGGTTGGAAACCATTAGGGACTAGGTATGATCTAAATGTGTAATCAACGGGGTTGCTTTTCCCTAGGGGTTTAACCACAAATGCTGTGCAAGCAGGATAAATAGAACCAGGAGTAGGGCAGAACTCTTTGATGCAAGCAAAAAGGGCAAACCTTTAAATAGAACACTTTCCCCTTGACTCATTTTGAAAAAAATCCTACAAAGGTATCCTACCCTAGGTTGGGATGTTCACTCAGCTTGGCTTTTACTAGTTTTCTTGGGTTTGACATAGTCTAGGCCAACTGTATGAGACACGGCTTAACTGGTAAGTTGGTCCTATTTATAAGGGGGATCTCGATCTTCGTATCCTTCCCTTCATAGAAGTTGTGGGATAGAGCGGATCAAGGGGGCCATTTGAACATAATCCTATCCACCTATGGACCCAAGGAAAGCCTATAATTAAACACCAGTAACTAGCTAGGGTATGTGCATCCAACATTCGCCTTCAATGCTGAGCTTGGGTTCGACTCAATATGGGGTGATTTCATGCATTTTGAAATGAAAGGGGAAAGACTTTCCAAGCATAGCAGACTTTCCTTCGCATATGTGAAGGAAAGCTGTAAAGCAAGCTTAGGAAAGCAAGAAAGCTTCACACAATTGAAAATTCCTTAGAGTCATTTTTGAAAAAACATTTTGAAAACATTTTTGGAAAATATTTTTGATTTTTGAAAATAGTTTACAAGGATATAGTAAAAGAATTTTTCAAAAGGAAAGCCCTTGAGGCTAATGCCAGTTTCAATGTTTTTGAAAGCCAATGTCCAAAGATTATGGTTTTATCAAAATCTCTAAAGGCTAAACTCTTTAAGTATCCCAAATGGAGTTGCCGATCTGTTGATGCCTTGCCTCGTGGCGCACCCTTTGACCACCCATCTCGGCGATGCTCGTGCGAGCACATCAGCAAGCTCAAGGTGCTTGGGTGCTTTCTTTTTTGTGTGAAGGAGGGTTGTTTTACCCCTAGTACTTGACTAGAATTTGGCTCAATATTAAGTGATTACCAAATGTAAGTGAAGTCGCCACCAATCATTGGGTTTTTCTATGGTGTGATTGGTCACCTGACTTTATTTGATTTTATTACCGATCCTAGGCTATGAAAAAGGTCATTTTTCCTAATTTGATATGGATGGGCAAAAAATCTTGATTCTTGAGTTCGAAAGTCTGGTTACGTGTAGGGAAGGTGTTAGGCACCCCACAACGCCTATCCAATGACAGTCCTTTGTTTTGGTAAAACCTTAATTTTTGAAGATTGGCAATTGAAAACAGGACATTAGCATTAGCTTTCGGGGCTTTGAATGCATTGGACTTTAAGGTTTGGTTTTAAAATGGGTGTGGTCCCAATTGGTGTTTTCCTAGTGCATTTAGGATTTGGTGCCAAATTTCCACAGCAAAAATTCAGTAGCATTTAGCCTTGTTTTCGTGGTGAAAATTTGGTGGCGCTTTACCTCAGGTGCATCATAGCACATAAAACTCTATTCTCACCATTGTGAGAATACGGCAATGGAAGTGCCCCATTTTCACAGTGAAAATCCGGAAGAGTTTTGCATTTGGTGCGCTATGGTGCACCAGTAGGGTCTCACGCTTGCGTATACGGTGTGTATCAACATGCTCGTACCTTGACAAGCCGAAGCCCTTCAAAGCATCAAGCATGTTGATGTGCATCACATATACGGGGAAACTAATGTCACTCAAGTGACATGGATCGGGGCAATCACACCGTGATGACCATGCACAGAGTATAGCATGAATATACACCTACAGCAAATCTCTTAAGCACATACCCATACTACAAGGTCAGGAGTGCTCGTGGTCAGTGAGGGTCCCTTGTGTAACCATGAAAGTCTGTCATACAAAGTGCACAATCACCCACACATGTGTAAGCGCATATATATATATATATATTCACACACATACATACATACATACATCACGCACAATGCTATCATGTAGAGTAGAAAAGTAAAGTAGGCATATTCTGACATCCACTGAGTGTGCCCCAGCAAGGTATAGGAAAGTAAATCAGACATTGCCACACCCAAGGAACACGACCCAAAGCAAGGTACGAGAAAGATAAAAGATACATGCCTACATCCCTAGGGTATGGCTTAACAAGGAGTAGGAAAGAGAAATCAGACATTGCCATACCCTAGGAATGCGGCCTAAGAAAGATAAAAGATACATGCCTACATCGCTAATACAATGCTTTAGAGAAGAGGCTAAGAGAGGGAGGTAGAAAGATATAGTCGCTCAGGGAGGCTAGGCCTCTAAACATTGCCATTTTTGGGCTTGTGCCTTTGTGCTTACATCTTTGACCTTTTTTCTTACATATAGGAGGTTATGCCCTCACTCCAAGCTTCCTTTGCTCCGTGCATGTACATGCAATAAACAAGGAAACGATCCAGCAGACAAGCCAAGAAAGAAGCAAAGAAGATAGAAAGAGAGATAGAAAGCATGCAAAGAACATACTAACAAAAGGACCAAATGGGGGCAAACAAACATGCTAAGCATACGGAGGGGCAAGCAAACATGTTATCAAACAAAAGGTGGTGTCCTAGGAGGAAAAATGTAGGTTTGGATCGAGTGTGCATAGTTCCATTGTGTTGGAGTATGGATAACACACGCGTGCCATCAAGTAAAGTTCCTGAAGGGACTCGAGGTCCCGTGTATCAAAGCCAGGTGTGAACCTGCACGAGATAGTAGGAACTAGGCTTCATGACACAAGTAAGCAAGACTCATGCATGAACATGTAAGCAAGCGTGCAAAGATGCATAGAAACAAAGAAAGCCAACAAAGGCACAAGCAAGCAAGGCAAGCATATTATCGCACGGAGTGGAGAAACAGTATGCATAGAGCAAACCGGCATCAAAAAGATGCATCTCACAAGTGGTTACACCCAAACAAAGCCACACGGGGGTTGGATGTAACCACACAAGATTAAGCCGACGGAGGGCACTAAGCATAGCAAAGCCTAGAACTAGAGAGGCAAACATGGACATAAAGCATAGAAGCAAACAAGCATACACATGCATATAGGGAATGATCCAAACCCTTTAATGTAGGCCTAGGTGTGTGGATGTAGGACTAGACCATGGGATCTAGATTTACAACCCACCAATATGGGCCAAAACTCAAGAAAGAGAGATATTAAGGACAAAAGGGCTACAATAGCACATGGCATAGCAACCAAACATGTAGATCCAAACATAGGCAAGATACGGGGCCTAAAAAGACATAGATCCAAGCCTAGGCATGACAAAGAGAGCATAAAAGCATAGATCTAAGCATAGGCATGACAATGGGCACTTAAAAGCATAGATATATGCGTAAGCATGACAAAGAGCACATAAAAGCATAGATCTAAGCATAAACATGGAAACAAGAATGGAAACATATAGATCTAAACATAGGCATTGAAGCAAGCATAGAAACAAGTAGATCTAAACATAAGCATGATATTTAGACATATCCTATCCCAAGAAGGTTAGGCCAACAACATCAAAACAATAAATCATGGTAAAAGCTAATAGACATGCTAGGAAAGCAATAAAAAAAATTTATTTAAGCAAGAAAAGCTAAAAAAAAGCTTGATGAAGCTTTGGAAAGAAAGGGTGTGGATTGTAGCCAAAAAGCTACATCCACACCCCTAAACCTCAAATCCAAGGTATGGAACCAATGAGAGAAAGATTGGGTGCAAGAACACTACCTTGTAATTTTGGTGAAATGAGAAGAATCAAAGGTGTTTAGATGTTTTTGGAGGTGTTTTTTGAAGAGAAATATAGAGAAAAGAGAAAGGAAAATGCCTAGAAAATGCTCCAACTGCCCAAAAGAGAGAGGTGTATTTTTTTTTTTTTGGGTGCAAAATGAGGGGTCTGGATGTATTTATAGGCCGAAACTGACCCTTCGGCTTCTGGTGGCCACTGTATGTGTGCCGGGTCAAGTCTGGTTAACGTTAGTAGTTTCGTCCTTTTCCAGCTTTCTAGCCCTAACTTTGGTCACGTATTTGAAGGTCTTTCCTAAACATATTGGGCTGATCTTAGTCCCTGGAAAGATCTGGATGTCTAGTTTCCAGAACACTAATGAAATTGAAAACCCAATAGCTGGATCAAAAGTTATGGCCTTAGGAACTATGCTAATGCGCCTTGCATGGTTTTCTAGATATCTCAACTCTCTTAACTCCAATTTCAACCCATGAATAGTCATTGGAAAGGGAATTCGATAATCCCCATAATGGCATTGGTGTCAACCCGTTCTGATAGTCAGATCAAAATTAGGGTTTTTGGGGCCCATTAGAGTCAACTTCGGGTTAAACTTGGACAAAGTTCACAAAAGTCTCCGAGTAGTTCAAGTTTGATGTAAAACCATGAAAAATGTTATTTTGGGAGGATTTTGACCTCGTTTGACTTTTGGTCAACCCAGGGTTGACTAGGGGCATTTAGGTCATTTTGGCTCAAAAAGGCACTTTGAGTGTTCCGATGCCCAAATAGGTTACACCATGTCAATCTAGATGTTTCCATGGCCCCATGGAGAGAAAATAGTATTTTTGGAATTTTCGAAGTTTGGCACGCAAATCAAGGGTGGACAAAATACGGTGTCTACATCCCCCTAAACCTCTAAAATGAGCAAAAGTACCTTGAAACCTCTAAAATGATGAAAGTTACCCCAAAACATAGAAAACGACAAAACAATTTCTCAAAACCTCTAAAATAACCAAAATACTCTCATGACTCATAGAATGACCAAGATATCCCAAAACCTTTAAAATGATGAAAAATATCCCGATACCACAAGCTAGAATGACCTAAATACCTTTGAAACCTTTGAAATGAACAAAATGTCGTTGAAACCTCTAAAATGACAATAATAATCTCGAAACCACTAGAATAACCAAAATATCCCTAAAATCACTAGAATGGCCAAAATACCCTCAAAACCATAAAAATGAGAAAAATACTCCCAAAACTACAAAACAACTAAAAATACACCTAAAGCTCTTGAATGACCAAAATAACCCCAAAACTTGTAAAGTGACCAAAAATGCCCCGGGATCTCTAAAATGACCAAAATACTTCAAAACCATCTAAATGATTAAACTACCGCGAAACTTTTAAACTTGCCTAAAATACATGAAACTTTCGAAATAACCAAAAGTTTCAAGTTATTTTATGTCATTTAGTGATTTCAGGGGTATTTGGTCATTTTAGAGATTTCAAGAGAATTTTGGTCATTTTAAAGGTTTGGGTATAATTTGTTCATTTTAGAGATTTCAAGAGAATTTTGGTCATTTTAAAGGTTTGGGTATATTTTGGTCATTTTAGAGGTTTCAGGGTATTTTGGTTACTTTAGAGGTTTCGTGGGAATATTTGGTCATTTTGAGGTTTCGAGGGTATTTTGTTCATTTTGAGGTTACAAGGATATTTTGGTAATTTTATAGATATTGGGGGTAGTTGTGTCATTTTAGATTTTTTAAGTTTTCTTTCTCATTCTAGAGGATTTGAAGAAATTTTGGTCATTTTAGTGATTTTGATGTGTATTTTAATCATTTTAGATGTTTTGGGTTATTTTGGTAATTTTATTGGTTTCGGGGCTATTTTGGTCATTTAAGAGGTGTCGAGGGTATTTTGTTCATTTATTGATTTTAGGGGTATTTTGGTCATTTTATAAATTTCAGAACTATTTTTGTCATTTTGAGTTTTAGGGGGTATTGTGATTCATGAATCTAAGATTACAAGAATTGTAACATTACATCTTGATGTAACATCAAACGAACCAAATGCCGCCTTAGTTTGTTAACAGTAGACTAACTAAAGCACCAATTTGGCACATGTGTAAAGTTCATGGAGTAAATTGGCGAAATAAAAGCTCAAAGGGGTGTAATGGCTACGACCTTATAGTTCAAGGGGTGACAAGGCACTTTTCCCAAAATATTATGAAAATATTGTGGAAATAGCAATTATCTCTTTCTTTCTTTCTTTTTCACCATACACAAGATCATTTCAACTTGCCAAATTCGGTTTTTTCCTAAAGTTATTGACTTGTTGTAATATTCACACGCTATTTTTAGTGAACTTATTTCCTGAGAATGTAAACTTTCTAAAATATCAAGTTTATTTAGGTACAATTTTATATTTACACAACAACCAAAATAGATTAAATAAGTTCATCCAAACGCACAATAAATAGGATTATAGTACAAAGTTTAACTACAAATTTAGTTGTAGCTAACAACTATAACTTCACTCAATATCTTTTTATTGGATGTGAACTTTGATAAATCCATCATTGAATTATATTTTCTCCTTATATCTTCAATGCTTGCAAATTTTCCAGAAGATCAAACCTCAATTGCTATGCCATCAATAAAATGTTAAATTTTAAGTTTTTGTTGTCTAAAATTATGTATAAAAATAAGTTTGTGCATAGTATAGTAAATAACATCTTATTAGCATGAATTTCAAAATATGTATTCATGTTAATTTTTTTAGTGCAAGTTGTAACCATACTTTGTCCCAATAAATAATTCTGCTATAGGCACAGGTAAAAAAATCACTTTCTATCATCGACTCACATCACTTGACCCATTACAAACATAAGAAAGAAAAGGTAGTTTGAAATTTTCAATGAAAAAATTAGTGGCTATAAGCTTATTGAAAAAGAACAGTTTTTTCGTTGGACACACACGCACACATATATATGAAGCAAAAGCTAACAAAAAATCCAATTAAAATTTAAAATTAAAGTCTAATTTTGTGCCATATATCAAAACAATTCTTAATTTTAGTGCAAGTATTTATTATTCATTAAAATAATCAAGCATTTGTTAGCTTTATATTAAATGTGACACCGCTTTCAATAATAATTATTTCTTTTTTAAATATAAGAATTCTATAGCATATTGAAATTTTAGTTTTAATTTTTTTTATTTAAGAAAACTAGTCAAACCCTTTTTTTTTTTTTTTTTAAGAAACTTATCATTTCAAAGATGGATTATTATTTTGAATCTAAATTGAGTAAGATGATTCAAGAATAAAATATTTTAAAACTATAATTAAAAACTTAAATTATAATATATTTCATCTCAATAACAAAAATTATGTTAAGTAAAATAATATTTTTTTTCCATAAAATAAAATACACAAGCATAAACAATTTGCATTTTCCACTAAAGAATATTCTTACAGGGCATTAATAAGAGTGAAAAAAATATAATAATGACTATATTTAGCTTATATAAGAATTATAAAACGTATCTAATTACATATTTTAAAATATATCTATGCATATGCTTGAGTTTACAAGCTAGTATTAGTATTGGGGATGACATTCTGACAATAATGAGATTAGTTAGGCAACTTGATTGACATTTGATGGATTTGGGAGTGCACTAATAAGTGAGATGACATATGGTTTGGACTAAAAATATAAAGTATAAACCCGAGTCAAATTTGGGTCTTGTTTGATTTTTGATTAAAAATCCTCTCCTATACTTTTACACTTTGTGTAGGAGGATGGAATGAAAATAATTATTTTATAATATTTTTTTCCATTTTTCTAATTTGGAGTTTTAATGGAAGGAATGATAAAACTATTTCTTTATTTTGTTATTTAATAGGAGGGAATAAAATAGATAGGAAGGAACATTCATTTCTCACTATTTCCTCAAAACCTCAATGTTTCATTCTCTCCAAAATTAGGAGAAATCAAAGGGAATAAAATCAAGTTTAATGAAATATTCACTAAAACTACCAAATTACCCCTATATATATATTCAACTCTTCAGATGTCATTTCAAATTAGTAACCTTATAAATTTGTTCTTAGTTCAAATTTCTCAAAGCTCAAACAATCTTTTTTGTTAAATTTAGAGTAAATTGCAAAATATAACCCCTGGAGTTTGGAGTTCCTAGGATTTTACACTTTGAAGTTATAGAAATTGGATTTTATACTCTGAAGTTTCGTTTGGTTAGCAAAACTCAACCCTCCATTAATGACTCGCTTATGTGGCTGTTAAGTTACACATTGGTAATGGACGTATAAATATATATATATATATATATATATATTTGGCCAAGTCAACCCCCAAAATGAAGTTGTTTCAAATAAAACAAAAGGCACTATAGGGAACTTCCAAAACGACGTCGTTTTGGATTAAAAAAAAGAAAAAAAAAAAAGCATAATATCAGCTAGCAACAACCTTGTTTCACCAAAACTAAACTTCCAAATCAACACTATCATCAGCACTACAAAAAATGAGGGCTACAGTGGCATTCACAAAACACCACTATAGGTCCTAAAAACACTGCTATTGGTCCATACACTATAGTGACATTTTAAAAATGTCTCTCTCTCTCTCTCTCTCTCTCTCTCTCTCTCTCTCTCTCTCTCTCTCTCTCTCTCTCTCTCTCTCTCTCTCTCTCTCTCTCTCTCTATATATATATATATATATATATATAGATATAAGTATTTTTTAAAACTAGCTATAGCAACGCTCTTAAATGCCACTGTAGGTCCATACCCTATAGTGGCGTTTATAAAATGTTGCTATAGGCCATTTTTTTTTTAATTTGACCAAATGGTAGAAATACATCAACTTTAAAATTTTAAAAACTAAAATTTCAATTATATTGAAATTAAAAAATACAAAACAGAATTAAAACATATATATATATATATATATATATATATATATATAAAACTAAGAACACAACTTAGAAAAGTTAAACACAAGAACACAATATAGAATACAAACACAACATGCTCCAAAATCCATGAACACAAACCCATAAAATCTCATCTCTTTCAACGAAACCGACCCAAATCCAACACCAAATCCATTCAAGGAACCAACCCAAACACAAGAGTACAAACTCAAGAACACAAAGCCAGATTTAAAAATAAGCACAAGATCAGAAACATAATAACACAAGCTCAAGAACACAAACCAAATTTAAACACAGGCACAAGATCAGAAACACAAGAGCACAAATCCAACAACACAAACCCAGATTTACACATAAGCGCAAGATCAGAAACACGAGCATAAATCCAAAAAATTCAAAATCAAAACCCAAATCCAAATCAAGACATAGATACAAACATAATGCAATATCCACTTCATTCAAAATGTTCATCGTATCCCTCATTTTCTTAGTAGCCAAACAGGAAAGAACAAAAAAGAATAAGCTAGATCTACTGACCAAAAAACACAAAAAAAGTAGAAAGGGAGAGAAAGAGATAAGGGGAGGGGAAGGGGTTCAATGGAGTGGAAGTCGGGAAGGGGAGGGTGGATTGGGTCTAATCAACGTCGATCTAGGCTGGTGTGGGTGTAACGGGGTGAGTATGCCTCAACTGAGTGGACTACGGCAGAGAAGGAAATAAAGTTGCCACCTAGATTAGGTCTAGGAACCATAAATATAGCGCCATTCATGGAAGGACTAATCTACTACTAGAGCACGTGTCCAGAGTTTAGGTATGGGCATAGGAAGGTGTTAGGCAACTGTAAGGTTGAGTTTAATCAACTATTTTGTTGGCTTTATTTTGTGCCAAATTTACTTGTAATTCAGCATTTAGAAACCCTATATTTAGGTGGGAATCATGTAAGGGTAGTGTGTGAGAGAGTGTGAAGAAAAGTTCAAGATTGTGCAATCAAGAAGAGCCTCACGATTGGATCACGACTAGCAAGTCGCTAGAAGTGTCACACGTGTGAAGTATGCAGGGGAGCTGAAGGGTCACGCCAGCTGTTGCACTACAGGACAAAACCTCTAGTTTGACAAGGCAGTTAGCTCACGACTCAAACTCACGACTCATTCCAGTCGCGAGCTCGAGTCGCTAGAACACCCTATTTGGTTGTAACTGACTCTTCACATTTCATACACACCCTACTATAAATACCCTTATACCCACAAAATGTAGAGAGCATCCAGAGAGAATTTTGAGAGAGAAACCCTAGAGAAAAACAAGATTGACTCATCCACAATCTTCATCCTTTGATTCTCTAAAATTCCTCTATTATTACCCTCTCCATTGATACATCCTTGAGAGGTATATTAGCCAAATCCTTATCTCACCATACCCATATCTGTGAAGAGGTTATTTGGTGCTTGGGAAGCAGTTCAGAAGGGACCAATTCATTTTGATTGATGCAACGGGTGATTGCGGGATTCGGTAAGCTAGAGAAGACAAGGTTCGACGTAACCCTGTTGGAGCAAGAAGCTTGGGGGGCTTAGGTGCACTGGGTAGATTAGGCTTAGAGGGTTTTCTTCTATTCATGTATCCTAACTTTATTCTCTAGTGGATTGTTGACCACTTGGAGGGCAGCGGAGAGGTTTTACGCCGAGGACTTCGGTTTCCTCTTCGATAACACATCGCTGTGTTGTCTTTGTGTTTGCATCTCTCTTCCCTCAATATTTGCCATTAATTTACTACTATGGTTGTGATTAATTTTAGTTTAGATTGTTTTACCAATTCTATTTTAGCTTATTTTCATATTCCGCACATACATTGTTTGATAATAAGCTTGGGTTGGTAATTTGTAAATTGGGGGTCTAAATGTTCATAGGTGTTTTACACATTATTTGAACTTTCAGCAACCATCCCCACCCGACCCGTGGGTCAACTTTCACTCATTGTGTCTGACGTATTAATCTCATTAAAGGCACATTCAAAACTTGTATTCTAGACTCATACACACACTAGCATACATCTAGCAAACAATATGTCATCACATCATCCCAAAACCCTAACATACATCTATCATGCATCTCATTATATCATATCCAAGGCAACAAACAAACAAACATGTTGAGACCAAAATAACATGCCATCATATCCAAGGCAAAACATTGCAAAAATACATTCATGGTCATCAAAGCAAGATCGAAATCAAATCTTTAAACAGATGCATGTTCATGTGAATGCATGCCTTACCTCACTACACCACATGCTGCAGAGTATAACATCACCCAAAGGACGAACATATGTCAATGAGACATATATTTTGATGAGTATGAAATGACACAAAATACTTAAGACAAGATGCACACACTAGATATACTAACACAGAATCAAATCAATATAACCCAACAAACAAAACACAATCATTTTGAATCAACTAAATAAAGTGGGTTCAAACGAAATGGGTATAAGTCAATCAACAAACCCTAAGCATAAAGAAGACAAATATTAATGAACAAATCTAGCAACCTAAACAAGTTCATATAAACCAAGATCCTCAACACGCCATACATGGACAAAGCTCAACACCAAATCACCAACCCAATGCAAATCAGAATATTAACACATATAATCAAGAGGGAAAAGCTTCAAAAACAAGAAATACTAAGTGAGAGAATGAGAACCCATACCTTTTTCTTGAAGATTTTGAGTTGAAATGAAGCAAAAATGGGGTTTGAAGAGGGTGACACGGAGTGTTTGGGTAAGTAACAGTTGAGAGAGAAAGTGAATAGTCACAAAAAGTTCGAGGGAAAACTGAAAAAGATTTTAAAAACTGCCCTTACTGTGGAAAACACGTGTTTTTCACGACTGAGGTAAGTCACCAACATCACCCGCCAAAACACTTCAAGCCAAAAGTTTTGAAAAAAAATTACTAAGTGTTTTTCGCGACTGGAAGTCTCATTCGCGATGGAGTTGCGAACTAAGACACGAAAATCTCTGTGTACCCCTCGCGACTAGACCTTCCACTCGTGAACAAGTCACCAAAATTTACCCGCGAGCTCGCGATTATGGCATGCGACTTGACTGACCCGTGACTGAGTCGCCAAAACAGGGCAACACTGTTTTTTGAAATTTTCAGTTTTTGAGAGAACAAAATACTTTCCAAAAAAAACTAAAACACTCAAAAATATTTTTGTGTTTGAATCAACAAAGATTGAGCGTGTAAAAACACATTTTATCAAGTACAATCACACAAATGAATATGACATTCATTGAACGTAAACTTGTGTGTTGTGTGTGGATATCAACAATGAGATAGTCCTTAGTCTAATGTGAAGCTTCAATGATCAATTCAACCAAGGCATACACAAATAGCACTAGATCATGTGACTCATCTCAATTATAGAAGTATGCACATATGACCTCCCACAAGACTTGATTACATAATTTGGAGCTTTACATTTGACTCCACTTTCAATCATAACATTTGATCTTTTTGATCCTTTTGAAACAATCACCTCTCATTGTGAGAGTGATGTTTGATATTTCACCTTGATAAGATAGCCTTTGGCTTTTTGAATAATCAAACACTTTATTTTTGGTCGCTTTCCCTTTTTCCTAGTCAAATACTAGTATGTGCGACAGACTTTTGCAGCTTAATATCTCTTTTCATTTGAAGATTTACATTTGGTGAGCTCTTTTTAGCAAAAACAAAAAAATAAAGAGTGGGAAGATATATAGGCACAAGTCTATGCATGTCTCAAGATCAACATAACCATTCACTAATCATTCATGACAAGTTTGAAGATCTATTTACAACAGTCACATAGATTTCAAGATTTCTTCCACAGTAATAAGAGTACAAAGGAACAAGCTATGCTCGTAAATGCACAAAGCCATTAGCACAAAGGTACAAGGCAAAACAGGTTTTGAGACAAAACTCAATAATGTTAATCAAACTATTTGATTTTCTACTTTTTATGTGATTTTTGGATTTTTGACACATAAGAAGGAAAAGATTGATCAAAATCAACAAAAATGAATGAGAGATTGCAAAAATAGACAAACAAATTTCAACCAACACAATCAATCAGCAAACAACCAAACAAAGTCATAAAACATAGGAAGTATTGATGCATGGACATGTTGTAATGTTTATGCATGAGTACCCTTTTTCACCCACACGTCACTTGCGTTTGGGGTGATTTCCTTATAGGATTGGGTACGAGAGTTAGGGCTTTCAAACCTTCGTGTGAAGCTTTCCAAGCAGTTGGTGAAAGCACCAATCATCTTCATCACGTCCATCATTCCAGGATCACCACTTTAATCTCTTGATGGTTCACCAGCCCAATTTCTCCTAGCATTTATAGGTCCTCGTGACCTTAGAGCAGTTGCACTATTCATTACTCTCAGCTTTTGACAATTTGGTTGAGTATGCCCTTGAAGTCCGCAGTGATGACACACATAGTTCGATCTAGGACCTCTTTGTGGTCATGGACGAGACTTGGCTCAGGATTCAGACCTGCCCACGGATTGATTACTGGGGTTGTTCAACATCCGTTGGTTCTCCACGTTCCTCTTCTCCTCCATCTTGGGCTTCTCAGCAGTAGGGTCAATTTCAAATGACTCTTTGGCCTTTATAAACTTCACTTCTTTGGTGATATTGCCAGATGAGCTACTCCTTCCGGTATATCCCAACCCAGATTTGTCTGAAAAATGCTTTTGAGATGAAATAACATCATCTAGCTTCTTGGTGGAGACCCTCTCTATCTTGGCATTTGCTTGCACAACCTCTTGTCAAGAAATCTCACTTTTGTGTAGGCTTCTGACAGCTCACCATTCAGTGTTTCTATCTCACATTTAGCCTCCTTATAGCGAATTAGGAGACTTTTATAGTCCTCATCTGCCTTCTTCATCTTTCTTACAGCTGCCTTGGCCACCCTTGTGTATTCACCAGACTTCTCCAAGAGTGAGTTATAATTCTATTAAAAATTGGTTGTACTTTCATCTTCTTCAGCATTTGATTCTTCAACATCTCCCAATGATTCTTCATCACTATGTTCTCCAAGTTCTCGTACAAGCAAATTCAACTCGTCTGAAGACTCAACATGGGCAATAGTCATAAAAGCAGAATAATTCCCTTCTTCGTCACAGCTTTCCTCAGAATCTGAGTTGGATGAATCCGAGTCACTCAGTGTCATGGCATACACCTTGCCTTTTGATTTCAAATAATTCGGACATTCTTTCTTAAAGTGTCCATGCCCGTTGCATTCAAAACAAGTGACACCTTGTGTAGATTGGGATTCTTTTCCATCTTTCTTTTTGAATTCCCTTTTCTCCTTTCCTGAACTTTGGAATTTCCCTTTATCACCAAATTTACCATAATTCTTGAATTTCAAGAATTTTCAGAAATTTTTCACAAGGTATGCAACATCTTTGTCAACCACATCCTCATCCAATGAGTCATGGACTTCCAACTTTTCATTAATGGTCTTTAGAGCAAGAGATTTGCTCTTCCGTTGAGTGGGCAACGACATTTCATAAGTTTGAAGAGAACCAATCAGCTCTTGGACTTTGATGTCATCAAGGTCCTTACTCTCCTCAATCGCTGTCACTTTAGCACGAAAGCTTTCCGGCAATGATCGAAGGATCTTCCTTACTATTTTAGAATCCTCCGTTTTCTCCCCTAAATTGAACTTGCTGACAACCACCTCATTCAGCTTGTTATAGAAAGAGTCAAAGGACTCATCCTCACTCATTTTGAGCTCCTTAAACCGAGTGGTTAGCATCTGCAGAAAATCCTGTGAAACTCATCTGGAGACACACCACAGAAAATCGCATTAAGTGCTTTACTGTTAGCATTAGATGTGGCGAGTGCTACCTTATCCCATGTGGATTTGGCTTCCTCAAGCCTGGTCCAACCTATATTAACAGCATCCCAAACTGATTCATCAATGGAACATAAAAATGCTCTCATGCGGACCTTCCAAAAAGCATAATTACTACCATCAAAATATGGAGGTGCATTTAGGGATTGAGACCGGTCCATCTCAATATGGGGTCAAGGATCACACTATGGTAATGAAACCAATAAAAGTGTACCGGCTTTGATACCAATTGAAAGTTTAAATAGTGTATAAAACACCCTTGAACGTTTAGACCCCCAATTACAAAATAACCAATTCAAGCTTTATGTCAAATAACAAGTGTGCGGAAAATGAACACAAGCTATAAACAGAATTGGTAAACAATCTAAGCCAATTAAAATCACATCCACAGCAGAAAATAAAAGGCAAAGATTAAGGGAAGAGAGATGCAAACACAAGGACAACACAACGATGTGTTATCGAAGAGGAAACCGAAGCCTTCAGCGTAAAACCTCTCCGCCGCCCTCCAAGCGGCAAGTAATCTACTAGAAAATGTAGTTGGGATACATGAATAGCAATAGACCCTCCAAGCCTAATCTACCCAGTGTACCTAAGCCCTCCAAGTTTCTTACTCCAATGAGGTTGCGTCGAACCTATTTCTTTTCTAGCTTCCCGGATTCCTCTACTTGACCATAGCATCAACCAAAGTAAATTGGTTCCTTCCTAACTGCTTCCCAGAACACCAAACAGTCCTTTCACAGTAATGGATATGGTGAGAAAAGGTTTTGGTAAAAGGCCTCTCAAGGATTTAACAATGGAGAGGAAGAGAGTAGAGGAATTTGAAGAGTCTCTTATGTGAAGATTGTGGATGAATCAATCTTGTTTCTCTCTAGGGTTTCTCTCTCAAAATTCTCTCTGGAAGCTCTCTTTCTTTCGTGGGTATAAGGGGTATTTATACTGGGGTGAGAATGGAATGTGAAGAGTCAGGTTTTTCAAAACAGGGCTGGCTCACGGCTTGGCCTTGCGGCTTAACTAAGTTGCGAGATCCAGCCGTGAGATAACCGAATGGCCAGTTGTCCTATTTTGTCCTGTAGTGCTCCAACTAGCATGACGCTTCAACTTCTGGCATGCCTGACCCGTGTGCATCTTCTGGCGGCTTGCAGCTGCAAGTCACCTGCGAGATCCAATCGCGAGTCTCTGTTTTTCTTGCACATTCTTGAGCATTTCTTCACACTATCTCACTCACTACCCTTACAAAAATCCCACCTAAATATAGGGTTACTATATGTTGAAAAACAAGAAAATTTGGCACGGAATAAAGCCAACAAGATGGTTGATTAAATTCAACCTTACAGACCTGATCCTTCTATTAAGGGGGTACGTAGGCAACCATGCATTGGTTCGGGCACAATTCCCCAAAACCCACCATTTGCCCATTAACCAAAATTACAAAAAATTCAACCATTCCATTTCACAAAATCCAAAAGCCCAAACCCTAAACCAAACCATAATAATTCCAAAACCCCAGGCGCCTACACTTTAAATAGAATCCCTAACCTGCAAATCTTAAATAATTCCTAAACACAAGTTTTTTACATCAACTTCTAAAATAAACATGATTCAAAGCCCAAAAAAAATAAGATCACTTTGTCTTCAGTCTTTTCTTTTTCTGTTGATCATCAATTCCCTCTGTGGTAGATACTTTGTCAGCATTGTCCCTTCTTTTGAGTTCATAGTTGTCTTCATCGGGTTTCTCCTAATTGTCTCTGAGAAACTGTTCTCTCATAGCAATCCTTTCAGCTTGTCAACAATCTTGTCTATTTACTAGTTGGAGTATTTTGTAGTCATCTTGTGGAAGTGAACCTTGACAAAAGATTTGTCCACTCAGTCAGCCATCTCTAAACCTAATAGCATGTTATGTACAGAAGTAGGATTTGTATCCACAGGAGAGAGAGGTCTTCTTCTTTTGCCACCAAGCATTCCTTACTCATATTTGAATTGCCTTAAGAGTTTATCTCCCTTGCAGAAAGTTGCTCTCTGCAATCCAACAAGGAAAATATGATCTGATCCTGGAGACCTTAGTAAAGGGGGTAGGCACTTCCACCAATAACAGTGTCATTGAATTGAGGTACTAGATTTCTTGTCTAAGAATTTCACCCAGTCACTCTCAGTTTGGCATTTAATCTTGATTACAGCCCTGCTAAGAAAATTGTTAGGCCCATAATTATTGGCTATAGGCTTGGCAATCTTGTCCAATCGCTCCATTAGCCATATCTGCAAAGTCAAAGGACTCCTTAAAAAGTTCTAAGTTTCTCCACCATGAAATACAGCATCCAGTCCCAGAAGAGTTTCTACCAAGATCAAAGAAACAAGATTATCACCATCCTTAATCTGACTCACAACACTAATAGCTCGAGCATCCATAAAGCTGTGTCTTCCAATGCAAAGCAAAAGTTCTCCCACAAAGCATAAAGTCAAACCAAAGTTTTTCTGCATGTTGTCAGTCACTCCATAGGTGCATTTGTCAATCAGCTGAGAGATAATGGCATGAAGATTCACCATATGACCTTCAATCATACTATCAGTAATGGAAGTAAGAAGATCGAGAGCATCAGACAAAGATTCCTTATGCCTAGGCCACATGAAATTGCTACAAATTTTTTATTCGAATTGTAGCCAAGATAGCAGAGAATTCTTCAATTGTCGGACAAAGTTCACTAGTGTTAAAGCGGAACACATGATCTTCGAGATCCCAGAATTTCACAGCAGCATGAAGGAAGTCCCACATGATTTTGACATTCCTTAGAGCCTTGATTCCTTCTAATTTAAAGGTTGTAAAATTGGTTTTGGTACTGAAATCAAAACTACGAACCCATCTATTGATGTCATGAATTGTTGAATGAGAAAAATTATGATTGCTAGCCATGGATGACTTTTGCTTGTGATTATTGTTTTTTGCTAACCTTTATGCAGAGATTTGTCGTAGGTTTAAATAAGCTGCATCAATTCCTAATCAAGTTTGAAATAGGTTTCAGAGAGTTTGTAGCTGACTAGGAGAGAGTTTCACGATCACAAACGAAGTAAATGTTGTTCAAAAAAGGCGAAAATGTGAAGCATGCATTGGGAGACCATGAGGAGTCGGCCCACCATTGCATGAGCGTCATGGTGTGGCTCAATGAAATTCGGCACTCTAGAAGTGCGAACGACACTCCAAAAGTGCCGAATGGCACTCTTCAGTTGCCATGTGGCACGCAGCCCCTCAATCCTACACTTATGCAATTCCATGCAATTTCATGTTCTTGTGTAATTTTTAAAGATCATTTGACACTCAAAAAGATTTTTTTCAATCAAACTGATACATTTTGACAAGTCTAACACACTTGTTTTCAAAAAATCATCACTTGCATCATTGTTCTAAAAAAAGTGATCAACTCAAGTTTTCTTAAGACTCATGGATTTATGTTCTAAACTTGGGGCATTTGCCCATGCCTATGCATTTTCAAAAAAAAAAAAAAAACCACCATCATTTTCTTATATATATATATATATATATTCTCACAATCAATACCCCACCACCACAAAGTCAAATCAATGCCCCACCAAAATGTCACCACAACCAAATTTATCACATATCCATACAACCACCAAATTTTGCCATAGCCATGCAAAAGGAAAATTTCTACATGTCCAAGAAAAAATTCCCACAACTTGATGCACAAATAAATTCTCAGATAATTTTTCCACAATACCCACAAAATTTGCCAATACCCATAAATATATCCATGCACATACCCACTAAATTTTTCCATGTTCATAAAACAAAGTTTACACATGCCAACAAGTTTTCCCACATACATCATGATCACATTCATACAAGTTAAACACAAAGTTTTCACAATGCCAATACTTCCAAAATCCAAACCAAAATTCATCCAACAACATCATGAATTACCTACATTGTGAAAATTCCAAAAGCCACCAACATTGCAAAAATTGCACCATGATCAAAGAAAAAACACACTTCAAGAAAGCTCTAAAGCCAACATTCCAAACATGATCAATCACACAATGCCCCCAAAATTTCAAAAGTGACAATATCTCACCATGAAACTTTCAATGAAACATGCAACAACATTTTTCCAAGCAAAGAAACCAAAGAAAAACTCACCTTGGTGTCCACATGACAATATGGAGCATGGGTCCTTGGGTCTTGAACAAGTCCATCATCATCATTCCAATCAAATGTTGGATCATATTTCTTACCATGAGAAGCTAGAAAAGAAGATCCCTTAGAGGAAGAAGCCATTTTAATGCAAAGAAAATGGGTTTTAGAAAATGGGTTTCACCAAAAATGGGTGTGGGATGAAAATACTCAGAACATGAATATCTAAAGAAATATTAATAGAGATGGATGAGGGGGAGTTGAGAAGCTTAGAAAAGTGCTTTTTGTGAGAAGAAATGGTGAGATGAAGAAAAAAAATCAAGGAGAAGAAGAAGGTGAATAGTGTTCATGGAGGAAGAGAAGTTGATGGAAGATGAAGCTAAAAATCAAAAAGAGAGAAACAATGAAGTGGGGGGCCAAAATTTCAGCCCCCACACTCTTTAACTCAACAAAAGCTGAGTCAACTTCGTCAAACTGAGTTGACTTAGTCAACCCAAAAAAAAAATTTCAAACTTCAGATTTCATGATCAAAATTCTAAGGCACAAAATTTCAGATTTCAAATAAAAAATTTCTTAGTTCCAAAGACTTAGAATTTGAAATAAGAATTTCAAAACTTCCATGTTTCAAAGATCAAATGTTTCTCAAAAGAAAAATTTTTGTTAATTAAACTTTTTTTGACAAAATTCAAATCAAGAGTGGGCAAATGAAAATCACACATCTCAGAAACGATGCAATCATGAAGCACCTATTAGTTAAAGTCTAATTTAAAATTTTGACTTTTGCAAAAAGCAAATCCAAATCAAGGTAGAGGAGACCCCCTTGATCATCATTTTAGTTCCAGATTATCAAAGTAGAGGAAATCCCCTTGATCATCATTCCATTCTAGATCGAAGTAGAGAAGATCCCTTTGATCGACATTCCCAAATCCAGATTGAGGTAGAGGAGACCTACTTGATCATCATTTCAGTTCCAAAATATCAAAGTAGAGGAGATCCCTTTGATCATCATTCCAAAGCTAGATCAAGGTAGAGGAGATCCCCTTGGTCATCATTTCAGTTCCAGGTTATCAAAGTAAAGGAGATCCCTTTGATCATCATTCCATTCCAGATCGAAGTAGAGGATATCCCTTTGATCGACATTCCCAATTCTAGATTGAGGTAGAGGAGACCCCCTTGATCATCATTTTAGTTCCAGATTATCGAGGTAGAGGAGATCACCTTGATCATAATTCTAAATCCAGATCGAGATCAACGTAGAGGAGATCCCTTTGATCGTCATCCTAGACAAATCGATTTTCAAGATTAGGATAGGAAAGTTTCCTGGTCACCACAATTGCTAAGAATCATTTCCAAAGTCATCAACTACCAGCTAAGTCCGGTATTTTCATATTTTTTTTTAGTTAAAAGATAAGGCTAACTCAATGATCCAAGATTTTAGGTTCGAGGGCTAGGTAATCTTTGAAGATTCAACCTCAATTAAATCGTGGTTGCTAAAATCAGTCTCTTTGTTTTACATTGACATTCGCTTTTCAAGCTCTATCAACGAAGGGCATTCTATAGACACTCAACTTTACATCCATGATTTAATCAAGGAGAATGACTTGAATGACTAATCCATGTACCCCAAAAATCATAATCGCATTACATGCATCAATTTGTTGTTGCATTACCTACATCATTTTTTCTTTGCATTACATGAATTAATTCATTCATTGCATATATAAAAATTATCTTGAGATTCTAACGGTCACAGCGGTGTTTCCGGTTATCAAATCGGACTATCGGATCGAAAGATATTGCATGATCAAGTATGCACAATCAACATGCATTGTGTTTAGGTAGAATCAACCACACATGATCAATTTAAATTAATTTTGATTGGTTAAACAATTAAAATTACTTAAATAATTTTGTGATTGGTTGAAAATTAGTATCTAAAATAGGGATGCATGCATGGGATTAAAGGGATGATTGGATAACAATAAAACTGTGGATAATCTAAACTTTATCAAGATTGATTTTAGGGTATTTATCTAGAAGATAATTTTCCTTAAATATCCTGAATTATCCAAAAAAGAGACGAAAAAATCATAGGTGGAGGATGAAAACGCGTCTAGGTACAAGGACCAGCCAAGAAACCCTAGAAGAAAGTGCATTCAGAGCCATAGGGCCAATTCGGCACTCTTGGAGTGCCGAATGGCACTCTAAAAGGGCCAAATTTCCCTGATGTGGCCTTTGACCCAACGACCTTCGGGTGACAATTATGCATACCCTCTTCGATCCTTTCATAAAAGGATGCATCCGAATTCAAACCTTAATCGTCCGTACCTATTTTTAGAGTCTTCTGGCCTTTATAAATAGAGATTGGACGTCATAATTCGACACCTTTTTTTTTTTACGCTCTAAGAGGCATACATTTTTTACTCTCAAACCACCTATATTTTTTGATCCCCTCTCTGAGTGTTGTTGCTTAAATTATGGTTTTTAGGTTTCAATGAGAATTGCATAAATTTCTTTGAACCCTAAAACATCCTCTCAAGAATAAAGAGTGCTCATGCAAGAAGTTGTTTCCCTCACCCTTTTTCTTGTGGTGTGATGATGCATGTTATATCTCTTTCTTTTTCAAATAGCCATAACATGAATTGTAAATTGTTGTTTTGTTAAAGCATGATTGTTTTTTATGTGATTTTTATAATCTTTTTCTTAAATGTCAATAAATTTGCTTGTGAACAATTTTTTTTCTTAAAACAAAACAAATCTGCATCTTTATAAGATGTAGATTTGGATTTTTCTCAATATAAAAAATAGATCTGCATCTTTATAAGATGTAGATCTAAATTTTTCTCAATATAAAAAACAAATCTGCAACTTTATAAGATGATAAAGATGCAGATCTAAATTTTTCTCAATATAAAAAACAAATCTGCAACTTTATAAGATGTAGATCTGAGTTTTTCTCAATATAAAAACAGATCTACATCTTCCTTAAATGTAGATCTGAGTTTTCTCAAACAAAAAAAGATCTGCATCTTTATGAGATGCAAATCTAATTTTTTCTCAAATCAAAACTGATTTGCATCTTTCTTAAGATGCAAATCTAATTTTCTTAATACATGCAAATTGTTGAAATAAAGAAAGTGATTGTGTATTATTGTGCTTGTGTTTATTTTAATTCATGATTGCATAAATTTGGACTATGAGTGAAACTCTCTTCTTAAAAAATATTGTTCAAACATATAACAAAACAAATCTGAATTTTTGCCATCAAAAATCACTTTTTAAAATATAACAAAACATATTTGAATTTTTATCATCAAAAACCACCTTTTTTTATACTAAAAAATAGATCTGATATTTTGACTAATCAAAATCATTTTTTAATCATTAAAACAAATTTGAATTAAAAAAATAAAAAAAACAAACAAACAAACAAAGAAGAGACTTCATTCATAAATAAATTTGTGTGATTTAATTTTTGTTTCACATGTTCAACATATCATTCATGACATGCATAAGAAAGTACATTGGTCACAAGAGTCTAGAAGAGCAGACTCTGTCTGGGTGAAATGTGTGCCTAGCACCTTCCCATTCCATAACCTAGCCTCCGGATTTAGGTTTTTGGTTTAGTAGATCTAGCCTTGTCTTCATTTCTTTTGGGTAGAATGTAACTAGGACAAAAAGCCATGTATTTTGGTGGATTGTAACTTGGACCCAAAGCTATGTAACTTTTTAATGTAATTTTATTCAATCAATGAATGGAACTATTCATTCATGTATTTTGTAATTAGTATTTTTTTTGGGTATAATGAAAAATTAGTGGCGACTCCATACCATTTACCCAAAAAGAGAGGTTCCTTAAATGGTACCCGGATCTCTTTTTTAAGGGACACTTTTGTTGAGGTCTCTCACAGATGTTGTTGGCCTAGCCTTCTTGGACTAGGAGATGTCTACATTTCATGTTTGTGCTTAGATTCACATGTTTTTAGGCTCCTTGCCATGTTTATGCTTGGATCTACATGCCTTTGTGTTCTTTGCCATGTTTATGCTTAGATTTACATGTTAGTGCTTAGATTTATGTCCTTATGCTTAGATCTAGGTGTTTATGTGCTTTGTGCCATGTTTGTGCCTAGATCTAAATGTTTGTGCTTAGATATAGGTTGGTTGCTATGCCATGTGCTACTATAGCCCTTTTTGTCCTTTAATATCTCTCTTTCTTGCTTTTGGGCCTTTTCGGTGGGGTATGGATCTAGATCCCGTGGTCTATGCCTACATCCGTGCACCTAGGCCTATATTAAAGGGTAAAGATCATTTCCTTCATGCATGTCAATGTTTGCTTGCTTGCTTCTATGCTTTATCTCTAAGTTAGCCTCTCTAGATCTAAGCTTTGTCATGCCTTGTGCCCTCCATAGGTTTGTTCTTGCGTGATTATATTTGTCCCTCCTAGATACCTAGCATATCTGTCGAGCTCTTCAGTTGATTTTTATCGCAATCTCGACACCTCTCGAGATTGAGGTGGATCGATCAAGAAATCTCCTGTCTACTCGATAGCATCTTGACACCTCTCAATCGATCGAGATTTTATTGCATGCATTGTTTTTCACATGTTTTGCATCTTTCTATTATCTTGTCATCCATTGCATCTTGTTTCATTACATTCATGCATTTTTACGGATTCTTTGTACCCTCTTGATCATCTTTGATCATCTTTATGTTTCTCGGGTAAAGCTTTCTAGCTTCTTGTACCCTTTGTCAATCATGACAAAAAGGGGGAGAAATTGTGGAGAATATGTGGTTTCTTTTTTAAGATTCTACATGTTAAGGGGAGAAATACATGCCTCTGTAAGGGGGAGATGTGTTTCATCTTGTTAGGGGGAGTGCTTACCTCCTTCTTCTTGTACACCGGTCTTGTGACCATGTTTACATACATTGTGCTTATCTTTGATATATATATATATATATATATATATGATGATATATGTCTTCTTCACCTACCTTTACATGTGTTATTTCTTTTCTATCTTTATACATATGTTTCTTATTCTTGTATGCAATCTATTACTTAAGTTTCACACTAAGATGCCTTGATGAGTTTTGTTTAAAATGTTTCAGGAATACAGGTTGTCAAAGTCTTCTTGCCATGAACTCTCTTCTTGCAAAATTTTTTAAGAGTTTTTGTTAGGATAGATTTTATTGTATTCAACAAGTGAATATGAGTTGAGTGATTTATGACTTCTTTCATATTTCATTTGTTTGTTGTGGTTTTGTCACGGATTGCCAAAAGGGAAGATTGTTAAGGACATATTTTTTGAAATTGGCTAATCTTTTGACAAAACGCACTTTACTTGTATTTGGGTGGATCTAGGATGTGTTTAATACTTCAAGAAAAATGTATTCAAGTCTAGTATTAAAGCCATGAAGATTGGACCAAGAAACAAGTGAAAAAAAGGTGTTCACTAAAGCTAGACAGATAGCTCAACACCTGTGGACAGATAGCTTGACAGCTGCTCAACAAATAGCTATCTATTGAGGTTTAATGAGGCTCGACAGATACTATCTATCGAGGTATCTATCGAGGTTACGGGAATTCAGATTTTTGGCCTATGCTTATTTATTTGTGTAAGTTTTCTATTCTCATGACCTTAGACATATGTAAGGCTTATTTTAGAGGCCGTCACATAAGAGAATACAAGGAGAACATATGCAAAAGGTGACTAATGCCTTATTCTCTCTAAAAGAAGCTCTTGCGTCTTTGCGTCTTAGGGTTTTGTAACCAAGTGCTTCTTGATCTTCATTGTTAATGAAGTGAAGAACTTTGCAGCCAACATCTTCTTCAAGTTGGTACTTAAGTCGTGTACTGGGATCCGTGCAATCAGTTAGTCACGTACTGGGATTCATGCATCAAAAAGGGTGGCGTTCATATATTGAAGAGTTCAAAGGTTCTGAAGCGGTAGAAGGTTTCTGTTGTGAGTTCATCTACGGGGATTAGAGAGTCTAGGGACAAAGGTTTTGTATTAGATCTAAAACTTCTCTTTTCTATAATGGATTGCTTTTTGGGAAGGTTTTCCCCCGGGTTTTTTTACTGTGAAACTAGTTTGTTTCATTAGTTTTCCTAGGTCATCATATCTTGTCTTATTTATTTTTCCACTGCATGATTTTGACATGATATTGATGTTATTTTGTTTTAACAAGGTTTATTTATAATAAATCTAATTAACAACTTAGGTTTCAAACTTGTTAATTCTATCAACTGGGGTCTTAATTTTCCAACGATTTTAGTTTAAGAAAAACATGAAAAAAATTGCAAATTTGACTTTAGTTTAAGAAAAACATGAAAAAAAATTGCAAATCTGATTTTAGTTTAAGAAAATCATGAGAAAAATTGCAGATCTGATTTTAGTTTGAGAAAAACATGAGAAGAATTACAAATTTGATTTTAGTTTCATAAAAACACAAAGAAAAATTGTAGATCTAAAATCCTAAGTGTGGGAGCTCGAAGACGGAGGAAGGGAACATTAAGTTGTGGTTATTGTTATTTTGGTATCCTGAGTCCGAAGAAGGGGCCTACTCGAGGAGAGGAGGAGAAGAGACAAAAGACTTCTGGGAGGTTAGGATGAAGAGGATAGGGTGTAGAGAGAGAATCATGGAAGATAGGGGAAGTTTCCAGTGGAAGTGAGTCTACTGCCTCCGCATTAAATAGTTGGCAACAGCTTTATCAACTACATTGATGAGGAAGTGACTTGAACAGTCGAATTCATAGCTAACCAGCTCTTTCTACCACTATCAGCAGAAGTTTGAGGGGACAAATGGCATGGTGAGAGCCTAGGTAGGTGGGGATAAGAGGCCAAGAAGCAAAAGACTGAAGAGTATATAAGGGAAGGGAACTTCCAGATAAAGGGGGGAAGCAAGAAAGAAAGAAAGAAAGAAAAAGGATAGGGAGATAGACATTTAAACAAGAACATTGAGAGAAGAGCATGAACATCATTTTGTGTATTATTTGCCTCATCAGGCAAGCTTGTAATAAGCCTGTTACATACATTAATCCATGATCTTTAGTTTTTCTTCCCTATTTTTGTCCTCGAGCTAAGCCCTCCCTTTTTGTTTGATCCACTCTCTTACAAATATATTGATTTGGGCCTAGTTGAATTGTGCAAACCTCACTGTTCTAAGTGGGCGTGGGTTTTTTGATATTTGAGTCCTTACAATTAGCGCCGCCTATGGGAACATCAAGGTGCTATGGGATTTTCCTGATTAGTTATGGCTAACGTAGGGCAAGATAAGGAGGAATTCATAGGTTCACAATAGGAAAACCAATTTGTCAACTTGGAGCGAAGGAGAGATAGGGAACATACATCGAGTGTTATGGTGTAGTCTTACCACACAAAATGTACAAAGAGGAATCCCTCAAGGACAAGGAGTCATGTTTCTCATGACCAAGAGACACGAAAATTACAACTAGAGATAGATCACCTACGTAGGAAACTGCGGCATAGGGAGCGTGTTAGGAGGAGTCCTTCACCCCCATCGAATGGTGGATTAGGGGGAAACAGGGATTGCTCATACCGCCACAGGTCTAGAACTCCATCCAACGAATCCTTCTCAGTGTCTTCATGCCAGGACAAGCTGGAAAAGGACAAGTACAAGTGCGAGAAAGGGTCATCTCACCTCGGCATGGGGAATGATGCGATGAGCAAAGCGCTCCTACAAATCTCCAAGTCACCCTTTGTTAGGAGAATCAATAAGGCCAGGCTTCCCCCATCGGTTTTCATAGCCTACTTTTACTATATACAATAGAAGGTCTGACCCTGTAGAGCATGTGAGCCATTTCAATCAAAAGATGGCAGTCCATTTTGGCAATAAAGCCCTCATGTGCAAGGTCTTCCCTTCTAGCCTCGGGCCTGTGACTATGAGGTGGTTTGATGCTCTAGAGGAGGGGTCAATAAGGTCCTTTGAGGAGTTGACAAGGGCATTCAGAGCAAGATTTGTCACATGTAGAGTCCCCAAGCTATTGGACTCTCTTTTTTCCATTGCTATGAGGGAGTGTGAGACTCTCAAGACCTACTCAGATAGATACTGGGAAACGTACAACGAAATAGATGAAGATTTTGAAGATATGGCAGTTAGAACATTTAAGGTGGGGCTCCCAACAGACCATGAATTGCGGAAGTCACTGACCATGAAGTTTGCCCTTAGCATGCGCCAACTCATGGATCGTATTGGTAAGTATATGATCGGTGCAAAACTGCAAGTGCACAGTATCGTAGTTTTATAGTAAAGTGATGAGAAGAGTATCGTCCTCAGGGATTGGTAGCTTACTTTTGACAAATACCAAAATTATGCTAATCTCGATTTTATCTAGAGAAGTCACTAAGGTTTTTGTAATTGGAATTCAAAATAAAATCAATTTAAATAAAAGATACGCAGAGGAAAAGAAAGATGTTGCTTGAAAATCAACTTAATGAGAAAGAAACTTCTAGGAAATCGATTTCACCTAATCCCTCACTATGCTTTACTCATCTAGCTAATTGAATTTAATTCTCTCTGTTTGTTAGCAATCTCCTAACTCTTCCAAAAGCCTCTTTCGACAGTCAATTGGAAACATTCTTGTTCATCAATTTACACAAGAGTATGCAATTTAATAAAGCAAGAAAGCATTAAGACCAACGATTTTAATACTACATAGGTTCATACAAGTCTTTCGATCTCTATATTTACCTATGCTGAAATATTCAAGATCTATCCTATAATTCCCTCTTTCGATAGCAAATCACAAGATCAAAATCATCTAATTAATGGCCAGTTAATTAGAAGCAATAAGCTCAGAATAAATCAGAAAAACATGAAGAGAATTAATTCAAATTACCATAGAAAAGCAAGCATAGTTTGGAATTAGATTACATCGTTTTCCTAGAATAAAGAAAATTTAGTTCATGCTAAAAATTAAATTCAACATAAACGAATTCACCATCATTTTTTCTGAGGAGATTCGAAGGAAAATAAATGCTGAAAATATATCTCGTCTCAGTCCTCCCAGTTCAGCCTCTGTCTTTCAGTTTTAGCACCTCTGCCTTTCAGTTTCAGCACTCTCTATTTTCTATTTCAGCCCTCTGTCTTTCAGTTTCAGCACTCTCTCTTTTCTGTTTCAGCCCTCTGTCTTTTCTTTTTTAGCCCTTTTCTGCTTCAGCGCCTCTTTACTTTTGTTCTCTCTGTTCAGCGCCTCTTTCTTTCTTTTCTGTTCAGCCCTTCCTTTTTCTGTTAAGCGCCTCTTTTCTTTCTCTTTTAGCGCCTCCTTTCTTTGTTTTTCTTTTAGCCCTACGTTTTTAAAGGCCAGCCCAAAACTTGTTACAGCCCAAAAAGCCCAAAACGTTTTGCTTCAAAAGCCCCAACGTGTTGCTCCTTTTAGTTCAGCCCCTCTTTTCTTTTGTGCATGCCTCCTTCTTTTTTTTCTTGCCAACTTCTAAGGCCATAAAGAAATCTTCCTTTGGTTCCATTTATCCAAGACCCAATATTCTCTCTAGCTGCTTCACATCTCTTTTATTTGAGTAAATCTTTGTTTTCATCAAATCTGGAATAAAATTTAAATAACAAAAATCAAGTCTAAAATCAACAAAATAAATAAAATTAGACTAAAGTTTAAAGTTGAGAAGTGATAAATTACACTCAATAATGCAAGTCATCAGTATAAGAGAGTAAAGGAAGATCAAGCCCAAGGGAAAGGCAAGGCTAAGGTCTTCCCTGAGAAGAGAGATCCTCAAGGAGGTGGATATCATAATAATTGTCTCAAGAGTGACTTCCTTAACCAGACGTCATCCTCAGGGGCTCAAGTAGTCAATTCTTTGTTCAAAGAGCCAATTTATAAGATATTGGAGAAGATAAAAGACAAGATTTACTTTAAGTGACCTAATAAGATGGGTGGGGACGTGTTCAAAAGGAACCAGAGCCTCTATTGTCATTATCATCAGGACAAAGGGCATACAACAAAGGAATGTAGGACTTTGCAAGATTACTTGAACCAACTGGTGAAGGTAGGGAAGTTGAACCAGTTCTTGCATCAGCCAACGGGTCAGTTCAGGCATTCATGAGCTGGGTATCAGAGGGATGGAGCTCCTCGACAAGCATTGGGCACAATTAATGTGATTTTTACTAAGCCCAGGGGTGATGCTGGGACTTGTTCGAGGGTCATGTCCATGGTGATGGGTCCCGATTCAGAAAGTGGATGTCGAGCTCCTAAAAAAACCAAGATGGAAGCCACCCCCACTTTGGGTTTTTCAGAGAAGGACAAGGAAGGAACATTCCAACCCCACAATGATGCCTTGATAGTAACTATTAGGATTGGTGGCTATGATGTCAAGAGGGTCCCAGTTGATCAGGGTAGTGGAGCAGAGATTATGTATCCTAATTTGTTTAAATGGTTAAATCTAAAACCCGAGGATCTAGAAGGGTATGATTCACCGTTGATGGGCTTTAATGGGAGGATAGTAGTCCCTCAAGGAATGATAAGGTTACCTATACAAGTAGAAGATGAGGAGGTACAAGTCAATTTCATTGTTGTGGAGGCCTATTCCCCTTACACAGCTATCTTGGCTAGACCATGGCTTCATGCTATAGGAGTAGTCTCATCAACCTTACACTTGAAAGTTAAGTACCCCACACAGGGAAGAATTGGGGAATTAGTAGAAAGTCAAGCAATGGCTAGGCAATTTCTGATAGCAACCATTACACGGCAACCTGTAGGTCAAGCCATGGTAGTAGAGGAGCGAATCCCATAGCAATCAAAGGGTCCCAAAGTAGGACTTAGTATCGAGTCTCAGGGGGTGTTTTCCAAGGAGTTGGAAAAGATTATGATTGGATAGGATGAAGAAAAGTTCTTTCAGGTGGGGTCTTAGTTGCCGTCCTTGGAAAAGGCAGCCCAAGTGAAGTTCTTGGAGGACAACATGGATGTGTTTGCCTGGAGTACCTATGATGTATCCGGGATTGACCCCAAGTTTATATGTCATTAGCTGAACGTGAATCTAGAGGCGACCCCATGAAGGCAGGCACCTTGGCATTCATCAAAAGTGCATGCTAGGGCAATAAGGGTAGAAGTAAATAATAAGCAAGTTGGGGCAATCAAAGAGGTCTTTTACCCCGAATGGTTGGCTAATACCGTTGTAGTAAAGAAGAAAAATGGGAAGTGGTGTGTGTGCGTTAACTTCACAAATTTGAATAAAGTTTGCCCGAAGGATCCTTTCCCCATTCCTCAGATTGATCAATTGGTGGATGCAACAGTTGGACATCCTCGGATAAGTTTCTTGGATTCCTTTCAAGGGTATCATCAGATACTTTTAGCATTGTCTGATCAGGAGAAAACTACTTTTCGGGCTCCTACTAGGAATTACCACTATTGTGTGACGCGGATGTTTGAGTCACAAATTGGGAGGAATATGGAGGCATACATCGATGATATGATGATAAAGAGTAGGCAGATTAAAGAGCATTTAACAGATTTGGGGGATGTATTCTCGGTGTTAAGGGAATATAAGCTATGTTTGAATGTATCGAAGTGTTCTTTTGGGGTTAGCTCGGGAAAGTTCTTAGGCTACATGATAACGCACCGAGGAATTGAGGTCAATCCTGATCAGATTAAGGCCATTAATAGCTTGCATCCTCCTCGAAACCCCAAGGAAATGCAAAAGCTAACGAGGATGGTAGCAGCTTTGAATAGGTTCATCTCTCGGTCAGTAAATAGGTGTCTCCCATTTTTCCGGCTCCTCCATAAGTGGAAGGATTTTCAATGGGCCGAAGAGTGTGTGATGGCCTTTAAGAAACTCAAGCAGTATTTGTCAAGCCCCTCAATCCTTTCTAGGCCTAAGAAATAGGAAGTGTTGTATGCATATTTGGCAGTCACAGATTATGCTGTTAGTCTAGTCCTGGTCAGAAATGAGAATAGGGTCCAAAAACCTGTCTACTATGTCAGTAAGTCCTTGCAAAAGGCCAAGACATGCTACTTACCCCTGGAGAAGGCAGTATTGGCCATTGTACACACCACCAGGAAGCTTCCTCATTATTTTCAAGCATAAACTGTGGTGCTACTCACCTAGCTTCCCTTGTAGGCCCTCTTACAAGAATCATACTACATAGGCAGAATTACTAAGTCGGGAACCATGTTGGGTGCTTATGATGTCAGGTATATGCCTCGTACTGCTATAAAGGGGTAGGTCCTAGCAGATTTTGTGGCCAAGTTTACTGATGGGGTAGAAGGTGAGGGAGAAGGAGCAATTGGAATTATGACCATTTCGGCCTCTGATATTTCCCCCTGGGAAGTGTACACTGATGGTGTAGCTAACTAAAGAGGAGTAGGGATAGGGATTGTGCTGGTAACCCTTAAGAAGCTGGTAGTGGAGAAATCATTGCGGTTGGGTTTCCTAGCTACTAACAATGAGGCTTTGTTAGCTGGGATGGCAACAGTTACTCAGTTGAGGGGCCAGGCCATAAAGCTGTACTTAGATTCCTAACTAGTGGTGGGCCAAGTCAATGGGGAATTTGAAGCTCGGGATGAGCGAATGCAGGGGTATCTTTCTAAAGTTAAATGAAATCGGGTCCATTTCAAGAGCTTTACTCTAAAGTAGATCCCAAAAGGACAGAACTCTCATGTAGACTCTTTAGCCATGCTGGCAACCTCTCTAGGGTTAAATCTACCTCGAGTTGTATTGTTAAAGATATGGCTAGTTCCACTCTTATGAGTAAGCCTTTGGTCAAGATGCATAGCATCCAGGTTGGGCCGAGTTGGATGGACCCCTTAGTGACTTTTTTGAAGCAAAGTCTATTACCTGAGGACAAGGGGGAGGCAGAAAAAGTACGCAGGAAGGCTCCCCGTTATTGGTTATCCGAAGAGTAGAAGTTTTACAAACATTCTTATATGGGACCATAAAGTCCTCACCCGAGGATATTGGTGGTTGAGCATGCAGAAAGCTTCTCAGGACTATGTGAGGAAGTGTGACCAGTGTCAAAGATATGCCCCAAACATTCATCAACCTGGGGGAGTCGTAAATCCACTTTCCAGCCCTTGGCCATTTGCCTAGTGGGGCTTAGACATAGTGGGACCATTTCCCCGAGCTAAAGGAAATCGAAGGTGGCTTCTCATTAGGACAAACTATTTTACCAAGTGGGTAGAAGCTAAGCCACTTGCTAACATCAGGGACATGGATGCTAAGAGGTTTATATGGAGGAATATTATCACCAGGTTTGGAGTCCTACACATGCTAATCTCGAATAATGGTCTTCAATTTAATAGTAAAGTTTTTCGAAGATATTGTGGGGAATTGGGGATTAGGAACAGGTATTCTACCCCTACTTATCCTCAAGGGAATGGTCAGGTCAAGGCTACCAATAAGGTCATATTGTCTGGGTAGAAGAAAAAGTTAGATGATGCAAAGGGAAAATGGATGGATGAGTTACCCCATGTGCTGTGGACTTATCGTACTAACCCCCAAAGATCAACAGGAGAGACTCCTTTTTCAATGACCTATGGGGCAGAAGTAGTAATCCCTCTTGAGTTCGGGTTCCTGACCCTAGAACTGATCAGTTTGGCATTAAGAAGAATAACCGCTTGCTCTCGAACAGCTTGGATTTGGTTGAGGAAAGAAGAGAGGTGGTTGCAGTGAAAATGGCACATTATCAGCAGAGGCTTAAACAAGGATATGACAAAGGAGTGCAGTTGAGACCATTAGCTCCAGGAGATCTAGTTTTGAGAAAGGTGGTGAGGATGGCGAAGAACCCAGCCTGGGGAAAATTGGGTCCCAACTGGGAAGGACCATACAAGATAACTTCGATGGCTAGTATTAGGGCTTATTATTTGGAAGACCTGGATGAAAATGTAATTCCACGTCCTTGGAATGTAAATAATTTACAGTGTTATTATTATTAATGATGTGAACTTCTTTGTTATTCATGTTTGATTTATTTGCGCTTTACTGTGGAAGAAATTGGTGAGGTAATCATTTTTTGGGAAAAGTCTTTAAGTGTTAAACAGAACATTGGCCTTGTTCGACTCCTCGGGTCACAAGCCTTAGGTAAATTAACCTTTATGTGGAAAGCCTTTAAGTGTTAAACAAAACCTCGGCCTTGTTCGACTCCTCGGGTCACGAGCTTTGGGTAAATTAACCTTTGTGTGGAAAGCCTTTAAGTGTTAAACAAAACCTCGGCCTTGTTCAACTCCTCGGGCCACAAGCCTTGGGTAAATTAACATTTGTGTGGACAGTCTTTAAGTGTTTAACAGAACCTCAGCCTTGTTCGACTCCTCGGGTCACAAGCCTTGGGTAAATTAACCTTTGTATGGAAAGTTCTAAGAGTTAAACTAAAACTCCTCGGGTCACAAGCCTTGGGAAAATTAACATTTATATAAAAAGCTTCCAAGTGTTTGCCAGGATCTAGGTTAGGTTTGGCCCCTTGGGTCACAAACTGTGGACAAGTTAGCCTTCGCATGGAATTGTCTAAGTATGGAGTCAAATTATGGAGCTTGCTTACTTCCTCGGGTTACAAGTACAATGCAGATTAGTCTTTTGGAGTTCCAAGTCCAAATTGAGGTAAGTGTTGTTTGAAATTTTTGTTAAGTTCCAAGAGTTAGTCTAGTAATTTTCTTAAAATTTGTATCATATTGAATAGTAAAGCAAGAGGAGTTGATTAAGTTAGTCAAAGGTTAGTATGTTGCAGCTATTATAAGGAAAAGAAAATAGCATGAAATACAATCAGACAAGTAAAACTTATATAGAGGAAAATTTATAAAATAAAGTTCAACTTTTTTCATTGAAGTTTGGGAATTGGAGTACAACAAAAGAGAAAAGGGGCATCAACTAAATTAAAGCCCAATTATGCAGTTGCCTAATTGCTTCTAAACCTAGGGCTAAATTACATTGATGTTTCTTTCTTTTCTAGCTCTTTCTCCTTCTTTTTCCTCTTCATTTAAGCCACTTCAGCTGCTTCCTCTGTCTCCACCTCCATAACATTTACTGGAGCTGGATGCTCTTTCACTTTCTCTTTGGCTGGTGTGGCAAACAGAGTAGTGGCAGGCTGGGCCAAGGAAGAAGTAGGGGCAGAGCTAGGGTCCACTGAAGGCTGAGAAAGGCTAGGGGCTAGGCATAGGGCTGGAGGATAGTATACCCTATTAGGAGCCCTAAACTCTGACTCAGTGCTGACCCCAACTGCAGTGAGGGCCTGACCCCACACCTTAAGGCAAAAGGCCCAAGCGACATCCCTAAATTAGGCAGTAAGACTTTAGGTAGTCTTAGTCATGCCTGCGTCATAGGCCGCTTGCTCGACCTTAGCCTTCTCAGCATCCTTGGCCTCCAGTTGCTTTTGCAGTTATTTAAGCTCCACCATGTTTAAGGCTAGATTGTTTTTAGCCTTCTTCTGAGCCTCTAGGGACTCTATAGCTTGTTTTTCAAAGCTGTTTAAGGCAGCTTCAGCATTCTTTTGAGCCTTTTCTACCTCGGTCAATTGGGCAAGAGTCTCCTTGAGCTTCTTGTCAACATCGGTGTGGGCCTTCTCAACTACGTCCAGCTGGTTCAAAGCATGGTCTACCCATTCCTCGGCCACGAAAGCTGCTTGGATAGACTACAAGATTGATACCAGTTATTGTTCTTACATATGTTATTTTAATTTACGAGAGAAGGGAGGTGATTATATACCTTATTATATACCTTTGCAAGGCCTCATTTTAGAGACAAGAAAACCTCGCGTTTCTTGAAGGACCTGAGCTCTTGCATGTCTTCGGGCAAGCACAAAGCTTTCTCTAGGCACTCTGCCACAAGGCCTGACCTGCCTTTTCGGGGGTCTCTTAGGTTGGCACCATTCATCACCTAACCACCTAAGCTCAACGTGAAGGAGGGTCTCTAAGTAAAAGGTTTAGGTGGCTACTCCTCTTCGGATTCTTTTGAGGTCCCAGGGGAGGTACCCTTCTTCTGTTGGGCCTTAGTTGTTCGAGCCTATTTAGCTGGGGGCTGCTAAGAGGAGTGGATGATCTCTCCTTCCTCAGCACCTTTAGGGCCTTTGCCTCCTTGGCCCCTCTTCCATTTTTTATCCGCGGCATCACTAGAGAATGCACGCATTAGAGTAGGAGTTGGTGGTCAAGGCACCATTGGGATGGTTATTAGCGAAGCTAGGAGGTCAGGAGTCTTTTCTTCGAATCCCATTCCTTCTAGAATATTAACTCCCTCTTGGTTAATGCTAAATTGGGCAAGACGTAAAGGGTGGTGTGAGGTACTAGAAGCGTCCTCTGGGTCCTCTTGTTGGTAGAAGACCTCGAAGTCTTTGCTTGTTACTTCCTAAACAGGTTTAGGAGTGGGCTTCTTAGCTTCTTCATCCAAAGGTATGGGAGGCTCCTGGGAGTAGAGGAGTTTGGCTACAAGTAGGGCTGGGAGTTGAGTGTCTGAGTTTCCAGCTGGAGGAGGGTCAGTTAATTGAAAGCCTGGGACCGCTACATCAATTAACTAACCATGGATCTTTAGCTCTAATGACGTTCTTCGGACTTTGGAAGTGCTTGGAGAGTGGTTTGAATCCGAGAATGACATGTACAGCCCGAAGCTGGCCATCTCTATGTAGAAAAATTTTTGACCTAAGGATCCAGTTTAGGTCAGTGAAGTTCACGAGGTGCTTAGACGGGGTGGTGTGGTATTCGTCTGCCAATAAAGAAACAACATGAGTTATAAGCCAGAGAAATACTTTGTAAAAAAATTTTAAAAAAATTATTAAAGGAAAATCCTAGGTGCATCTATTATCCGTGGGAACCCTACCTGGTTCCTCATCCTGGGTGGGATAGTGTAATCCGTCATGCCAGTCTCCCGAGACGATGAGGAAGTCCTCGTCCATACCCTTATTTGACTCAGGCATACAGGATATTAGCCTAACAGATGGGACCCTACATTTGATGTAGTATTTAGTCTCCTTCCCTTTTTGGCAGTTGTACACCCAGTTCACATCATGCCATGTAAGGTTAGTCCCGGTTTTTTGGTTTATCATATCCATGCTCCTGAGGACACTAAAAATGTTTAGGAAGCATTGGGTGGGGGTTAACCTATAGTTCATCAAGAAGTGACCCTTCTCATGAAGATTTCCATCTTACCTTCTATGAAAGCGATCATTGGAATAACTACCGAACTAGGAGGTCGATTCATGACTAGCCATTCGCCTAGTTCATAATGTCGGAGTTCAATACCATTGGGAATCCTATATTGAGCCCTGAAGGTGGCCATGAGTTCAGGGGTATCTACTAGCCCAACGAATCTAGCCATGAAATTTTATGGTATAGGAAACAAAAAATCTATGTAAAAGAATATGAATCTAAACACACCTATACGCAGTAGAAGAATCTCTCCTCGGGTAGCTGCTTCAACGAAAATTGCCAAATGAGTAAATGAGATAAAGCTAGCCTCAACCCCTTCTTATATAGAGGTGAAAAATAAGCAGTAAAATTCCCGCTCATAAATGAAAAGAAACAAGGACCATAGGATGATCATCATACCGTAGAATGTGGGGGGACATGCAGCCGCCTAACACCATAAATGTGAGATCATGGATACCGAAGTGTTAGGAGCATGCTGGAGATAGGTGAAAGAACATCATCACGTGGGAACACATATGGCACGTATCAAGTACAATTGTCTAACTAAAACTTCGCTTTTTACCTCAAAGTTAATAGCAAAGTTTTAGGGGCCTATTGTGGGAGCCCAAGTTTGAAGAAAGGGCCTGCTTGAGGAGAGGAGAAGAGACAAAAGACTTCTGGGTGGTCAAGATGAAAAGGATAGGGTGTAGAGAGAGAATCATGGAAGATAGGGGAAGTTTCCAGTTGGAGTGAGTCTAATACCTCCACATTAAATGGTTAGGAACATCTTTATTAGCTACATTGATGAGGAAGTGACCTGAATAGTGGAATTCACAAATAAGCAGCTCCTTCTACCACATTTATTAGAAGTTTAAAGGGACAGATGTCATGGTAAGAGCTTGGGTAGGTGGGGATAAGGGGCCAAGATGCGAAAGACTAAGAAGTATATAAGAGAAGGGAACTTCCAGATAAAGGAGGGGCACAAGAAAGAAAGAAAAAAGAAGATAGGGAGATAGACATTAAAACAAGAACATTGAGAGAAAAGCATGAACAGTGTTTCATTTTATGTATTATTTTCCTCCTTAGGCAAGCTTGTAATAAGCCTATTACATAGATTAATCCATGATCTTTAGTTTTTCTTCCCTGTTTTTGTCCTTGGGCTAAACCCTCCCTTTTTGTTTGATCCACTCTCTTACAAATATATTGATTTAGGCCTAGTTGAACTGTGCAAACCTCACTATTCTAAATAGGTGTGGGTTGTTTGATATTTGAGTCCTTACACTAAGGAACGATTCAACCCTAGATCTAGGCATGCTCATCAATTAATCATTTGAATTTTTTTGAAAGCAAAAGAGAACATGTAATAGCATATGAGAAACATGGTTATCTAAACATTAAAGAAACAACATCACATCCATGTAAAATAAAGCATATATGAAAGCAAGTTATGGAAACAAAGTTAGAATTATACCTGCATGAACTTAATCCACTAGCGGAGAACTATCCCAAAGATCAAAGAGAGTGAATTTATAAGGATTTAGGTGAAGCCTCTTAACAGAAAAGAAATTCCTAAAGCAACGCTTCCAAAACTTATTTAACGTAAAGGGGGAGAGAAGTCAGAAAAAGAGAGGTCCTAATTTTTTATTCTAGTTCCCTATTTATAAAGGTTTTAGTTTCTTAGAAAATAAGCTTGGTTTGCTTAAAAATTAAGTCCAATTAGGTTAAAAAAATAATAATAATAATAATAAAAAATACACGTATGGTGAGAATCCTTAAAAAAGGGAGATTTGGATAAATGTAAGCTGATTTTTTAGATTAGAAAAAGTTTCAATATTTTAATCATATCTTTTTACTCAAAATTTAGATTAAACTAAAATTTTGATAAATGAAGGGAAATTTGAAATCTGCTACTTGATTAGCATGTTTTTGAAGTGTTTTCCAAGTCTAAAACTATATTTGGATGAATTTTAGAGTTATTTTCATAATAAACCTCATCCCAAAGTGATAATTTCGATTTTTAAAATAATTATTTTGAATATAATTATCCCAAAAGCCTAATTATCTACAATTTTTAAATATTATCAGCTTATTTGTTTTAATCCCATGCAACAAATATCACTTTAAGAAAAATACTTAACCGATCACAAAAATTCATTTAATTAATTTTAATCATGAACTAATCAAAATTAATTTCAATTAATCACACGCGACCAGCTTCACCCCCATACAATGCATGCAGACTGTGAAATCATGATCTTGTGAGATCTTTCAATCCAACGATCCGATTTAGGAATCAGGCATACCGTCGCGACTGTTAGAATTGAATGATTTAATGCATGTAATACAACATTGATTTTTGGGTATTTAGAATGGTCATTTCAGTCATCTTCCAAAATTAAATTATGGATGCAAAATCAAGTGTCTACAGCTTAGGCTTCAGTTCCTCCTTCTGAGGCCATTCCTGCTAAAGAGGGTACTCCTATGAAGGGAGGCATCATTGTGGAGTCCACCCCTATTTCTGCTAAGCCTACTACTCCCCCAAAGGGAGCCACTTCCCCGATGATGACTCAGGCTAAAAGTGCCCCTCCAATTACTCCTCCACCCATCATTTCTGCTAGTGACCCTTTTGCTGACCTTTCTTGGGCCATCAAGGATGGGTCCTCATTAGTTGTCACCCTGTCCTCGATTCCTACCTCTACCACCCAAGGGCCCAATGCTGACTTATCTCCTGATGAGGGCTCTAAGGGGATTCTTAAGGATTCTGACGATGAGCCAGTTATGAAGACACGGGTATCTGATTCCAATTAGGCTTCTGATGATAAGCACAGGGTGGAGGCTATGGGTAAGTATTTCTCAATCTCTGTTGTATCTTTTTTTTTCTTCATTACTTGTCATTCCTTGCACATTCTCTAATTTGCCTTGCATGTTACCCTTGTCATGCAGTCATGGATGTTTATGAGGAGCTTAAGGTTGCAGCAATTCCTACAGAGCCCACAACCCCCATTCCTACCGGTCCCAATGTTTGGACATATGCCCTTTAAATCCTATTGAATGATGTTATGTATGACATTATGTATGATATTATTTTGTGATTAATAAAGTTGTTTTATCATATAGTCTATGAGATGCATAGTATGTGATTTATCTGATTTAGTCACAGAAGGTATAAATCACAAGTTCTTTGTAAACTCATAATTTTACTTCGTAGTTAGTGATGAAATTGGGCATTTCATCTGCGAACACTATAACATATCAACTAAGATGATTTGTCTTGATCATGGAACCGGATACTTCTAGTTGATATGTTGATATGTTTTAAGTTTTAAGACATATTGCATTGGAATGCTGTGAGATTTATTATTCTACTAACGACACAAATGAATAATAAATCTCACGACTTCTATTTACATGAACTTTCATTCCTGAGAGAATAATGAACCTGATCATGAAGTGTAGGTTGCTTTGATATATCACGAGTGAGATCTAAAGTCATGATCAAAATCTCAGTATGTTGGGCAGCCACATTTAATGTTGAAGGAACATATATTCTCAAGATGGAATTCATAATCTCTCAATGGAGATATAAAATATTCCCTTGAGATAAATTTAATGGGTTTGGTTATTCAGAGTATTAGGCCTAACCACTTTAGTAAAAAGTTACTAAAGTATATATTTATGAAATTGGATTTCATAAATATATGATCAATAACTTAAAGGATTAAACCAGTACTTAGGGATTAAGATGTAGTAATCTTCAAAGTGGCAGTCAACATTCATGACTTTGTATTATTAGGAATATTTTAATGAAGGGGTTGAATGTATAGTAAAGTCTTGGGAAATAATTTATTAATAAGGTCTAGAGTGCAATTAAATTTATATAGTGATATTAAATATAATTAATGGTAATTTTGGGCTTATCAAGAGTTGATAGAAAGGCCCAAAACCCATTGGAGCTACTGTCTTATTTGTCCCTTTTGGTCTCACTCCAAGCCACATACTAAAGCCCAATTGGAATGGCCCAAAAGGCTAGCCCAATTAGATAATCAGTCATATATAAGGAGAGAAACATACAAAATTTTGTAATGTATGAAAATGATTTGTATGTGAGTGTAAGCCACTCTCTCTCTTATTCTCCCTTGAGCACATACATATAAACTGATTGAGAGACCACACTTCTTGGGCATAAGTGGAATTGGAATGAAGATTAAAAGTGTTCCCAAGTACTTCTAATCTTTGGTTTTGAATTTCACTGCACCAAGGTACGCTCTCTTATTCTTAAATTCTGAAATTCACATAGTACATGTTATCAATTGTGAATGAAATAGATCCATTAATTTTCCACTACGTATGTTTTGTATGCAATACAAACTATGTTTTTCCTACAATTGGTATTAGAGCGGTCTTCAATTTTGAATTTGTTTAACATGTTTTGTGAGTTTTGGAATCAAAGATAGTAATTTCATGATGTTAGAGGATTCTACGATCAATTTTCTGCATGGTTATTGAAACTATTCTTTGATAAAAACTGATATTGATGTTATAATGTTGTTTAAGTTTGATACTAAGTACTTTAGATTGAACTTTAAGGTTATAGCATCAATGAAATTTAGATTTTGATCTCAAACTCAATCTATTATGTTCATATGATGGTAGTTTGTTCATGAAATACTGTTGAAAATTGTTTGGTGAAAATTCTGGAAAATTCAGTTTCACAAGCTTCAATAGATTGAGAATCACTTTCGATCAATCGAGTAGGACAGAAACTTTTTGGAAGATTTCATCACATATTTTGATCAATTGAAATTCATTTTGGATCGATCGAATGTTCCTTTTCGATCAATCGACTAGCAGTCGAGAGTCGATAAAACTAGACAAAAAGTTTGTGATGATTTTCTTTAAATTTTCGATTGGTCGAGAATTGTTTTCGATCAATCAAATGATCTTTTTCGATCAATCAAGTAGCAATCGATTCTTGTAGAAAGTTTGTTAAGATTTTCTTCAACATTTCAATCGATCAAGGGATACATTCGATCGATCGAAAGCTGTGAATTTTGAATTTTCACTAAGTGTTTTCACATTTAAAAGTGCAAGGCTATGTGTGATGAGATTATACATGATTTCTAATTAAAACCTTTCTTTTAAAATATCTAGTGGGAGAGAGATACAAGGGTTGGATCTCACGGCCTCCATTATCGGTTCATAGTAGTGTGGGTAAGCACCTTGTCTTGGCGTATATGCCTCACGATCCCAAAGGATGGTGTTTACTTCATAGTACTACAAGATTGAACTTACCCATTTAAAGTAGTGTGAATAAACACCTCGTCTTGGTGTATATGCCTTGCGATCCCAATGGAGGGTGTTTTGTTTCATGGTACTACAAGTTTAAACACTATAAGGGAGATGAAATATGGCTACACATGATTCTAGATAATGGTGTACACTAGACTAAGTGTAATGTTAACCTCCTAAAGGAGCTATGTCATTATTTACTTAGAGGCTAAAGTTAATCAAACTACATTGTTTTTCTTGTGACATAACATCCCTTACAAGGGTAGTCACTTGGAGGAAATTAAAAAAACAAGGAAGAAAATGAAAGATACATAGCATTTCCTATGTGTAATAACGCTTAAGCCACTTGCCGTTGATAGGATCCATGAGTTCTTTTCCATCCATTTGGGCCCCACGATAATATCTGCTCACATTAGCCTCCCTTACCACAAAGGGACCTTCCCACTTAGGTGAAAACTTAGATGGTCCTGCCAATCCTCTTCCAACATGGTCTGCTATTCTAAGCACTAGCTAGCCTTCCACAAATACTTTATCTTTAATGGTTCTACCATAAGCTTTTGCCATTTTCTACCTGTATCTGCAGCCACGTTCTTGGGCTTCTTCCCTCTTCTCATCTAATCCTTCCAAATCCTCACACCTTTATGACACAAAGACCTCCTTTTCCTTATCTTTCTTTTGCATCTGCATACCCTTTGGAGAAGGTATCATTAGTTCTACTAGGGTGATAGCTTCTATTTCGTATACAAAGGAGAAAGGAGAGAATCTCAAGGGAAATTTTGGTGAACTTTGGTAAGCCCACAACAGGTCTGTCAGGTGCATTACCCAGCCTCCACTGTATTCTTGGCTCATTTTGCTGATGATTTTGATGAGGGTCTTGTTCATCGCTTCAGCTTGCCCATTCCTTTACGAGTAATAGGGCAATGACTGGAGATGCATTACCTAATAGAATTCCAACATCTTTCTAACTTCCCTATTCACGATAGGTGTGCCATTGTCACTAATAATTCTGCGGGGTACTCCAAAACGGACAATTATATTTTCCTTGTTAAAGTTTGCCATGGCTCTTCTGGTGGATTTACGCAGTGGTATGACCTTTGCCCATTTGGTGAGATATTCCGTAGCCACTAAGTTCCAAATATACCCGTTTGAAGGTGGGTTGACTGGTCCCAAATCGAACCCTCATGTATGGAAGGGCCATGGCGTAATCATGCTTTGCAAGCTTTGTAGGTGGGTATGGATCAAATTGATCTACACCTGGCAACCATGACTTTTCTTCACAAATTCTACTGTAACCTTCTTTATAGTGGGCTAGTAGTAGCCCATCCTCTAGATGCATCAGTTCAACTTCTTTCTCCCCTAGTGTTCCCCGTGTTCGCCTGAGTGAATTTCCTTTAGCATCTCCCCGGCCTCTTCTGGCCCTAGACATTGTAGTGGGTTTCCATCATATCCCTTCATAAATAAAATTCCTTCGTGTAGGAAGTAGCAGGTTACCAATTTTCTAAGCTTGTACCTCTCTCTGTGCTTCTGCGGTAAGATTCCTTCTGCCAAGTTTCCTACAAATAGGCTTCTCCAATCCTCTATGGTGAACACAGCGTAGGTCTCTGCTCAATCGATGGCCAAATGGCATGCTTCACACTGGCTCTAGATTTGATCCCCTTCCCTATTCATATTCGACCAATAAAAACCCGCTCTTTGTAGACTTCGATACAAACTGACTTCTTTGCAGAACCTACTAGTCTTGCTGTGCACTTCTTCTAGCTTTCTTCGGGCCTCTTCATGCCCCACGCATCTTGACAGGATTCCTCCTAGCGTTCTGCAATATAGCTTTCCTTTCATCATGACATAATCCTTCACAACCTTCAATTCTGATGCATCTTCATCCCTCATTAGGAGTGTCTTGATAGGGGCCCTCCAATCCTTCTCACATGTCTCCCATTTGGGGAATCTTTCTTTAAGTGCTCCAATTATGGACTCCATTCGCTTCTTTACTTCAGTGGCACTATTGCCTTCAAAGGCTATCTGTGAGCTTGTAAAGCTGTGATTTGCAACTAGCCTTTATTGGCTTTAATTCCATGCCAAATTTGATTGTAATTTCTTTAATCATTTCCCTGTATTTATGTTGGCTTTAATTGTAAGGGATGAGTGTAAGAGATTGGTGAAGAATCAAGTGTCAAAAGAAGATCAGTGCAATTCGCGACTAACTCGTGAGAAAGAAACCCGCGGAAGGCCACGTGTTAAGCACATGATTAGAAGCTGAAGAGTCTTGTCAATTTGTCAAATTCGCGAGTAATTCACGTGAAAAGCCATCTTGTGAGGTACTCGCGAAACTCTCTGTTTGGCAAAAAGATAAAGTGCTTTACCAAATTCTTTACGCACATTATAAATACCCTCATTACCCACGAAATGAAAAGAGTGCTTTTCGGAGAGAAAACCTTAGCAAAAACACTTGAGAGTTAGAGATTGTTATACGCACAATCATCTACACATTTTCTATTGGTTTTCCTCTACTCCTACCTCTCCATCTCTACATCCTTGAAAGGTTCTTAGCCTAAACACTTACCACACCCAATTTGAGTGTTGAGTCAAGTTTTGGTGCCTTTGGGAAACATTGGAAGGAGCCATTTAGTGGCAAATGCAATTGGGCTAAATTTCTTTACGCACATTATAAATACCCTCATTACCCACAAAATGAAAAGAATGATTTTCAGAGAGAAAACCTTAGCAAAAACACTTGAGAGTTAGAGATTGTTATACGCACAATCATCTACACATTTTCTATTGGTTTTCCTCTACTCCTACCTCTCCATCTCTACATCCTTGAAAGGTTCTTAGCCCAAACACTTACCACACCCAATTTGAGTGTTGAGTCAAGTTTTGGTGCCTTTAGGAAACATTGGAAGGAGCCATTTAGTGGCAAATGCAATTGGGCTAAATTTCTTTACGCACATTATAAATACCCTCATTACCCACGAAATGAAAAGAGTGATTTTCAGAGAGAAAACCTTAACAAAAACACTTGAGAGTTAGAGATTGTTATACGCACAATCATCTACACATTTTCTATTGGTTTTCCTCTACTCCTACCTCTCCATCTCTACATCTTTGAAAGGTTCTTAGCCCAAACACTTACCACGCCCAATTTGAGTGTTGAGTCAAGTTTTGGTGCCTTTGGGAAACATTGGAAGGAGCCATTTAGTGGCGGATGCAATCAGGCTAAATTACAGGATCTGGAAAGCTAGTGAAGACAAGACTTCGAGAAATCCATTGGTAGCAAGAGCTTGGAAGGCTCAAGTACATGGGGTAGTCTAGGCTTGATGGTCTTTTGTTATTCACGTACTCCAACTTGTCGACGCCTAGCCCAAAACAAAAAAACTGCCATTAGGCCTTCGTTCAACCACCTACCATGGCGACGCTCCCACGCGCGTGGGGCCTGTTGGAGGCCCTTCTCAATGATTGTGTGTGTGTGGTTCGCGCGATGCTTCAAGTGCCCTCTCTCTTGATGAAGGAGGGTATTTGTCTACCTTTGGAGTTGTGGCAAGAATCTTGGCCAAATTTTAAGGGATTACCAAAAGTAAGTGAAGTCGCAACCAATCATTGGGTTTTTCTAAGTTGTGATTTCTAAGGTGTGATTTGTCACCTATTTTTAGTTGATTTTATTACCAATCCTAGGCTAAGAAAAAAGGAATTTTTCCTAATCTAATGTGGATGGCAAAAAATCTTGATTTTTGAGTCTGGAAGTTTGGTTAGATGTGGGGAAGATGTTAGGCACCCCACAACGCCTGTCCAAGGATAGTCCTTTCTTTTGATAAAACCTTAATTTTTGGAGATTGGCAGTAAAAAACATGAATTTGGCATTGGCTTTCATGGCTTTGCATGCATGGGGGGCTTTGAGGTTTGGCTTTTGAATGGGTGTGGTCTCAATCTATGCTTTCCTAAGGCATTCAAACGAAATACCAAATTTCCACGACAAAAATCCAGCAACATGTCACCTTACTTTCGCGGCGGAAATTAGGCATCACTTTGCCTTAGGTGACATAAATTGTGACAATCACACCAAAAGGGGTAAGCAGGTATATATACATACATCATGCACAATGCTAGCACACAGAACAGGAAAGTAAATGCCTACATCCCAAGAGCATGGCCCAAAATATAGGTGTAGGAAAGTAAATAGGGGTCGCCACACTCTAGAGATGAGGACGAATGGTACATGGCATGATCTACCTAATACAACTAATTTAAGAGAGAAAGGGGGGAGAAATGAAGGGGGTTTAAAAGAGTACATAACCAAATGGGAGAGGTTAGACCCCTAAATCTACTGAACATAGCCACTTGGCTTATATCCACATGCTCTCATCCTCGCCCATTTCGCTTGCGCCTGGGAGACCGTGCCCTAACTCCATACGTCCTCACACCATGTGTGTACATGTAAAGGCAAAGACAAGAAACCAGTAGACAAGCAATGGAAGGAAAAGATGCGAAGAGCATATATAAGTGGCATAAAGTAGATAAGCAAGATAGACATGGCAAGCAAAGAAACAAGAAAGCAAGCAAACAAGCAAGAAAGCAAACAAAAGATGGTGTCTGTGAGGGACAAATGTAGGTTTGGATCAAATGTCCATAACTTCATTGTTTTGAAGCATGGACAACACACTAGCAAGTAAGACTTATGGATGGACATGTGAGCAAGCGTTTAAAGATGCAAAGAAAGCCAACAGGTGGCATAAACAAGCATGGCAAGCATTGCATCGTGCGGAGCGGAAAAGGGGAAATGTATGCACGAAGAAACCGGCATCATGGTGATGCATCCCAAATGGCTACATCCAAACAAGGCATTATGGGTGTCGGATGTAACCACACAACCTCAAACCCACCAAGGGCGTCAAGCGTGGCAAAGCCTAGAACTAGAGAGGCTTACATGGAAGATAAAGCAAATATAGACATGCAAATAAGGATGATCCAAACCCTTTGATATGGGCCAAGGTGTACGGATGATGATTAAGACCATAAAGGGGTCAAGATCTAAATCCTACCAAATGGCCAAAACACAAGAAATAGAAACAAAAGTGACAAAAGGGCTACAATAGCACATGGCATGACAAACATAGCCTAGGTCTAGGAACACAAACATGGCATGGAGCGCACAAGCACATGGAAGATAGTATAAAGCATGTAGAGAACATAGATCCAAGCATATGGGCATGTGAAAACATAGGTCAAGACAAGTAGGCCTAGAAACATACACATTGACATGTACAAGCATAGCACATAAAGGCATGGGAGAACGCAAACCCAAGCATACAAGCATGTGACCAACATGGATATAGGCATAGGAGCATAGAACATGCATACAAACATGTAGATCTAAGCAAGGCATAACTATAGACATGATATCAAGCATGTAGGCATCTGATCCTAAGATCAACATAGAACAAAAAGAGGAACAAAGCATATAAACACATGGCATAAAGCATAAAGCATGTAGGATAGGCAAATAGACATGTAAACAAGCATAGAAACATGTGGATAAAGCCAAACAACACATGGGAAAGATAGATCTAAACACAAACACATGGTATCAGACATGGAAGCATGTGGATCTATCATCAAAAACATAGGAAAGAGAAGATCTAAGCATAGAAAGCATGGCATAAAGTGTAAAGCATGTAAATCAAGACAAATAACATATAAACAAGCATGGAAGAACATGGATCTAAACTAAAAACACACTAGGAGAAAAATAAAGCAAGAAACATGCTAGATAAAGCAATAAATCATGTTATTAAGGCAAAAATAAGCAAGGAAAATCTTGAAAAAAGCTTTGGAAAGAAAGGGGTGTCGATTGTAGCTAAAAAGCTACATCCACACCCCTAAACCTTAAATCCAAGGTATGGAACCAAGGAGAGGAAAATTACGGGTAAGAACAATACCTTGTGTTTTTGGTGAAGAGAGAAGAATCAAAAAGTTTTGATATATTTTTTGTGTATTTTTGGTGGAGAAATGTGTTGGGAAGAAAGAAAAAATGCCCAAAAAAACGCCCAAACAGCTCCCAAAAACCCAATTTTTCGATTCTAGTCCAATCTGGGGTGCTAAGGGCTATTTATAGCCCTTGGCACTCTTTCCAAGGTACGGTGCACCTTGTAGGTGTGCCAGCTAGGCCTAGTCGCCTAACAAGGTGCACCAGGCTGATGTCATCATGACATCGACAAATTCGTCCTATTGCACTTTTTGGTTCCAACTTTGGACACGCATTTGGAGGCCTTTCCGAACTCTGATTGAGGCATTATTGGTGCCTTTGGAAATCTCTGAATGTCTAGTTTTCATAAAACTAAAGAAATTAAAATTCTAATGATTGGATCAAAAGTTATGACCTTGGGAAGTGTACTGATGCATTTTTCATAGTTTTCTCGATATCTCAACTGTTTTAACTCCAATTTTGACCAATGAATAGTGGTTAGACTAAGAATTTGATAATCTTCACAATGGCATTGGTTTCCACCCTTTCTAATGGCGGGTTCTAAATTAGGGTTTCTAGGGCCCACTAAAAGTCAACTCTAAGTCAAACTTGGTCAAAATTGCTAAAAATCTCTGAGGACCTCGGGTTTGATATAAAACCATGCAAAATGTTATTTTGTGAGGATTTTTACCTTGTTTGACCATTGGTCAACCTAGAGTTAACTAGGGGCTGGTCATTTTGGCTAAAAAAAGGCACTTTAAGCACTCTAATATCCGAACGAATTGTGCCACACCATTATATATGTTCTCGTGACCCCATGGAGAAAAAATAACATTGTTAGATTTTTCGGGTTCGGCACGTAAATCAAGGACAGACAAAATATGGTATCAACACAACTTTATTCACTAGTGGATCGATTTTGACTTAGAGTGTCGTGGAGAGGTTTTTTGCTGAGTTCTTTGGTTTCCTCTTCGATAACACGTCTTGGTGTTATCTTGTGTTTGCATCTCTCTTCCCTACTCTTTAAGCTTTCCTTTTATTGTTCATTGTGGTTGAATATGGCTTAGAGTAGTATTACTGGTTTATTCCGCATATTTACATTTGTTCCGTACTTTGTTAAGTTAGAGTAAAAGTAATCTAGCCATAATTTTAAAAATGGGGTTTGAACAAGCTTAAGTGTTTTCACACTAATTTGAGCTTTCATTTGGTATTAGAGAGGGTACACTTTTTTGGATTTCAATATCCTTGTGTGATCCAAGACCCCGTTTAAGATGGATAGATCTCAATCCCTCAATGCACCTCCCTACTTTGATGGGAGTAACTATGCTTTTTGTAAAGTATATATGCGTGCGTTTCTATGTGCTATTGCTGAGACCATTTGGGATTCCGTTGAGAATGGTTAGGTGAGACCCACAACAATCAAATCTGAATGGGATAAGGCTACTCTTGCTTTGGCAAATTCCAATAGCAAAGCTATTAATTCTATCTTTTGTGGTGTTTCTACTGATGAATTTCACATGATATCTCGTGTGAAGACCACCAAAGAGGCATGGACCACTCTTGAGACCACCTATGAAGGAACCAAGAAGGTCAAGGACAACAAGCTTTAACTGCTCACTACTCAATTTGAGGAAGCGAAGATGAGCGACAATGAGTCATTTGATTCATTTCATGGGAGACTCAATGAGATTGTTCTTGCCAAGCTCAATCTTGGAGAGAAGATTAAAGATGCCAAAGTGATGAGGAAAGTCTTGAGATCCTTACCCGAAATTTTTCGGACTAAGGTCATATCCATTGAGGAGAGGAAAGATTTGGACAAGATCAAGATTCAAGAGCTTATTGGTTCTCTTCAAACTTGTGAACTCAAACTGCCCTCTCACAAGTCCAGCAAATCACTTGTTCTCAAAACCATAAATGAGAGAACTAGTGATTCCTCCAATGAAGATGATGTTGAAAAAGAGGTGACGTATCTTGCAAAGAACTTCCAAAAATTTCTTAAGATGATGAACAATGGAAAGTCGTTTGGCCGAAGTTCTCATCCTCCAAAAATGACAAAAGAGTCTTCAAGAAGAAGGATGGGAAAGACTCAACAACAACCCCAGGAATCGTGTACTATAAATGCAATGGCCATGGGCATCTAAAGAAAGAGTGTCCAAACTATTTGAGAGGAAAGGGTAAAGTGCTAACAACTACCCTTAGTGACTTGGAGAGTTCAAATTCTGATGCGGAAGGAGAATATTGTAAGGTTGAATTTTATCAACCATCTTGTTGGCTTTATTCCGTGCCAAATTTGCTTGTATTTTAGCAATTAGTAACCCTGTATTTAGGTGGGAATCATGTAAGGGTAGTGTGTGAGAGAGTGTGAAGAAATATTCAAGATTGTGTAAAGAAGCAGGGACTCGCGACTAGATCTCGCGAGTGGCTCGCGGCTTGCAAGCCGCCAGAAAGTTGCACACGTGCCAAGCATGCCAGAAACTGAAGAGTCGTGCCAACTGTTGCACTACAGGACAAAAGTCCCAGGCTGGCCAGGCCGTTAGCTTGCGGCTTGAACTTGCGACTCAACCCAGTCGCGAGGTCAAGTCGCCAGAACACCCTATTTGGGAAAAACTAACTTTTCGCATTCCTTCTCACCCTACTATATATATACCCTTATACCCACGATATTGAGAAAGCTTCTAGAGAGAATTTTGAGAGAGAAACCCTAGAGAAAAACAAGATTGATTCATCCACAATCTTCACATAAAGACTCTTCAAATTCCTCTACTCTCTTCCTCTCCATTGTCAAATCCTTGAGAGGTACATTACGAAAACCTTTTCTCACCATATCCATATCTGTGAGGAGGCCATTTGGTGTTTGGGAAGCAGTTAAAAAGGGACCAATTTCATATTGGTGGATGCTATGGTCAAGTAGCGGAATCTCGCAAGCTAAAGAAGAAATAGGTTCGGCATAACCTTGTTGGAGTAAGAGCTTGGAGGGCTTAGGTACATTGGGTAGATTAGGCTTGGAGGGTCTCCTGCTGTTCATGTATCCCAACTACATTCTTTAGTGGATTGTTTACCGCTTGGAGGGCGGTGGAGAGGTTTTACGCCGAGGGCTTCGGTTTCCTCTTCGACAACACATCAAGTGTTGTCCTTATGTTTGCATCTCTCTTCCCTTAATCTTTTCCATTTAATTTCTGCTATGGATGTGATTTTATTTGGTTTAGATTGTTTATCAATTCTGTATTAAGTTTATGTTCATTTTCCACACATTAATTGTTTGATATTAAGCTTGAATTGGTAATTTGTAAATTGGGGGTCTGAATGTTCAAGGTGTTTTATACACTTATTGAACTTCAAATGTGATAGTGATGGAAACTATTCAGCATTTATGGCGATTACCATGGTTGATTCTAGAGATGAATTGAGCAATTTGGTTAAAGAACTTGGTGTACAATCAGAGGGTGAAGAGATTGAAGTTTCTGATGATGAGGATGTGTACCTCAATAAGGGTGATAAGAATCTTCAAGAAGTGTACGATGCATTGCTTAAAGATTGTGGCAAATATGCAAAGGTTGCTAAGAGTGCTGTTAAGAAGATGAAGAAAATTGAAGAATAGCACAAATCCACTCTTGTTCAACTTAAGGATGCCAAGTGTGAAGTTGAAGAGCTGAATGAAGAGTTGCTGAATGCCTAATCCAAAATCAAGTTTCTTGAACGTGAAATAATTCAAGCAAATGTCAAAGTGGAGCACATCTCCACCAAGAAACTTGATAGCGTGCTCTCATCTCAAAAGCCTTCCACAGACAAAACTGGTTTAGGCTACACCTATGAAGGAAGCCCAAGTGGCAAACCCAAAAAGGAGATGAAGTTTATGTTGGTGAAGAATGTAGAGAAGCCTAAGGTAGAAAAGCCCAAGGTTGAGATCCCTACTGTTGAGAAGAAAGACATTGGTCCAAAACTAAAGGCAAAAGGGAAGTCATTGCCTAGGAATCAAAGGGGACCTCAAGTGAAGCATTTTTGTCATCATTGTGGCATTCAAGGGCATACAAGACCAAATTGCTTCCAGCTTTGGGCTCTTAAGAGTTCTGACTCTCTATGTGATCAAGGAAATTTAAGAAGAATGCCAAGGGGAAAACCAAGTTAAAGGAGAAAATGAGGGTCAACTCATTGGAGATGTTATGGAGATGTTGAAGAACATTTAATCATGCTTAGCTAGCTTCACCCCGAGGTTTGAGAGTTATGTCGGACGTACCCCTCCTTCTAAGGACCTCACCCAAGACATTCGTGCGGTGTGGGTGAAGAAGGGTACTCATGCATGATCACTCACTATGTCCATGCATTAATACTTCCAATGTATTAGGGTCATAGTTTCATGCATCATGGCATATGCATTCTTCTAGAATCATTGTTTCTGTCCTAGCATGTTTCTTTTATAGGTCTTTATTTTGTTTACCTTGTTTTTTTGATCTTACTTTTTGCTTTTTTTTTTAGTGTGTCAAAAAATTTAAAAAAAAAAAATCCATAAAAAGTATATAACCTCAAAATGTTTGATCGCTTGAGTTGTGTATATCACATGTTGAGTTTGGCGTAGTACCTCCGTACTAATGGCATAGTGCATTTACGAGCTTAGCTTGTTATATATGCACATTTTTTAGGTGTGAGCAAAATCTAGAAATATATGTTTGATTGTTGTAAATTGATCTTCAAACTTGTCATGAATGATTAGTCAATAGTCTTGTTTGATCATGGTACTGTAGGAAAAATATAGTTTGTATCGCATACAAAACATACGCAGTGGAAAATTATTAGAGTGGTCTTCAATTTCAAATTTGTATAACATGTTTTGTGAGTTTTGAATTTCACCGCACCAAGGTACGCTCTCTTGTTCTTAAATTCTGAAATTTACATAATACATGTTATCAACTACTAATGAAGTAGTTCCGTTAATTTATTGTTGTGTATGTTTTGTATGCAATACAAACAATGTTTTTCCTACAATTGGTATCAGAGCGGTCTTCAATTTTGAATTTGTATAACATGTTTTGTGAGTTTTGGAATGAAAGATAGTAATTTCATGATCTTAGAAGATTCTACAATCAATTTTCTGCATGGTTATTGAAATTATTGTTTGATAAAAACTTATATTGATGTTATGATGTTGTTTAAGTTTGATATTAAGTATGTTAGATAGAACTTTAAGGCTATAGCATCTATGGAATTCAATTTTGATCTCAATCTCATTCTGATGTGATCAAGAAACCATGTTTTGTTTAAGTGAAATGTCAAAAACGGTTACCAGAAAAATTTGAAAATTTTCAATTTCATGAGTTTCGACCGATCAAGAATTCCCTCTAATCAATTGAATGCTCCTTTCGATCGATCGAACAGGAATTGAGAATCGATCAAGTTATCCTGAGACTTTGTGGCTTGGAGTGGGACCAAAAGGGACAAATAAGCCACTAGCTCCAATGGGTTTTAGGCCTTTCTATCAACTCTTGATAAGCCCAAAATTACTATTAATTATATTTAATACCACTATATAAATATAATTGCACTCTAGGCCTTATTAATAAATTATATCCCAAGACTTTATTATACATTCAACCCCTTCATTAAAATATTCCTAGTAATACAAAGTCATGAATGTTGACTGCCACTTTGAAGATTACTACATCTTAATCCTTAAGTACTCGGTTTAATCCTTGAGTACCCGGTTTAATCCTTTAAGTTATTCATCATATATTTATGAAATCCAATTTCATAAATATATACTTTAGTAACTTCTTACTAAAGTGGTTAGGCCTAACACTCTGAATAACCAAACCCAATAAACTTATCTCAAGGGAATATTTTATATCTCTGTTAAAAGATTATGATTTCCATCTTGAGAGTATATGCTCCTTTAATATTAAATGTGGCTGCCCTACATACTGAGGTTTTGATCGTTACTTTAGATCTCACTCTTGATATATCAAAAAAATCTACACTTCATGATCAGGTTCATTATTCTCTCAGGATTAAGAGTTAATGTAAATAGAAGTCGTAAGATTTATTATTCATTTGAGAATCGTTAGTAGAATAATAAATCTCACAACAGCCCAGTTCAATATGTCTTAATACTTAAAACATATCAACATATCAACTAGAAGTCTCCACATCCATGATCAAAACAAATCATCTTAGTTGATATGTTATAGTCTTCACAGATAAAATGCCCAATTTCATCATCGACTATGAACTAAAATTCAGAGTTTACAAAAAACTTGTGATTTATATCTTTTGTAACTAAATCACATAATATGCATCTCATGAACTATATTTTAATGTCTAAATATTCATGTTACCATTATTTTAGATAATAATAAAACAACTTTATTAATTACAACATAATATCATACATAATGTCATACATAACATCATACAATAGGATTTAAAGGGCACATATCCTAACAGATACATGCGTAGACTTGTGCCTACATGTCTCCTCACATTTATTCTTATGTCAAAAAGCTCTACAAGCGTCAATCTCTAAAAAGAGAAAGAGCTAAAAAAGCCTTGCTTCGAAAAGTAGTTTGACTAGGAAATGGTGGAGCAAAATATATTCAAAATGTATGATGTCAAAGCCAAAGGCTTATTCCTGAAAGACATATGAAAAATTTCATGGCATCGCTGCTCAAAAATTAAGTTGTATTGATAAAAAACTATGAAAAATGGAAGCCAAATGGAAAGCTTTCAAGCTACATGCATAAATACATATACATACATACATACATACATACATACATATATATATATATATATATATTCAAACTAAATAATAGATTAACGACAAAAAAATTAAAACTCATTTGCTTTTTTTTCTTTTTTTAGGTAGGTAGATAATGGGGGGAGGGAAATGTGTGGGGTTTAATCTGATATAAGGTACCACAAACTTTAATTAAGAGTCCTACACAAATATAGAGGATCCATAGTTCCAAATAACCCAAATAACAAAATGTCAAATCCTTGTCAGCAAAACAATTAAAAACAATAAGAATTCAATTTTCAACAAACATTCAGGAAACATTAATAGAAGAGAACATTTTGAATAATCAGAAACTACAACTGGAAAAGAACTATACATGCAGTTATAAGCTTCTTTTTGAAGAACAAAAAAGCAAGCCTTATACATGCCAATCAGATTTTAGATTGTTGTCATGCCAATGTGTTTAGCTGCTAAAAAAAATATTCTAAATATAATTTTAATTCCTACAATAAAACAGAGCTACAAAACACTATATTTACTTAAGAAGCAACAATAACTATGGATTTAAAAATCAAACAAACAAAACAAAAATTTTCTGTAGAAAGCCATAATAGCTTCAACATTGATGATCATTCCCATTTTTCTTTTTTCTTTTTTCTTTTTTTCTTTTTCCCTTGAAATACCATAGGTTGCCATGCAAAAATGAATGAAAACTCAAGATATTTTTTACTATTATCAATACCCCTGCAAAATTGTAGTTGGTACTGTATAATACATGCTATCCTCACATCTGAGAAATACTTCTTTTTATGTTAAATAAATATTAAAATTATTTAGTTTACTTGAAGGTACTATGACTTGAAAATGATAATAAAAAAAATTATGCTAGGTGAATGCAATTCATATATAGTTAAATCCATTACTATAAAAGTTCTCTTACATCTACTTTGATAAGTACTAATAATATAAGAATTGAATATTTGGTTGTGAAAGGAATGTATGCAACTATATATAAGTTCTTTGAGCTCATTGAGCATAAACGTATAGGGGCTCTTTCTATCCAAACAAACTAAATGTTTCTTATTCATATTTATGAGATCAAAGCTTTGGAAACTCATCATATTTCCTATCATGCATAGGCTAGAACACAATTTCGAAAAATCATACACTCGAAACTGGCCCTTGCTATATTAAAAACTTAATAGTGAAAGAACATTAGAAACATCAAATTTAATATTTAGTATTAAATTCTACAATGGCAAAGGAGAAAATCCTAAAATTAAATTAAAAATATCACTAACTATTCCTTAAAGAGCCCAGGTAGAATTTGATCTTCTATTGTGCTTCCCCGAGTTCAAAATAATAGAGAGGAAAGAGGATTAGGAATTGAAATCCCTAATTGAAGAAAATTGGAAAAGAGATTAGTAGTACCTTACTTTGACGAAATTTGAGACTCTAACATCGACGATAGTAGAACACACAAAGAAATTTGTGATGAAAAAAAAAAAACTAAAATTGGGTGTGAAAGCAAGGGTCAGAGTCAACGAGATCGAAGGTTTAGGTCTATTGGTCATTGTTGTTGTTAGAGGGAGAGACAAAGAGAGATGGGAAATTAGGAAAATAAACAAAGAATTTGAAAGAAAAAAAATAAAAAGAGGTGGAAAATTGTGATGGGGCTACATTAAGAAGAAGGAGATGGGAAGAAAGAGAGTTGATCGGTAGTTTTTTTTTTTTTTTTTTTTTTTTTTTTTTTTGGTGTGTGTGTGTGTGAGAGAGAGATCTTAGAGAGTTTTTGGGTTTTTTTTTTGGGGGAGACATTGAGTTTGCATTTACGTTTGAGAATGACTGAGGAAACATAGCTGGTCTTTTTATTAGGTGTTCGTTATGTAGTTAAAAAAATAAAAGCTAAATAATTTTGTTTTAAAAAAATAATAATGACGTGGCAAGCTCTGGAGATGTCAACAAAAAGTCAGGTTTCGGTTATATATATATATATATATATATATATAATTTGTTCCCAAACAGACATTAATGGTAAAATATATACCTCAAACTTACCCCTACCAATCATGCCCTACTGTGTCACATGGATTTTCCCTACCTTGAGGAAGAGATGGAGCCGGGATGAGAAACCCTTGATTTGATCCCCACTTCGCCCTATTTGCCAACCCTACCAAAAAATCCCATTGATTTCCAAACCACCAATCACTAGTTTCCCTTCAATGGGGTTTATTACACAAAATTCTACAAGAATGTTGAGATGCGGCTAGATTCAATCTCAATAACAATAGTTGTCAAAACTAATTTTTCTTTTTTTAGAGCCATAAAGCATTAGAGCATTTACATTCGAGGATGTAAAAAAAAAATAAAATAAAATAAAATAATAATAATAATAATAATAATAATAATAAAAACATATTTTACATCTACAAACACTACTTTATCTATTTTACCAACCCATTTTACAAGACTTCCAACATCTCAGTTCTTATTTTTACATACACCACAATCAAATAATATAAACTACACAATCAAATAATATAAAAAAAAAAAATTATGTTTCCCTCTCTTCTCTTCTCTTCTCTCTCTCTCTCTCTCTCTCTCCAATAAACCCACACAACCACCTTCCACCAAAACTCAGCCATAACCACCACTAAAAATCCGAACAACAACAATCAAACCCAACCACCTTCACCATAGTCAATACCCATCCCAAAATCAAACCCCATAGCAAAAAATAAAATAAAAATAAAAATCAACCACTGTAGCCATCACCCCCATAGCCCATCAACACCACCTAGAATCCACACCACCACCACCACCACCATCAACAACCAACAAAATCACATATCCATACCCATAAACCAAAAAAAAAACAAAAAAAACAAATTCGAAACCTAAACCGGAAACACTACCTAACCACTCCCACCACCACCACCGCAACTCATTACCACAAAATAGACTCACCATCACCATCCATCACAAACATCAACAACCACCAAAACCCACATTTTGTCGTCGATCAAAACCCACCACCATTGTGATAAAAACCCACCACAAAACCCATAACCATAATTGATCAAAACCTACCACCACTGCCTATCTACCACCTTTCCAACACTAATTCAACCACTGAGGTCCTAGAGAGAGAGAGAGAAGGGGGACGAGATAGTGAGAGGAGAGGAGAGAAAGGGAGAGTCTGAGAGTGAGAGAGAGAGAATAAATTAATATAATTTATGTTTATAACCTATGAAAAATAGGTTGTATATACACAAACTTACTATTCATGGTTGCTAAAATGTTTTAAGCAACACACACCCGAATAAAGCTCAATTTGAGTAGGTGGATTGCTAAAATAGCAATTTTGGGGGTTTTGCTATCTCACCCATTATGTTGGAGAACATTTTCATGTCTTTCTTTTTGGCAAGATTCAACATTAAAGACATATACAAAGTTACAAACCCAGATCAACTCTCTCTCTCTCTCTCTCTCTCTCTCTCTCTTTCACGTAGACACTCCCTCAAACTTTTCCCTTTTCTCTCTCATCCCTCTATTCCAATAAGTGGTAGTGGGTTTGTTGATTGGTAGTGGGTTTTAGATTGAGTTTTTTGATCGGTGGTAGGGTTGATTTTTAGATTGGTGTTGGTGTGAATGCCAGGTTTGGTTGTCTTGATGGTGGTGCTTGGGTGGCTATTTCAATTTTAGTTGGTTTGATTTGGGTTTGGGTGGTTGTTGTGTTGTTGATGGAGGAGATTGTGGTTTTGGCAAATGGGTTGCAGATTCTGATGGTGATGGTTGTGGTGGTGGGTTTCTATTGCGATTTGTGGGTTTGACTATTGATTTTGCCATGAGTTCAAGCAGATGAAGAGAGAGAAAGAGATGGGCTGGGTTATCTATGAAGGATTGTGGTGATTGTTGTGGTGGCAATTGTAGCTGTTGGTGGTGGTTTTGGGTTTGGGTTTGGCGGTGGGTGGTTGAAAGAGAGATAGAGACAAATTAGAAAGAGAAGAGGGATGAAAGAGGGGAGATGGGAGATTTTTGTAAAGTGGGATGGTGTAATAGGTAAAATAAGTTTTAGATGGTAAAATAAGAACTTTTATACAAAGAAGGATGCTAATGCTCTAAGCGTTGTCTTAGTAATTTCTAGAAAATTCCAAATACAAGCCCAAAATCCCATATCACATTCATAGGTAAAGTGTAATTAATTCCAAGAAACAATACTATCTCACCCATTATGTTAGAGAACATTTTCATGTCTTTATTTTTAGCAAGATTCAACATTAAAGACTTACATTTTATAATCATGGAATTGGTAAATGTTAGATAAATCTGTATGAAGTTTTGGGAATTACAATAAACTCCATTTAGATTTATTTTCATGAATAGAAAGTCAGATCTGAACCCAAAAACAGTTTTCAAGATACTGTGGTTAACTTCAAAAGAAAAACAAAAAACCAACAAACAAAGAAAGAAAGACGTGATTAACAAAGGCAATTCTCAAAACACTTACATTGTTTTAATCGGTGGGAGATTGACACATAGAGGGAGTTTGAAAAATACATATATGGCCAAAAGGAGAATGGAAGAATTGACAAAGACCTCGAAGTATGTGACTGATTTGTAAAGCTCCATAATTAGATTAAACTTGCTATGTTTGGCAAAAATAAGGGGGAGCGAACGGAAAGGAAAGAGATGAATAGAGGGGAAAGAATATAGGAGAAATGATGACATTTTTTATTTTTCTTTTACTTGTTTTGTTTATAAGGTAGAAATGGAAGGAAATATACATTATTGATGGGTCTCACCATCAGAACTCTTTCTCTCTCTCTCTCTCTCTCTCTCTCTCTCTCTTCGAAAAGAATATGGTGGCAGTGGGCTATGGAGGAAAATGAATCCCTCAATTTTCTTTTCCTTCACCCCAATTCACTCTAACCAAACAAAAGAATTTATTTCTCCTCCTTTTCTTTTCTTGCCTAATACTTCAAACCAAACATAGCCTTAAAGTTATCTTTATTACAAATGATAGAGGATGAGAGGAGGTGACAACCCATGGTTATCTACTAAATATGACTATAATAACTCCTCTATCAACTAAGGTATCAACCGATAAATCAATGCCTGAGTGGTTTACACAAATTGGAGGTGACACACTCTCCTAAGTGAATTGAGTCATAACTTGATCTCAATTTCATCCAAAGCACCAATGGCTCCTTGTAGTGGAAGACAATAGTCCTTTAGTCGAATCAATGTGATGTTATCACCCCAAAATGTTTAAACTATGGACTTACCTTATAACAAAATCCTAACCACTGGACCACAATTCTAGGTGGTTAGATCAAACTTAAAAAGCATATTTGTCTTTTATTCTACATAAAGTATGCTGATATATACATAAGATTGAGCCATTTAATCTTATCTTTCTATCAAATTAACCTATTTGATATCATTTTCCTATTCATTTAAATTCTTTACCCCCTTGAAATGGGTATTCATTCAATTAAGTCAAGTGACAGTTTTCACAACTATTGAAAAGTAAAGTTGCAACTGATGAATAATAAAAATTATGTTAATAATAAATTACGTAAAAGTAATGTAATAAAAATCATAACTTGTCATGTTAGCAGTTAAAAAGATAAAAGCAATGTAAAAAGGTTGTCACATTCCTCGTACACCATAGGTACCTGAACCCTACAATGATTACTAAATAAATATTAGCATTGGCATGAAGAGAAATAAGAATGACATTTTTATTATGGGGTAAACCATTGTACACAGACTACTCACAAGATCCAAATGTTGACCTAATTTTAATGCTTTCTTAACAATCAAACAGAATATCAAAGCAAACTATAGTTGATTTTATGTAAAACTAGATATATAATTTAGAATCAAACATGATGGTGCCAACACCAGAGCATTGACCAGGGCATTGCATTCATTGTGATCTTATTTTGATTTTGGTCTCTATTTCTGACTTCAACATTTTAGTTATTTCATTTTTTGTATTAGTTGACTATAATTTGAAATTATGGCATCTACGATGATTGTAATTGGGCATATTTGAGGCTGGCTCCCCAGTAATTTTGGGATAGTGCATTTTGAAAAGTAGAGAATATTTCAGATTTTAGGTTATATGTTTGGTGGTGAAGCCAATGTTAGGATATTTGCCTTTTAAATCCTATCGTATGATGCTATGTATGACATTATGTATGATATTATATTGTGATTAATAAAGTTATTTTTATTATTATCTAAAATAATGATAACATGAATATTTGGATATTATCATATAGTCCATGAGATGTATAGTATGTGATTTATGTGATTTAGTCATAGAAAATATAAATCACAAGTTATTTGTAAACTCAGAATTTTAATTCGTAGTCGGTGATGAAATTGGACATTTTATCTGCGAAGACTATAACATATCAACTAAGATGATCTGTCTTGATTATAGAAGTGGAGACTTCTAGTTGATATGTTGATATGTTTTAAGTGTTAAGACATATTGAACTGAATCGTTGTGAGATTTATTATTCTACTAACGACTGTCAAATGAATAATAAATCTCACGACTTCTATTTACATGAACTCTTAATCCTGAGAGAATAATGAACCTGATTATGAAGTGTAGGTTGTTGTGATATATCAAAAGTGAGATCTAAAATCACGATCAAAACCTCAGTATGTTGGGCAGCCACATTTAATGTTGAAGGAACATATAGTCTCAAGACGAAATTCATAATCTCTTAACAGAGATATAAAATATTCCATTGAAATAAGTTTAATAGGTTTGGTTATTCAGAGTGTTAGGCCTAACCATTTTAGTAAGGAGTTACTAAAGTATATATTTATGAAATTGGATTTCATAAATATATGATGAATAATTTAAAAGATTAAACTGAATATTCAAGGATTAATATGTAGTAATCTCCAAAGTGACAATCAACATTCATGGCTTTGTATTATTACGAATATTTTAATGAAATGGTTGAATGTATAATAAAGTCTTGGGATATAATTTATTAATAAGGTTTAGAGTGCAATTATATTTATATAGTGATATTAAATATAATTAATGGTAATTTTGGACGTATCAAGAGTTGATAGAAAGGTCCAAAACCCATTGGAACTGGTGTCTTATTTGTCCCTTTTGGTCCCACTCCAAGCCACATACTAAAGTCTAATTGGAATAGCCCAAAAGGCCAACCCAATTAGATAATCAGTCATATATAAAGAGAGAAACATACAGAATTTTGTAATATATGAAAATGGTCTGTATGTGAGTGTAAACCTCTCTCTCTTATTCTCCCTCGAGCACATACGTATAAACTGAATGAGAGACCATACTTTTTGAACATAAGTAGAATTGGAATAAAGATTAAAAGTGTTCCCAAGTACTTCTAATATTTGGTTTTGAATTTCACCGCACCAAAGTACACTCTTATTCTTAAATTCTGAAATTTACATAGTACATGTTATCAATTGCGAATGAAGTAGATCCGTTAATTTTCCGTTGCGCGTATGTTTTGTATGCGATATAAACTATGTTTTTTCTACAGCCAAACACCACAAACACCCAATGGTGGTGAAGCCTAGGGTTTGCTCTACAGCACATAAATGTTAAAATCAAATTGTGCTACTGTTACTATATACAAGAAGCACATGGTAATTCTGTCCAGACTAATGCCATCTCCACAACAATCAAAATAATGAAATATCGGCAACAAGATGGAAATAAATTATATAAATTATACCCTACCAACGGCCAACCCCAAATTTTGTGGACCAAGATTATTTTGTTTACTAATACCCTACCAAAAAAAATGCTTAACATCTTCAATAAAAGTTAATATCAAATTCAAATTAAATAAAATCACCTTACAAAATCAGGTTGAGTTGACAAAGGTCGGTTCTCATTTTGTATGAGAGATTACAAGATTTGTTATAAAAGAAAAATATAGTTCATCTCTTTCTATTTCTGCTTATTGATATAAAAGTACCTTTGGAAAGAGTGGAAAAATTACAGGAGTTAACTACAACACATAAGAACCACAGAAATGAATTTCAAACAAAGTCTCAATTTAAGGAATACTCGATCATGTGTCTTATCAGTATTTCACAGTTCAAGATTCCAGTATATCTCCTATGGTCCTGTCCTGCCCTAAATACTTTGCTTTGGACCCTCGATCGTGTTGCCTTATCTTTACAACATCTGTGATGTATAATGGTGTACATATTTTACATTAACCTTCGAAGACCATCAAAAATAGATGCTCTCCACCACTGGCTGTGGGTATGGATCAGTCCAACATTTATCCTCCTCAACAGCTTTTTTCCATCGTTTTCTGAAAACTTCATATTCAATGTACGACTGCCTCCTCACCTGTGCAAAATATGTTCTTACTCCATTCAAAAGAACTGATAGATTGGAACACTAAATCTCAAGAGATAGCTAAGGAATCATGCAGGGAGGTGTAGCATTTGATTCTGATTTCTGAGAACATATTGTTATGCATGTAAACGTATCTACCATTTGGGGTGGAAATGACTGGATTTTGGGGTTTTCATTTGTAGTGAGTTTGTAATTCTACTGCCAGCTTTGGTATATAGGAGGTGGTATTATGTGTAACAGTTGCAAGCAACATCCCTCTCACATGGAAATGGGTCCCACACTGTGGAGTCCATCTCATGTGAGAGAGATGTTGCACTGTCACACAAAAAATTAAATTTTTATGAAAAAAAAAAATATATATATATATATATATATATTAAATTTGGTTAATGCCAGGTATATTTCTTCTTTTTAGTCTATTTTCTGATTATGTTCTATTATCTTCATACTGCTATCACTCCATACAACAAGATCCTGATAACACCATTAGCACCAGATCAAATCAAGTCTGACATCATCAAAGAAACCAGATTCCATAAAGTTCAATGCACCTCCTAAACTGCCAAATTTTTCTCCCCATAAAAAGTAGTATAACCACCAAGAAGAAAAGAAAGAGGTAGGAGGGGAAGATGGATTTTTTGTTTAGACTAGAAACTTACATCAACTCTATGATCCTTTGCATGAGAGTGAGATGATGCCTGCAATACAAACACTTAAGTTTCAATGAATATAATATTGAAGTCAAAACATTATCACATTATGAAAAGAAACCAAGGTTTATATGCCACATACACATATGGGTCAAGATCATATTATATGTAGTGTAACTCTTTGTTAATGTTACACCACTTAATAACAATTTATTGGATTGATGCTATGAAAACCTCACCATTGGATTATATGTTATCTTTATTCTTGACATGCATGTCACATTTTGTGGTCCTTTCCCCAAGGGTAAGGGGGGACGACTTGTTTGTGGGAGGCCTTGCCTCAACATGGCCATAGCAGCACCTACCCATTGAGAAACCAATGCATGCCACTTTTTGAGTTAATAGGATGTTATTTACTATATAATTCATAACTTGTTTTGTATATAATCTTAAAAGTACAAAATCACATTATACTAGCAAAGAAGTATAATATATAACTTAGGGAACCTTTCTTAAAAGGAGTCCTGTAGAGCCGCCTCTAGTTAGTAAAACTTCTTAGCAACTGACCCAATCGCTAGAACCAGTTGCTAGGTAATCCAAGGGCATTCATCCTTGAAGGGCTAAGAAGTTTATGCTCATGCCCAAGAGCAATCAAAGAAGAAAAATATAAGTCTCTCTTAAGAATCTTGGCATAGATTGTGCAGACTCCAATTAGTTGAAAAACCCAGATTTAGTATTGGTTAGTAGAGTTGAGTGTATATGTGTGTGTGTGTGTGGGTCCATAATGTGGATAGGAGAACTTAGATCCAATGTAGATCTGATATATTTAGTGTCACCTTTCACAAAAATTGACACTTGTGCTCTGTTTGTATCGGCGATAATGTTTTCTAGAAAATGAGTCATTTTCTAAAAAATATTTTTAATAAAATTATCTCATTTTCCTATTTTTGGTAGCAACTTTAAATAAATTGAAAATAATTTTCTAACTTCCCTTATTTAGCTTGCTGTGAAATAGAGTTGTTTTCCAAAAAAATTTAGTAAAAAACAATCTTTAAAAATAAATCATACTTTTTCTATTGAAACAATCCAAACACTAGAAAACACAGAAAACTATCTTTACACAAAGTTTTCCATTGAAACAATCCAGCAACAAAACAAAATTATAACAAAGAGAAGATAATAGAATTTGAATGTTCAAATAGTGTGTAAAACACATTGAACGTTTAGACCCCCAAATTACAAATTACCAATGCAAGTTTATTAACAATGTATGTGCAGAATATGAAAATAAGCTAAACCAGAATTGATAAAACAATCTAAACCAAATAAAATAACAACCACAGCAGAAAATAAATAGCAAAAATTAAAGGAAGAGAGATGCAAACACAAAGACAACACAGTGATGTGTTATCGAAAAGGAAACCGAAGCCCTCGGCGTAAATCCTCTCCGTCGTCCTCCAAACGGTCAATAATCCACTTGAGAATGAAGTTGGAATACATGAATAGCAAGAAACCCTCTAAGCCTAATCTACCCAGTGTATCTAAGCCCTCCAAGTTTCTTACTCCAACGAGGTTATGCCGAACCTTTGTCTTTTCTAACTTACCGGATTCCATTATAGCCCATCGCATCAACTAATATCAATTGGTCTCTTCCTAACTGCTTCCCAAGCACTAAATAGCCTCCTCACAGATATGGGTATGGTGAGAAAAAATTTTGACTAATGTACCTCTCAAGAATGTAACAATGAAAAGGGTGAGAGTAGAAGAATTTGAAGAATCAAAGGATGAAGATTGTGGATGAGTCAATCTTTTTTTTCTCTAGGGTTTTTCTCTCAAAATTCTCTCTAGAAACTCTTTACAATACGTGGGTATAGAGGGTATATATACTGGTGTGTGTTTGGAATGCGAAAGGTCAGTTTTTCCCAAACAAAGTGGTCTGGTGACTTGGCCTTGCGAATGGACTGAGTCGCGAGTTCAAGTCGCGAGCTAACTGCCTGCCCAGCCCGGGACTGTTGTCCTGTAGTGCAACAACTGGCGTGACTCTTCAGCTCCTCTGTATCCTTCACACGTGTGCCTCTTTTGAAGACTTGCCTACCGTGAGCCACTCGCGAGATCCAGTCGCGAGTCCCTGCAAAATGCACACTTCTGAGCTTTTCTTCACACTCTCTCACACACTACCCTTACATGATTCCCACCTAAATACAGTGTTTCTAAATGCTGAATTTCAAGCAAATTTGGCACGGAATAAAGCCAACAAAATGGTTGATTAAATTCAACCTTACAGAATTAAACTTTGAATAATAAAATATCAATTTCTTGGCTCAAAGATCTCAAAAAATATTCAAATTTGGAATTTCAAAATATAGATAAGAAAAGACTACTACAACTCCTCAAAAAGGATATTATATAATAGCTTTTAGCAACCCTAGAGTCCTTTAATAACCACAGAATCCTAATCCTTTATCTTTCATATAACAATTAAACCCTAACTATCCATTTTCATAAAAAGTCACATGCTCATCGCATTCTCGTCACAACCAATTAAAATACTAAATACATAACAATAAAAAAAAACAGAGCATTGACAAACAAAAGGCTAGCATTGTAATAGCTAACAGTTAGAAAAAATGGACTAATGGGACTTTTAGGCTTTGGGCTTAGCTGCATTATTCTCTCTAAACTAGGAAAAACTCGTCTTGACAAGAAAACCTCAGCTGTTTCAGCATACAACATAGATCAATTTCGTCAACTCCTATCACCAATTCATGTAATTTTGCCTGTTGGCTTACCCAACCACTTTAGCAAGTACCTAACACAGGACAAACTAGAACAATTCAATGGAAAATTTAAAAGACAGGAAAATAAGGGATTTGAACCTAGGAATCAACACCTAAACTTTCTTGGAATCAGTACCAAGCGAAGAAAACCACTAGGAGTCAACACCTAGGGTTGACTCCTAGTTGGCACCAGACCAAAAACCAAAAGAAATTTTCATTCTTCAAAAATCATCTCCCAAAAGGAGTAAAATAGTTTGGATAAATAGGAAAACTAAACCCTAATTTTAGGAGGTGTAGAAAACCCTAACTGCCTTGTTATAAAAATAACCTTGATTCTAAATAAAATTAATAATTAACCTAATTAACTACTAGGACCAAAAATAAAAATACAATGTTGGCTAAAAAGATATAAAACTAAATGAAAAAAATTATATCATTGTGTATCCCACATCAGTACTACTTATACTAATTACTAAATGTTCAATTTGTTTTCCAATAGCTTCCATGTCTCCATCAATCCCATCAAATGAGTATATATATACATACACACACATATAAAAGTCAAAGATTAGGCTGATTTGCAAATTTGAAGGTAATTCAAGCAAATAAGCATTTAGGCTAATCTACTGTGATAGAGATGTCAGAAATCTGACCTCATTTTCTTCATTTCCACCAAGTGTAGGACGACCATAATGGACTATGTACTCAGCATCCACAACACCAACGTTTTTGGTTCGATCACCCTGCTTTTTTTTGGGGGGAGGGGGGGGGTTGAAGGCTTTAGGCAACAAGTCTGGCCCAAGGATATATATATATATATATATATAGAGAGAGAGAGAGAGAGAGAGAGAGAGAGAAAACAAAAAATTATAAGGAGCTTGCCTGGGCACAATATCCGAGCTGCATGTCTAGACCCCAAGCATGGATCAAGTCATTCTATAAAAATAATTAGGAATCTAAATGAGTTAATCCAGAGTTAATCTGGATGAGACCTTAAGTTACAATCTAAGTCACTAAGTTAAAAGAGGTTAGGGAGCTTCTGAAAAAATATGGTAGAAATTTATCAACTACAGCATTACAACTATAAAGAATAAAGAAGCCAAGTATTATTCAGAATATTACAAGAAAACCCTAAACAACCCCGTTCCTCCTGTCATTGCATTGGACTTTAATGCTATCATACATTTCTCAGTTTTATGTATATATCCTCTCAAATTTTGTACCAAATATCCAGAATATGTACTCCAGTGGCCACCCTCACCCTGTCCCCTGCCTCCCAAAAAAAAAATTCAAAATTGTAAAGTGTAAATTAGTTGATGAAATGAGGTCAGGTGTGCATGTGGATATGCAGAGCCAATATAGCTTCCATAGCTGACAAACAGGAGGTCTAAATAATATACAAATATTTTTGGTGGGGCATGGTTAAACCAGCTTGGTTCCAAACTCCTTTAGATATGGAGAGAAAACTGAGATTTTCATATTGGGCATGTTTTGGTTATTTTACGGATTTAAGTATTTTAATGCTGAAGTTAGTCATTGTCTGTCTGGATGTAAGTTTTGCCAATATTATTCCCATATGGGTTTAGTTTGGGTCTTTAAATTATTTAAAGGTCTCTCCTTATATAAAGTAAGAGATTTTAGCTTAAAACATTCCTATTTTGTGTCAGTTTAGGCATATCTTATAGAATCAACTGAACATCTAGATTAATAAAAACTTGCTGCAGATTTTCAACTTCTTTTCATCACTACTAAAGTATTAAGGTCAAACCTGGATCATATACCATACACACCGCCAGGCAGCTCTTGAAAAAACAGGTGCCATCATTTCTATCCACCTGCAATACTGCTTTTCATCTTAGTTTTGTCAAGTTGGATAACTCCAACAAAGAAAAATGATGCAAGAAGTGGAATTCTCTAAAATAGATTTTATAACACCATCTGTATAAACCTTTTAAGCTATTAAAATAAATACTTCTAATATATGCAAACTTTTACCCAGTGCATGGAGGGGCTGTACTGCTGCCATCACAACCTTTCCTCCCTCCACCAGGCTTGTACGTCCTTCTGCACACAAAATGACCAGAAATGTATCTTTGTTTCAAACTTTTAATCTTTAAACCAAAGTTAGGTCATGTTTGAAAATTAGAGGTTTTTCTAGTTTATAGCCCATGAAAAGCAACTGAAGCAGTTTGAGACACGGTGCTAAGTGCATATTGAATTAACATCCTATTGCTCCATCTGATAAGATAAAATTGATAAACAACCAATCCTGAATCAGGGGTGGCACCATCTCACATAAATAGCAATCAGGTTTTAATATTCGTAGTATGGTACTCAAATGGTAACTAAAGTCTGCTGATCTAAGAGTATAAAATTGTTCAATACAAATCAAAAAGTAATAAAAAAGAAATGCTATTTATTTTTTTAATAGTAAGTAATGAAGTTTTGTTGAAGATGAAAAATACTTTATGTTCACGATGATGAACAAAAAGTATATTAAAAATTTACAACAAATCAAACAGAAGATCTTAAAATGTTTTGGAACTCAAAAAATGAAATAATAAAAATTATTCGTCCCGTATAAGTCTCTTTTGCAAAATACATACATTTTAAGGAGCTTTTAATGCCTCACAAACTCTTAACATTTTGTATATTCATTCAATTTACCCTCATGCTCTAAACTTTCATAAAAGAACAAATCCTAAGGTGAGGAAAAAGATAGAGAGAAAGAGAGAGTAGAAATTTTGAACCTTTAATATTTTGATGAGAGGCACATCATGAGACAAACAAAATTGGCAAAAGGGACACTCATTATGGGATAGAGAGAGAAAAGAATAACAAATAAAAAATTATTAACAAGAGAATAAGCCTGCTAGAGAACCTGTGCACTTTTGTTCTCCTCCCACGAGCAGTAATTTGATGATGCACCTCTGATTTGTTACGATCAAGTGCCGGCTGTGATATCTCAAGCCCCTCACTTATAATAATAGACACATACCTGGAAGTGTCAAGAGTAGAAAGAATTTAAAGTGTAACCATTTTCGGTTTCAAAGCATGCATGAAACAAAATTTAAGTTTGTTAATCAGTGTTGTTAAAGGCTCGAAGTGCATTTGAGTGCAAAAGCCTAATGGAGCCTAAGTGAAAAGCGTAAGTGTGCATCAAGTAAAGCACACATTTCTTAACTGCAAGGTATAGTTAATCCCAATAAAGATTCACAATACCTCATTTAAAAAAAAAAAAAAAAAAATCAAATCATTTTTTCATTTATCTTAAGCTAAATTTGTTAGATCATTGTCCGATTGCACAAAGGTTGTATGCCTAAAATATCTCTAAAATACATTTGAATAAAATTGCAGAAAAGAAATCATCAAATGGAATGCAATTTAAAAATAAAATCCAGATACTAGTTATATTGCACTTTCCCATATATTAGAAAATAATACCCAACCATGAAAAATGATCACATTAATGCATACATAAAAATATATTGAGTGTACTGATCATGGTCATTCCTAATTGGTTGCTGATTAATGATCTTTTTTGAGTGTACTGATCAATGGTCATTCCTAATTGGTTGAGTGTACTGATCAATGGCACTCTTTTGGGCTTGCTACTTGTACAAAAAGCATGTGTCTTGCATTTCATTTAATGTGCTTTCCTTTAAGATAAAGAAGCACCTTTCCATTGGCACCTTGTGATTTAATAGCATTGTTGTCAGTGGGTGGCTTTTGCAATAAAAATTTATTTCTACACCTTTTCACTATTAAACCTTAAGATTACAGGGTTATGAATTTTCTCTGAAAAACTTCCACAGCTGACATGCCTAAAGAATCACTAAAAATTTCATGCTTTTTTCTGTTCTCTTTTGATAGAGTACAAAATTTCATGATTTTTTAATACAAAATCATTAAAAAAATGAATTATATAAAACATAATTTTTACCAGAAAATATGTTCTGGTAAACAAATTTTCATCATAAATATTTTTTTCAAGAAACAGTCTTTACTTTTCTGGCCCCCAAAGTTGGAGCATAAATGCATGTTAGAAGCATTCATAGTGCTTCTTTTCTCAAGGCAATGGGCAACAAATAACTGAACGGACTCCTAACATCCCAATCTTCAAGGTGAGCAGTTTAGAATTAGTTTAATCTCCATTAAAAATATGTTTTGCTACAAATCACTGATGAAATCCAACAGAAAAAATGTGTGATCATGGAATAATAAGAGACTACAGGTTCTAAAAAGTTTTGTGCAAGCAGTGACTGGTTTATAATATTATAATTAATGCACAAAATAAATCAAAAAGTGAAAATTCTATAATCAAGGGGTTGGTCATGAACATGGAATCAATTTTTTTATTATGAAATTTATGAATGTAGTTAGTAAATCGGCTTCCATGGGTTTATAGCACTATAGGGCTTTAGTATTTTAAAACCCTAGGTTATTTTACAATTTCTATTTAGGCTCTGGCTCATCATTCAACTGCACATAGAAATTTCTTGACCTTTGCAATCTATTACCTAGTATGTGGCCTTTGGCCATTATTCATCTTACTGCTAAAACAAGAAATATGTCAAATTCAAAGATCAAGAAGCACAGCTACAACCACAGACATGAACATGTTACAGAACTTCTAGAATAAGCCTCAGCTACAGGAAAATCTTCTCAGCACCCAATGCATCAATAGAATTTTATATAAGATAAACGACATGGAAGCTTGTGACTCTAGCTACTTTGCAACTTTCCACTTAAACACACACACACATTGTTTTTTCTATGCTTTCTACAATAAGGTGCAGCCAACATACTGTTCAGGATGGAAGTCCTCGACCCCAAGGTCCTCATCCCAAAGGAAAATGTAACTATATTCAGCCACTATATCAGGATGTAAGAAACGCTTAGCAAACCACCTAGCAATCATGAAAACCAAGATTTACTAAAACACATTAGTGTAATGCAACTTCATTTAGAGAAGAAGATTAGAGTGGCACGATAAAGTACTTACCATTTAGTTTGATTGACTGCAGAAATGTGTATGACATGATCACTCCACTCAAAATCCTTCCATTCATCAACAATACCATCATAGTGGAAAAGCATCACAACAAAATTGCTTGATAGAAACTGCAGTAGGGGTAATAAAGGGCAATTAGCCACAAGATAAAACAGGGTAAATTGCAATTAGTAACGTACACAGAATCAGTTAAGTACCTTTTTCACCATTTTATTCACAAGAACTTTTTGCTTTATCCCAACAGCCATAGCAAATAAATTATTCGTGTTATTCACATTAGTCTGTTGAAAACCTACATTATAAGTAGCCTGTTTAAACAGCATACAAGTCAATACTCATATATAATAAAATGATAATGATAATGATAATAACAATGATAATGTCATAATGATGACACTATAAGCATAGCATCCATGTCTAACAGTTAAAGTGTGACATTGACCAAGGAAATTGCAGCTCCATTGCCATAAGCAGGCTGTAATAATAATTAAATTTCCAGCTATATGCCTTCACTCATCATTCACATGTTTGTACTTGGTAAGCAATCAATTACATAGAGGCAAAACTGCAAAAGTTGTAAAAATAGGTTTTGGCTTTTCAATTCTAGCTGACATTCTATTGTAATTAAAAAGAAAGAAAGAAAAGAAAAAAGAAACAAGAAGTTGAAGAAAAAGAAAAATAAAGTTGTCACAACATGAGGAAGCACTAGCCACATCTACAATATACCCATAAGGACTAGTCAAGTTACAAACAAGACTCCTCGTAATCGTTTATATAGCCCAAATCGACCAAATAAACACCCATTGTGGGACTCGGCAGACACCCACTTATAACATATTCATACAGATCTAATCGACATAATTTGGGGTATAATAAAGTAATTGAACAAGAGAGGAAAAACTTTAAGGCATTCAAAGTTATTGAAGAGTAAGCAAAAGACAGTGCACAATGCACAACTGCCACAATCATATAAGCCTCAATCTGGATGAGCAGAAAAACTAAATTAAAGTTGATGATTAGAAAGACTGTTCTTAAGAATTAGAAACCTCCAGAGTAGCAGCAACAGGGGATAAGAAAGTCTTACTTTGGAACCACTGTTAGGAGGGAGGCATGTAGCTAAAACAGCAAAAATTGAAGCAAGTTCTAAGAAATAAAAAAGTAGGGAAAATGCAAAAACACTCCCTGAACTTTAAGTCAAAACCAAACTAACCACCTGGCCTTTTAATTTGAAATTAAAACCTCTGAAGTTTGAGAATGGCAAAATTGACTCTTCTGTCTAAATTCCCCTAACTTCTGTCTCTTTTTTTTAATTAAAAAAAAAAAAATCAATTTAGAGTAAAAGTTAAGTGCATATCATTGTGGCACCATGGATATTAGATTTCTTTTTTCTTTCTTTTTTTATGGATATACACTGCCAGACACCACGTCTTAAACACCAAGAGTAGTAACATCATAAAGGTTAAAATCGACTACTCTTCTCAGCACTAGATAATCGCCTTTATAAAGATTGGGAAAAAAAAAAAGTCTACATCAGACTCCATTGAACATTTGGATGAATTTTCATAAGTCAACTTCTCTGTGTTTATCAACTCAATCAGATCCCATAGGCACTGTAAATTGGGAAATATATTAATGCTGACACTTGACAGCCGAGCAGATAAAAAATAAAATCAAATTAAGATCAACACAAAGTTGAAATTTCAATAAAAAAAAATTAATTAATTAAGATTCCTCAGATCAGGGTGAACTACGTAATCCTTAAAATTTCTTCACAATTCAAAGATCATTAATAAAATTTGAGTGGTCAAAAGATTGAAACTCCAGTCCTTCATCTCATGAACCTTTACCTTTCGAGAGCCCCATAATGGTCGCATTTCCAAGTTAGAACTCTTGGAAACAATACCTTCAGGTAATGCCTCACTTCCGTAAGGCCGGCATTTAATCTAAAACAGATGAACATATATAAAAATATATATATAAGCTACGAATCCCAGAAATTTCATATGCAGGAAAGATATAGAATGACAGATGTAAAACACACACACACAAATTGATATACAAAAGCCCTAAGAGAGGAAGAACAAACCCCACAGTTGCTGACTGCTGAATTCTGCAAACTACCACCTAGTCCCCATATTGATAATTTCTGCACAACAAGAAGCATTTTCAGAAAATATTGAATAACTGTGAAAGGCCAAAAACTTACATATAAAAAAAAGAAAAAAGATATTTAGAGTGAAACATATTATAGCTACTACCTCTTTGTAATTCGGTGCTATGAATGCACTCCCTATGAAGTACACTAGACAAAGCAAAGAAGCAGTGGGGAAAATGCTACAAAGACATGATCTACGACTGTTTGGATCTGCTAGAAAAGATACCTGTGAAGGGAAGTTAAAAGGATAAGAGTGACTCAGAAATATAAATAGCAACACAAACAACACCTGTCGACAAAATATCATCAAATTGAGAAATATTTTTACCAGAAAATCCCAAAAAAAAAAAAAAAAATGGTAACATTGAAAGTAAAAATAACCAGATTTTGTAATTTGATTGATGAAAACATCATCTACCCCAAACCCAAATAGCAATGTTATTTTGTTTGGGGAGCTGCTGGACCATTGCATTATCCCAAACTCATACTGCTACTACTGTTGCTGTTTACTTCCCTAATTTGTTGTTTTGGACTTCAATCAATCTCTTCTCTTCTCTTCTCTCAAATAAACAATAACAAATAGTTTCAGGCAATTAAGACTACTCTACGAAAAAGAAAAACAACTCATACACCATACACCAAATCTAATTAGTAGAACTAGAACTAGAACTAGAACTAGAACTAGTACTAGTACAAACCAACTACAATTATTACTACCAAAAACAAAAAGATAGGACGCTTACACAATCGGACTTCTTCATATCCCATCAAACTCCAAAAGCATCCACAAAAACAAATTTATGATACGACGACGTTCTGTGTTCCCTCTAACATCATCATCATATGATTGTTCTTGCTCTTGCTCTTGCTTTTGTAAGAGGCCACGATGAACAAGACCAAAATTAAATTAAATAAATAAAAACAGAAGAGCAACAATAACTAAGAAAAATATACAGCAAAGCAATGAGCACCTGTGAACTGTGAAGACCTTTTTGGGAAGTCTCTGTTTGCTTTTTTAGTTTTAGAGACTAAGAGGGAGAGAGACAGAGACAGTAGAGAGGTATTAACGTGGGTGGTGGATTTTTTTGGACTGTCGAAAGCAACAGAATTGGTGGCTCTCTCTCTCTCCCACGATTAACTATAAAAACATGTTTTTGTTTTGAAATTATTATTATTATTATTATTATTATGAGTAGTAGACTGATAGTAGTATTATTATCTCATAATAGACTGGTAGTAGTATTATTATATAATAATAATAATAATAAAATTTATCAAAATAATAATAATAATAAAGTACATGGTGATGTTGGCAGCGGAATCTGAGGAGAACGTTTAACAGAGATTTTCTCGCGATGAATCAGAAACATGTTGTCCTCACTTTGTGTTTTTTGACTTTTTTTCCCAGATTGTTTACTCTTCTTTTTTCTTTTTTTTTAATAATAAATTATAGAATATATTCTTTTTCGGTTTTATGTTTTGCTTCAGCCTTCAGTATCCCTCAGTTTTGGTGTTTTCTCATATGTCCCTGAGAAACATTGCATGTGTCCCCCCTCTCTCTCTCTCTCTCAAATGGTTGTTTTACATTCTTTAATTCAATACAATAGAAGATGGAAGATTTGAAACAGTAATAGTTGGAATACAAGAACATTAACAAGAATAGAAATCAAGCTTTATAATTACTGTTTCTCAACCCAAAAAAAAAAAAAGCTTTATCATTACTACAGACTAGGATGTAACCTCATGCATATACACCAGTACAATTAAAAAAAATTATAATCATACGATTCAAATTAAACTTTTTTTGAGATGAGATTCAAATTAAACACATGATATTAGCTTACACTTTTTTTTTTTTTTAAAGCTCGAATTTGTGCTAAAATACAAGAACTTGTTTAGACCTCCAATTAAAAATTACGGCTAGATTGCTTTTACTCTTACTTAATCAAAGTGCAAAACAAGTGTATATGTGCGCAATGAACCGATAACGCTACTCTAAGTTATATCCATCCACAATTGACAATAAAATGAAAGTTTAAAGAGAAGGGAAGAAAGATGCAAATACAAGATAACACCAACACGTGTTATCGAAGAGGAAACCAAAGAACTCAACAAAAAATCTCTTTGCGACTCTTCAAGTTGAAATCGATCTACTAGAAAATAAAATTGGAGTACACAAATAACAAAAGACCCTCCAAGCCTAGTCTACCCCATGTACTTGAGCCATCCAAACTCCTGCTACAAATGGACTTCTCGAAGTCTTGTCTTCTCTAACTTTCCGGATCTCGCAATTCAACCCGATTATATCTACCACTAAATGGCTCCTTCCAATGGTTCCCAACAGCACCAAAACCTCACTCAGCACTCAGATTTGGTGTAGTAAGTGTTTGGGCTATGAACCTCTTAAGGATGCAAAGATGAAAAGGTAGGGCTTGAGGAAAACCACAAGGAAATTTGTAGATGTTGTGGGTGATAATGCATGAAAATCAGTAAGCTAGAATGCTTTACGTTATGGTGATGGCTTTTTGGTCCTGAAAAGAAAAGAAAGAACTATCAAGGGTGACCGGTGTAACCCGGCCAAGGACCCTCTGACAGTTAAGTCAGTTTTCTCTCTAGAACACAAAGAAGTGAAAATATTGAATGGTGGGACTTGCCTTGGGTGAATGGGACTTGCTCATTTTATAAAGAGTTAGAAGTGGGTCTACTTGTTTGGATCCACCACCATCATGGGTGATATGTGTGGTTAATGGAAAAAATGGGAAATGTGGAGCGGATTACGGGGAATCCTCTCCACTTTTTAGGAGTAGTGTATCATGGTCCAATTATATGAAGCCTTTCAAGAAGTTTCTCGTAGAATTCACTAAGTGTCCTCTAGTCGTCCATGACCCTTCTTGAAATTGGATGACTTTATTACTTATGAACGAGTTGTATTTCCACCTACAATGCTCATCCTGGGTTCCTTTTTCTCCACAAAACTTTTTGGATGTGGTCTAGTTATGGACGACTACTATGGACGAGTTAACCTTAGATTGATCCCCATCAGTTGCCCCCTTGTCCTTATGTCATCCATGCTTCCATTGGCTTGACCCATGGTGGTTTTCCATTGGTTTTCCATTGACCCAGGTATCCTCTTCTTCTCATCTTTAGGTTTTTCTTCTTTAGAGCTTTTTCAAAATGTCTGAGATTATAGTGTCTTCATCTAGTAATAGTGACGAGAGGGAGATAGACGAGTATCACAACGAGAGTAGCTCTAGTGGTAGTAGTAGTAGTGATAGTAGTAGCGACAGTAGCAATAATAATGGGGGGGAAAACCACAGACGAGTGATACTTGTCTAGGGTTCCTAGAGTTTCCCTAGAAGTCCTCCAAGAAGAGATGAGGATAAGAATGGCCTCTAGGTCACTTGTTGGTACATCTGCCAGTGCCCCCTCGTCTACCTCTTCAAGTGAAGAGGAGATTTTATATTGTTGTGTTATAGGCGTCCCTTCTAACACAGACAAGAGCAAACTTAATTCCCTTAGAAGTTGGTACCAGATCCCTGACGACCTTAATCCTCATTTGGCCATCTATGGTGAATGGTGTTGTAATCCTCACTTTGGAGTAGGTATATATAAGGCTTATCTTCTAGGGGGGCTTAGGTTGCCTCTTAATGCCTTTGCTAGGGAAATACTCCATAGGTTAGGCATAGGCATTAACCAGCTTAACCCCAATGCACGGAGGCTTATCATATCCATGCCAATATTGTGAAAGGAAGTTTTTGATGGGAACTGTCCTCTCACTGTGGATGAGTTCTTATACATTGTTACAAACCCTCAAAAATTAGTCAATCCCTAGGCTTTTACAAGTTTTTCGCTAGGGGTTCAAACTGTAAGTTGGTCAAGTCCCTCCTCATATCTGATAGGAGATGGAAGATAAAGTTTTTCTTTGTCTGTATGTTCTAGGCTGGAAACCCTGTTGAGGTAGGCAGAGACCCATTTCCTCCCTACACTAGTGAGATAGGGAACCTTTGTCCAGAGGGTATGTTACTTTTCACTACACATTTTACCTCTTTTGTTATATCTATCTAACTCTATTTGCTTTCTTTTTTACAATTGTAATACGACCTTCCTTGAGTAATTTCTATCTTGATCGCGTCCAGTGGGCACACTCGTTCACAGGCAGGGCTTTTCATTCTTTAGTAACTCAACGTCTTCTAGCTCTTTGGAAGCTTAGACTTGAACCAACTGAGGAGGCACTTGCTCACAAGCTCACCATGTGTAGACGTGAGTTGCTTACATTGCATCCTAATTGTTTACTTCATCTAAACTCTAACACATCTTTCTTCTTGTAGGAATGGCAACCATGAAGGAGAACAAGGGGAAGGGTTTGGCAAATGAAGAAGTTACCCAGAAGGAAGTAGTCCACTCCCAACTTCATCCAACTGGCGCGGAGAAAAGGAAGGCTCTTTCTAAGACAATAGGCGTGGGGAGTCTTCCTAGTCGTTGAGGCCATAAGAAGGAAAGGCATGGGTCATCCAAATCTGGGGTCTTCAAGTCTGGCTCTGTCGTCCTTTTTGCTCCTACCAAACAGCCATCCATAGTACAAATCCTTGACTTGGATTCATCTAATCCTCCTGAAGCCACCTCGTCCAAACCTCCAAGTGGTAGCCCCATGACCCTCCTCAGGAATGAAGGCCTTGCCTGGGGAGGTTTCAGCAAGTTATGTCTAAGGAGGACGTTGCCATCTATTATGACATGTCTATGAAGGAGTTTGAGCGTTCTACAGTTCATGACCTCTTCAAGGTACTTTTTCTCGTCTTTAATCATTCATAAATTAAAATATTCGTCCACTTGTCTCATGTCCATATATTTTAATACAAGCTATGACTAAGTTTATGGCTACGTCCAGACAAGTTTACGAATTGGACAAGCAAAGGGTTAAGCTTGAGGCAAAGATTCGCAAGATGGAGAGAGAATCCAATCGTCGAGATAAAGTGAGGGCTAAGTTAGAGGACGAGGTAAAGGAGCTGAAGAACCTCGTTGAAAAGTTAAAAGCAGGTGTTGTTAAGAAGGACACTCACCTAGATCACCTCCAAAAGAGAAGTGACGAGCTCTGCACTTTTCTAGGAGAAACTAAAGAAGTAGCTATTAAGGAGTTCAAGGCATCCAACAAGTTTACTAACCTTTTGGACAAAAACTATGCTGTTGGGTTTAAAGACTTCCGTATGGACGCAATTGAACACTTACCTAGAGTGGATTTCAGCCCTATCAACTTCGCATTGCTGTTGAGAGCTCTCTTCTCCAGACGAGTTCTAAAGATATAAACGTCGAAGACGATGCCTCCAACCAGCCTACCAAGGATGACCCAAAGTCTAGGGATACTATCCCCAGTGGTTTATAAAAGAATTTATAATCATCTTTATTTACCTTCCTTTTTTTCTTCTCTCTTTTATTTAAGGGGTCCATTGTTTTGGACCATTTAGATTCATGCAAATACATTAGCTCGTCCAAGTTTAAGGACAGGCATTTATACAATTTCCTTTTTTAGGCTTGATACATTAAATGGTTGTTGGACGATGGCTGTCTACTCTCTTATTTATGAATATATTTTCATCCATGTTCGAATACTTATTCTTATTTTTATTGCAAATTTTAATTCCAATTGTCCTTCGTCCATAATTGGGACTTTATTTTGGAATAGACGAATATTTTCCCTGTCCTTAGACTTATTCTTGGAATTTTTCTTGGCTATTTTTCTTTTTGTCCATAGCTTGGATTGCTTAGTGGATTGGACGTGTCATCCATATAAAGTGTATTGCATGCATCCTTTTCTTCATCCTTTATTTTTGGATGAGTGAACTGGGAGGTGTTTGTTCCTTCGCTTTGTACTTACCGTTATTGCCATAGTTTTTATGGCAATTTGACTTTTCCTAGTCTAAGAATGGCTCTTGACGATACATCTCCACATCCAAAGATTTTAAACATCGTTAATTTCATATTGATATTAATTTCACAATATCATCAACACTTAAATTAGAGAATCCAGGCTGCTTTATATACAATAAAATTGTACATAAAATTGTCCATAAACATTAGAGAACTTAGTATGAAGCATCGTCCAAAGACATCATTCATGCTAGTACTTAGTCCTTTGTTTAGGAAATTCAAATTACTTTATACACAAAAGGACTTTGTTCATGACATCATCCATAGCACACGCTAGTAGTTAGTGCTTTTTAGGGAATTCAAATGCTAAAAAACATAAAATACTGCTGAAAAACATAAGTGTTGAAAGATAACATGAATAAATTACTAATGATCACTAGTAATCTTTAGTCTCGTCCATGCTGACCTTCCTAACGAGTCTTCTTCACTAGTAGTACTTCCTCAAGTACTCCACATTCCATGGGTGTTCCAGCTTTCATCCATCTAGGGCTTCTAAGTAATATGAACCTCGCCCTTTGGAATTGATAACTCTGTATGGTCTTTCCCAGTTAGGTCCCAACTTTCCATAAGCAGGGTCCTTAGTAGCCAAGGACACCCTTTTTAGGACGAAATCTCTGATGTTGAATTGCCTTGGCTTCACCAATGCGTCATGGTGCTTAGTCATCAAGTTCTTGTAACGCCCCACCCTCTGTTCTACATCCATCCTTACCTCGTCAATAAAGTCAAGGCTTAGAAGAAACTGTTTCTCATTCTCCTCATTGTTATAGTGGGCCACCCTATAGCTAGTTAAACCAACTTTCATAGGTATCACTGCATCACTTCCATATGCTAGCTTAAAAGGAGTTTCTCCAGTTTGAGTCCTTACTGTCATCCTGTATGCCTAAAGGACACTTGGTAATTCATCTGGCCATATCCCTTTTGTCCCTTCAAGTTGAGTCTTAATGATCTTCAACAAGAATCGGTTTGTAACTTCTGCTTGTCCATTAGCTTGTGGGTGGAAGGGAGGGTAAGGAGTAGTGATTCCTGATTCCCAGCTGCTTATAGAACTCTCTGAAGGGTGTGTTGTCAAACTAGCATCCATTGTCTGAGACAAGCACCCTAAGGATACCAAAATGGTAGATAATGTTCTTCTAGACGAAACTTTTGACGTTATGCTCGGTGATCTTTGCCAATGGCTCTGCTTCCACCCATTTAGTAAAATAATCAATCCCTACCACCAAAAACTTCATTTTCCTTGTCCCTATGGGAAAGGGTCCAAGGATGTCAAGTCCCCATTGGGTAAGGGGCCACCATTGGAATGAGGTGTTCTGATGGTCATCTAGGCACATTGTTGTAGTGCTGACACTTGTCATAGGCTTTGAAGTAGGCTTTGGCATCTGCTTGCATGGACGACCAGTAGTATCCGATGTGCACTATCTTATGAATGAGGAACCTGGCCCCCAAGTGGTTTTCCATAGGCTCCTTTGTGAACATCTCTCAAGATGTAATGAAACTCGTCCAGAGTCAAACATCTTAAATAAGGTTGAGAAAAACCTCTCTTGTTCAACGCCTCGTCCATAAGGACAAACCTCATCGCTCTCACCCTTAGCTTCCTTGCTTCTTCCTTATCCTCTAGGAGGATCCCATCTTTAAGATAAGACACAATTGGAGTGGTCTAATTGGCTACTCCGTCTATCTGGTGTACTTCTAGAATGTCAATACTCGAGATGTACTAGACTTTAATTTGATCACTCACAACCTCATCTGTAGATGCCATCTTGGCTAGGACGTTAGCTTCCACATTATCCTCCCTTGGCATTTGTTGAAATTGTGTTGTTGCAATGCTTTTGATGCATTGATTAACTTTGCTCAAATACTTCTTCATTTGTTCTTCCTTAACTTCACACTTTCCATTCACTTGGCCTATCACTAACTGTGAGTCTCCTTGGACGAGGACTAAATCTGCTCCAAGTGATTTAGCTAATTCCAAGCCTTGAAGCAAGGCTTCATATTCAGCTTCATTATTGGTTGTGTTGAATTGTAGACAGACGGCATACTCTAGATGATCCTCTTCTGGTAATTGTAATACTATCCCAATTCCTCCTACATGTTGTGTGGACGAACCATCCATATGGATGACCCACTGTTTTGCCCCCTAGTCTTTGTTCTGCTAATTATTAGCAAGAGTGAATTCGACAATTAATTCTGAAAGGACTTGAGCTTTTATTACTTCTCTTGGTCTATATCACACGTCAAATTCACTAAGTTCCACCACCCATTGGATCAATCATCCAGCAGCCTCCAGCTTATTCATAGCTTTCTTCAATGATTGATCTATTAGGACATTGATTACATGAGCTTGGAAATAAGGCTTGAGCTTTCTTGCTGCTCGCACCAATGAAAATGCTAACTTTTCCATGGTGGATATAGTCCTTCAACTCTTCTTAAAGCTTTGCTAGTGTAGTAGACGGGTTTCTGTACATTTCCCTCTTCTCTAATCAAGGCCGAGCTCACTGCATAAGGGGATATTGCTAAGTAGAGATAAAATTCTTCACCTGATTTGGATGAGCTCAACAGCGGAGTTGAAGCACGATAAGCCTTCAAGTCTTGAAAAGCTTGTTGGCACTCGTCTGTCCATTCAAATGCTTTCCTTAATACTTTGAAAAATGGTAAACACTTGTCAGCAGCTTCTGAAACAAACCTGTTAAGGGTGGCTACTCGTCCAATGAGGCTCTAGACGTCTTTGAAATTCTTTGGGGGCTCCATGTTCAAGATCGCTTGGATTTTATTGGGGTTTGCTTCAATCCTTCTCTATGAAACCATAAAACCAAGGAATTTTGCTAATGTAACTCCAAAGGCACATTTGCTTGGATTCAGCTTCATCTTATATCTCCTAAGTGTATCAAAGGTTTCTTGAAGGTCGCCTAGATGCTGAGCCTACTTTACGCTCTTGATTAACATGTTGTCTACGTATACTTCAATGTTTCGCCCAATTTGTGGACGAAACATGTGGTTGACTAGCCTTTAGTAGGTAGCTCTTGCATTTTTCAGACCAAACGAAATTACTTTGTAACAAATAAACCTTGGCTTATAATGAAGGATGTATCTCTTAGTCTGCCTCATCCATCTTAATCTGGTTGTATCCTAAGAATGAATCCATGAAGCTCAACAGCTGGTGTCCAACTGTTAAGTCCACCAGTTGATCAATGCATGGAAGAGGATAGCTATCCTTGGGACACGCCTTATTTAAATCTGTGAAGTCTACGCACATCCTCCATTTGCCATTAGCTTTTTTGACCATCACTACATTAGCTAGCCAATCAGGATAGTAACTTCGCGGATGAACTCTGCAGTGACTAACTTATGAACTTCTTCTTTGATGGCATTATCATGTTTTGGGGCAAACACTCTCTTTTTCTTACAGATGGCCTTGTAAGACGAGGACACGTTTAAATGATGAGTAATCACACTTGGGTCAATCCCAGGCATGTCTTCATGGCTCCAAGCAAAAACATCCGTGCTCTTTTTGAGGAATTCGACGAGATCCTACTTCGTCTTCTGCCCTATACTCGTCCTAATCTTAGTAAAATTTTCAGGGTTGGACTCGTCCAAAGGTACATCTTCCAATACTTCAATTAGCTTAACCAACGTTCTTCTTTCTTCAATGTTCATTGTCTACCTGCTTGTCCTTGGCTAACATCACCAAGTAACACTTTTTAGCAGCTAGTTGATCTCCTTGCACTTCCCCAATGCCATACTCTATTAGGAATTTGATAGACACGTGGCAGGTGGATGATGCGACCCTCCAATTGTTCAAAGTTGGTCATCCAATGATGGCATTGTATGAGGACGAACAGTCCACAACAAGGAAATTCATTTCCTTATTGATTTGCCATGGGTAAGAGCCAACCATGACTAGCAAGGAAATGGTGCCTACTGGTAAAACCTTCATTCCTCCAAATCCAATTAACGACACATTCACTGGATGAAGTAATTCTTTGTTAATCCTCATTTGATAGAAGGCTGGATAGTTGAGGATGTCTACTGAACTCTCATTGTCTATTAACACCCTTCTAGGTGTATAATTTGCAATTGCCAAAGTGATGACAATTGCATCGTCATGAGGATGGTGTAATCATCTTGCATCTTCATCTGTGAAAACAATGGCAGGCTCGTCTTCTTTGATCATCGTTGGTGGTCGTCTAGATAATTGAACATTTTGGACTACCTGTAGATAGGTCTTCTTGGCTTTGGACGAGCTTCTAGTTGATGTGCCCCCTACATTGATTCTTATTTCTCTAAATGGTTAACGCATTGGTTCTTCTACTTTGCCTTTCATTGGTTGCCTTTTGTCCTTGTGATCTTGTCCAAGGAAATTTTTCAACTTCCCTTGTTTAATAAGAACTTTGATCTCCTACTTAAGTCATAGCACTCGTCCGTATCATGCCCATGGTTTTGGTGAAAACAACAATACTTGCTTTTGTTCGGCTCGCTAGGATCTCCTTTCATCCTCTCAGGCCATTTCAATGATGGGTCATCTTTAATCTGCATTAGTACTTAGTTGGGTGAAGTATTCAGGGGAGTGTAGTTGGAATATTGCCATAAGGATAACCTTGCCTTCTTTCCATCATGATCCCTTTTCTCCCTTACTTTGGCTTTCTTTGGATGAGAACCCTACTCTGGATGATGTATATAACCATTCTCCAGTCGTTCACCTTTCTTCTTTTTCTTAGCAATAATCGCGTCCTTTGCGTTCATGAATCTTTGGGTTGAATGTATCAACTCTGCCATCGTTTGTGGCTCCTGGTCATACAACTTATGGATAAACAAATCTAAACTGACTCCATTGTAAAAGGCTGCCAAGAGGATCTTGTCATCCATCTTATCCACTAATAAGGCTTCTCTATTAAAGCAGCTAATAAAAGAACATAAACTTTTGTTCTCTCCTTGCTCTATGCTTAACAAAATAGACGAGGAACGCTTTTACCTTTGACCTCCAACAAAATTGTTGACAAACAACTTGCTTAACTCCTGAAATGAAATTTTGGTATTTGGTGGTAGCTTACCAAACCATACTCTAGCCAAGCCCTTTAATGTGATAGAAAATGCTCTACACATGATTTCATCTGGTACACCTTGAAGATGCATGGTTGTTTTGAATGTGGCAATATGATCATAAGGATCACGCATCCTATCATATAAGTCTAGGGTAGGCATTTTGAATTTAAAAGGAAAGGGGTGACTTGTGATGGATGCAATGAATGGGGAATCCGTCCTGTGGACAAGGTCATCCACATAATTTGCTCTCCTCATGGAATCCTTCATCTCCTCCATGGCTCTTTTCATCTAAGCCATCTCCCTCTCCAAATGAGGTACCCTATAGGTAATGGAACCTCTGGATCGGTCTCCTTCAGCATTGTTCTCAGCCCCTTCATTCTCTAAATTTTGGCCCCGTTCTTCACCACGTCAATGTTGGCGTTATCTATTAACTTCTCTAGTTAACTCCTGGTTTTGTTATATCAATTCGGCTATTAGAGCTACCATGGACTGCAAGTGTTATTGGATGGTCATCAGGGGTGTTGGTGCACGATTTGGGTGACTAGAGGTATTTCCACTCTCTTGGTGTCCTGGACTAGTGGCTATAGACCTAGTTCGAACCATGTAGCCTTTTTGTCTTGGAAAGCTAAGAAATTAACACTTAGAAACTTAACTCACTACTTCCCACAGACGGTGCCAACTGATGATGCACAAAAATCAATAGGCTCAAATGCTTCAGGTTATGGCGATGGTTTTTTGGTCCTGAAAAGAAAAGAAAGAACTATTAAGGGTAACTGGTGTAACCCGATCAAGGACCCTCCAACAGTTAAGTTAATTTCCTCTCTAGAACACAAGGAAGGGAAAATATTGAATGGTGGGACTTACCTTGGTTGAATGGGACTTACTCCTTTTATACAAAGTTAGAAGTGGGTCTACTTGTTCGAATCCACCACCATCATGGGAGATGTGTGTGGTTAATGGAAAAGAGGGAAATGTGGAGCAAATTTCGGGGAATCCTCTCCACATTTTAGGAGTAGTGCATCATGGTCCGATTATATGAAGCCTTTTGAGAAGTTTCTTGTAGAATTCACCAAGTGTCCTCTAGTTGTCCATGCCCTTGGATGACCTTCTTGAAATTGGATGACTTTATTACCTATGAACGAGTTGTATTTCCACCTATGATGCTCATCTTGATTTCCTTTTTCTCCACAGAACTTTTTGAACGTGGTCTAGTTATGGATGACTACTATGGACGAGTTAACCTTAGATTGATCCCTATCAGTGGGTATTACAATTTCTAACTCTCATGTGTATTTGCTAGGGTTTTCTCTCTAAAAAACACTCCTTACAATTTGGGTAATGAGGGTACTTATAGTGTGGGTAAAGAATTTGGTAAAACAATTTAACTTTTTGCCAAACAGAATGTTTTGCTGGTACTTCACGGGATGGCCCTTCTCGCGAAACACTCGTGAACTTGACAGCTTGGCGTGACTCTTCAACTTCCAATCATGTGCTTCACATGTGGCCTTTTCACAGGTTGCTTCTCGTGAGCTTCTCATGAACCAATTGTGAATTACACTAATTCATCTTTTGAAGCTTGATTCTTCACCGATCTTTCACACTCATTCCTTACAAATAAACTCATATGCATACAGGAAAATGATTGAAGAAATTACAATCAAATTTGGCATGGAATTATAGCCAACATAAGCTAGTTGGAAATCATAACTTTACAATCTTCCCCTTTGGCTATTTCGTGACAAAACTCCTAAACAGACTTTAGACTTAAACGTGAGTTTGGGAACATAGGCACAACTCATTCACACCTAAATCTAAAAGTTGTAAAGCACTTGAACCATATACACCTGTATCCTGAAACACTTGCACATAACAAATAAACATCATTAAGCACTAGATAAGTAGAACACAAGACATGAATGAAGAACAAGTAAAATGCGATCAAGATACCAATTGAAGTATAAGACATAAAGTACAACTTGATCAAACATGAACAGTAATTAGGAAATGACCACAATGAACATTTAACTAGTAAATGATCATCTGGACATGCAATGCAATTAAGAGCAATACTGAAATCAATTGCATGTCCAACATACCACATAATGCATTAAAGAAACTAAGGCAAAAAGCAAAAGATAACTATAAGCATCAAGAAACGGCTATAAAAACCAAGGACCATAAAGTACTAAAAGAAAACTATGTTTTAAACCAAAGTACTTGAAAGCTTTAAATAAAGCACTATAAATAAACATAAACTAGAAAAGCATAACAAAAACCACCAAAATAAACCAATGGTGTTACTACTCCCTATTAGGCTATACTCTCCCTCAAACTAATCTACTCCTCATTTTTTACCGGAATGCCCAAAGGTCCTAGAATGCATTAGACTTTGATTCTGATTTCTCTAAGTCTTGGATCTAAGAAGAGAGGGCAGTGATTTGGCCTTGAAGGTATGTGAACTGCCTTGTGGAGTAGTCGATATGTGAAGTCAGCATGGCATGCATTTCTTCTACCCTTCCATGTACATAATCAAGGTGGCCGGGTGCTCTTGCTTGAGAAGAAGGCCATGAAGTATCCTTCAATACAGAAGTAAATTGCTCAATTTCCTCAATGGTGTTGCCTCCTTCTTCTACAACTTCATCTCTTAGAATTTGAGATGTACTGGTGCCTAGATTAGGAATGTAAGCTTTGCTCGGAATAATGGTTTGCTCACTGATAGGTTCTTCCCTTTGCATGACCGAAAGACCACTTGGAATCTTCACCCTTGCCCTTGATATTAGAGACATGACAAGGCATGGGAAGGGTAGAGTTAGCCTTGAATTTCTCTTCTTGATGCACTTGATGAAGAGATGGTAGATGTGACCACAAATATCAATCTCTTTGTGAGTAAAGAGATCATGTAGGAAGACACTCCTTTATGCTAACAAGGTTGTCAAATTCTTCATCGGATAAAGGTTGAAGTTCATGATGTAGGCCAAGTCTCTCATCTTTGGAGAGAACTTAATCGTGTGCAAGGCCTTCTTCTTGAGTTGACCTCCAAGAAATTGCATAAGAGGCTCAAGTTTCTCTTTCCTCTCATTATAGTGCAGAGAGGTGTCTAGAGTCATCAATCAAATCTCTAGGAGCTCTTGGATTGACTCCCTCGAAATTATGAACTCTCTACCCCTTACCTAACAATTAATGTGGTTGCCTTCCATAAATACATTAGCAAAGAGCTCCCTGATGATGCACTCATACATATCACCAATAGGATTCAGGAATTTGGTCCAAGTCATACACAACTAGCACTAAGTTAAGTGACCTATCTAACTAGTAGAAATGAACATATATGACCCCCCACCAAAGTGTTTACATTGATTGAAAGCTTTTCATTTGCCTTCCCACTTTTCATACTTTTTTTTATCAATACAGCTCAATTTTTTATATTTCTTTGATGAATAAGCCTTTGGTTTTGGCACCATACATTTTGAACTCACAAAAGTGTACCTTTGGAGTAATCGCCGGGAAATTGCTAGACTTCCTAGTGAGTGATAGAGGGATAGAAGTTAACCCATCCAAGATTAAAGCCATATTAGAGATGCCTTCACCCAAAAGTGAGAAAGAAATAAGGGGTTTCTTAGGTCAATTACAATGCATTAGTTGATTAATTGCCAAGCATAGCTTTACTTGTGAGCCCATCTTCAAACTCCTAAGAAAGAATGAACCACATATATGGAATGATGAGTGCCAAAAAGCATTTTTATTTATCAAGGAATATCTCCTCCACCTACATATCCTAGTGCCTCCATAGCATGGAAAACCCTTACTCTATACCTTTCCATCATAGAGGATGTGGTTGGAAGTATGCTTGCACAAGAAGAGAATAACAAGAATGAGAGGGCCATATATTGTTTAAGCAAGAGGTTCTATGATTATGAGACTAGGTACATTCCTATAGAAAATTCACTCTTTGCACTTGTTTGGGCTGTATAGAAATTGAGACATATCGTCTTACTTTTCCATATATAGGTGGTAGTAAGAATGGACCCATTGAAGTATCTTTTTGAGAAACTCGCTTTGAGTGGAAGATTTTCAAGATGATTGACCTTATTGGCAAAATTCGATTTGAAGTATGTGGCTAGAAAAACTATCAAAGGGAGTATCGTGTCAAATTTCTGTGCTGAGAATCCTATAGAGGGGGAAGATGGTAAAGAAGACTTTCCAAATGAGGACATTTTCGATGTTGAGTTAGGACATTTTTTATGTTGAGTTAGGGACATGGAAGATGTACTTTGACAGTTGTAAACTAATATAGGAATGGAATAGGAATACTCTTGATCGCTCCCGAGGGATCTCATATACCTTTAGTAATCAAGTACTTTGAAGCAACTAATAGCATGGCTGAATATGAGGCTAGTATTGCCAGAATGGAAGCTCTTTGAGAATTGGGGGTAAAGGAGACCGAAGTCTTTAGAGATTCAACTTTGGTTATAGCCCAAGCACAGAAGTTATGGAAGGTGAAAGAGGAACATTCGAAGCCTTATTAACAATACTTGGAGGACTTCACCAAGACCTTTGGCAGAATTGAATACATAATCACCCGTAGAGCTTAAAATTAATTTGCGAATGTCTTAGAGGCTATTTGGTTCATCAATTTCCATAACTCATATCTCTGTTTCCATAACTTATAACTCAAAAATGGTGGGACCCATAGCTAGAAGTCCGTTTGGCTCCACCATAACTTTGTTTCCATCATTCAATTATCTGATTTTTGAGTTATGGAAACTGAAAACACATTTTAGCTATTTTCAGTTTCCATAACTTTGTTTTCAATGACATTTTCGTAAATAATACTACATGGAGGGACCCACTGTCAGACTCAGTTGTAACTTTGGACCATCTTTTTTTTTCTTTCTTCACTGGGTTTGGTGCGTGCGTTTCTTCATCTTCTTTTTTTTCTTTTTCCTTTCACACTAGGTGGCTTCTTCTTCTTCCTTCACTGCACGCGGGTTTTTTTTTTTTTTTTTTTTTTTTTTTTCCACTGGGTTCGATTTCTGGGGTTCTTCTTTTTTCACTGGGTTTCGTTTCTGGGTTTTTTTTTTATTGGGTTCGATGAGTTTGGGTACTAAAAAAAAACTACACCGAGTGATAGGTATGGGGCCCACAAATAGTGTGAAAAATATTAAGTGATGACAAGTGAGTGATGGTGCTAAACAGGTAGGGTATTTTAAGTGATGAGTGATGAATAATAAGTAATGAGTGATGAGTGATGAGTGATGAGTGATGGAAATTGAGTGATGGAAATTGAGTGATGAAAAAAAAGCATCCAAACAAGGCCTTAGCTACCTTATCCTCCATGGTTGAGATACCTGAGGGAGTGTGAACGCAATCCTTGGAGATTGAGCGAAGTTATGAGGAAGTGTGCAAAAAGAAGATCGAAGCTTCAGTAATGACCATAGAGGAAGAGGAAGTTCCGTGGTACTATGGCATTGTGAAGTTCTTAGAACTAGGGGCATATCCAGATGATTCCGACAAGAGAGAATATCGTTCCATTAGGATGATGGAAGCACAATATATCCTATGTGGAGGACAACTCTATAGAAGATCCTATTATGGCATACATTTTCGTTGCTTGAAGAAGGGAGAAGCCAAGAAAGTAATGGAAGAAGTTCATCAAGGGATTTGTGGCCCTCATATGAATGGAAGAATGTTAGCCAAGAAAATCCTAAGGATAGGGTACTTTTGGAATATTATGAAGACCGGCTATGTGGACTATATAAAGAGTTGCCACGATTGTCAGACACATGCCAACTTGAACCATATACCGCTTAGTGAGTTGTATAGCATGACTTCTCCATGGCCATTCTCAGTTTGGGGCATAGATGTGATCGGAAGGATAGCTCCTAAGGCTTCTATTAGGGACATTTTTGACATAATTGGCTAATCCTTTGATAAAACGCACTTTACTTGTAATTGGGTAGATTTAGAATGGGTTTAGTACTTCAAGAAACAAGTGTTCAAGTTTAGTATTAAAGCCATGCAAATCTGACCAAGAAACAAGTGAAGAAGTGTTGTTCATTAAAACTTGACAGATGTCTCGACAAAATCATTTCTATCGAGGTTTAATATTGAAGCTCAACAAAAGCTCGACACAAGCTGTATCTGTCAAGAATTACAAAATCATAAATTCCATATCTGATTACATGCATATCCTTGAGTATTTGTGTAGGGTTTTTTTTTTCTCACAACCCTAGACATATATAAGGATTATTTTAAGGGCCGTCAAAAGGTGATGCAAGGTGAATATACATGCAGTGTGTGACTGAAGACAGAAATTGCCCTACTTCATCTTTCTTTTTATAGAAGCTACTGCGTCTTTATGCCAAGGGTTTTGTGACCAAAGAGCTTCTTGATCTTCATTGTTGGATGAGCTGAAGAGCTTTGCAGCCAACATCTTCCTCAAGTTGGTGTGTTAGTCACGTATTAGGATCCATGCATCATTGGTTAGTCACGTACTAGGATATGTGCATTGAAAGGAGAGATTACTGCTACAATACAAGTCTAATTAGGTATTGGAGTAAGGGTTCAACTGTAGGTTGGTATTAGGTACTGGGATTCCTTTTACTTGTAACCGCTTGTTTTGATAATAGTGGATTCTCGGGAGTGGTGACCTTAAATTCACCCAGTGGGGTTTTGCCTCGGTGGTTTTCCCCATTCGTAAACAAATCACCTATGTCAAATTTATTTTCTGCTGCATTTAACTTAGTTGGTGATTTGTTTGTGCTACAATGCTTATTGCATATTAAATTGACTTAATTAATTAATTTACCAAAGGGGTAATACATTTTTTACCCTTGTTTGTCATAGATAGAAGACAATCTCTTATTATACCTCTTTTATTTGATGGCACTAACTATGCATATTGGAAAGTATGCATGAGAGCTTCCTTGTAGTCTTTAGATGAAAAGGTATGGCAAGCTATGAAGATTGGCTGGACTAAGCCAAAGAAAGCACCGGCTGATTGGGATGATACCAAGATCAAAGCGACAAACTTCAATAGCAGAGCGTTGAATGCACTATTCAGCGTGGTGACTAAGGAGGAGTTCAAGAAGATATCTTCAACTGAAACTGCTAAGGAAGAGTGGACCATTCTTTAGACAACCTATGAAGGAACCAAGGCTGTCAAGAATTCAAAGCTCCAAAGGCTTACTACTAGCTTTGAGGAGATAAAGATGGAGGAGGATGAGTTATTTGATGAGTTCTATGCCAAACTCAAGGACATAGTCAACTCAGCCTTTAATCTTGGGGAAACCATTTTCGAACCCAAGGTTGTAAGAAAGATGCTAAGGTCTCTACCTGAGAGATTTCATGCCAAGATCACTGTCATTGAAGAATCAAAGGATATTGATTCTATTCCTTTGATAGAGCTAGTTGGCAACTTGCAAACCTATGAATTAGGTTTGACTAGAATTGGGAAAGGAAGCAAAAGTAAGAGCATGGCACTGAAGGCCAAAAGTAATGAGATTGATGAGTCTTCTAATGATGAAGATTCCAAGATTAAATCCTACATCGCTAAGTAGTTCAAGAAGTTCATGAAGAATGCCAATGCGAAAGGGTTTGATAAGGACCGTAAGCAATCTAGTCCGACTCAGTTCAAAAGCCAAGACAAAGGAAAAAAGGATGCTAAAGATGGCAGTCAGTACACTATTCCCTTTGGACCAAAGTGTTTTGGATGTCAAGGTTTTGGACACATGAAACAAGAATGTCTAACATGTCTCAAGTCAGTTGGGAAAAGTAAGGCTCTTGCTGCTACCTTGAGTGACACTGAGCTTGAGATTGAGTCAGATGACAGCGATGACGAGGGAATTTTGAATGCCTTCACTACTACAATTGATCCTACTGAAGGGGTTATAGAAATAGTAGGTGATGATGAGGACTTGGTGGAATCTAAGATTGAGAAAATGGATGAACAATATGACATCCATACAGCCTATGCAAAGTTGTACAAAGTTTCTGAGAAGTATAAGAAACTATGTAGGTTGGCCACCAAGAAGCTGAGTGATGTTGAGCTAGATTGAGAGGAGCTCTCTACCAAGGTTGATGAATCCAATCAAACCATTGGAGCACTGTGGTTTGAGAACAATTTCTTGACTGAAAAGACCAAGAAGCTTGAAGTGGAGCTGTTCCAGGTTAAAGCTTCACTGGAGAGGACTTCCAGTGCAAAGCTCGATGAGATGCTAAGCTTTTAGAAAGCTGCTTCTAACAAAACTGGATTGGGGTATGATTTCTCTTTTCCTAATATTGCCTCATCTAGTACAACTGTGTTTGTCTCACTTGCTGATAATGTTAATTCTAAGAATGATGAAGCTAAAACTAAAATAGCTAGTGAGAACTTAGATAAAGGCAAATCTATTTTAGGAGCATCCCCTAAGGTTGAAAAGAAAGAGACTAGAAACCCTAGGAATAAGAAGGACAAAAACAAAAAGTCTTAACAAAAGAAGCCGCATCTCTGTCATCACCGTGAGAAGGACAAAAACAAAGAGTCTTAACAAAAGAAGCTACATCTCTGTCATCACTGTGGAGCTTTAGGACATACTCGTCCAAATTGCTATAAGTGGTTAGCTACTTAACAAAGCAATAGTATGCTCTCATTTGGAAACTAGAATCAGTTCCCATCCTCTCTTGCTCCTCTTGGAGATCTTCTTAATGCCCTCATGTTCCTTTCGAACTTGAATAGTTTTAATCCCTCATCACTGGATCAAAGGTTTGCTCAAAGGAAAGATTCTTCCAAGGTGTGGAAGGAAAAAGGCTTAAAGTGATTTAATCACTTTCTCTCTCTCTCTGGTTATGCATTACTTGTTTGTTTTTACTTTCCTATTTTTGAGTCAATCTAGCTTTATGCTTTATGTGTTTCTTTATGTTTTTGTTTGGTTGTTTTTCAGTTTTTTTTTTGTTTTTGTTTTTTGTTTTTTTTAATCTTTTCATAAAAAAATTGAAAATCAGAAAAATACAAAAACTGTGTTTGTGTATATTGGTACTTATGTACCTTGGATGGCCATTGAAACAAATTTTTCTAAACTTTGTATCTCTTGTAGCTTAGATGAGCATCTCAATGCACAACTAAGTAAGTGAGTTTTGTGGCTCATGTTTGTGATGAGTATGATTAAGTAATCTCTTATACTTAACAATCATATCACTCTTTTTTGATAGGAAGGACTAGAAAATCCTAAGAAAAAGGCATAAATAACCATCTCACCACTAAACCCTGCCAATCATGTATAACATTTGTGTGCTTCGGCATAACAAAATTGTGATATTTAAACTTACATAATTGGGTATTTCTTTTCTCTTTCTTATATACCCATGTATGATATGCTCAAAATGAAAAATATGCAAAGGAAATCAAAAGTAAAAAGAATCAAAATGCTTTTAAATATGGTTGCAAGCATGTTTCTAGGAGATGTGGGAGTTATAGTCCCTATTAAGCAGTTATGATTGTGTGTGAGCGTATTTGATTTTCTCATATCTCAAATTGTCATAATATGAGACACTTATGCATGCTTGCTATGTTTTTCACATACAACACGCAAATTCTTTGCTATTTTTAATACAATACATGTGTTAATATATGCTCACTAAAATGTCTTAACTTGTTTTTGAAATATAAAATTGGTTAGACTTGTTTAGTGTATGTGTGTGTGTGTTTTGGATTTTGAATGCTTTGCATATATGTTAAGAGATGTTTTGAGAGCTTAATATGTTGATTGGATCTATATTTGAGTAGCTTGCTTGTTGCATTCATCTATTTGTGTTTTTCCTTTCTTTGGAAAACTCCTTTTCTTCAAGCTCAACAGCTTCTCGACAGATCCTCGACAAATTCCCTTCTATCGAACCCCTTTTTCTTCTTGTCTTGACAGATCTTAACACAATCTCGATCCATCGATATTTCTGGATTTCTTCTCGATAGATGCTCAACAGCTTCTTCAATCCATTGAGCAACTTTTTGTCTGGCTAATAGATTCTTGACAGCTTCTTGATCCATCGAGGTGTTTTTGCGATCGACAAATCCTTGACAGCACCTCGACAGATTCGTTTCTATCAAGATTTAGTGCTTGATAGATCTCGACAGATATCTCAATCCATTGAGCTGCGATTTCTTTATATAGTTTGAGCACAAATCAAATTCTTTTTTCACTTCTCTCTCTCGACAGAAAATCTTTTCTCTCGCCCCAAACACTTCTCTCTCACTGAAAACCTTCTACCCTCATGTTCTTTGGCCTAAATCTAGATTCAAACACTTGTTAAGTGTTCTAATCTTCTCTCTTTTCATGCATTCATGCATTTTAGACCTAGGTTTTGGGGTTTTTCAAAAATTTTGGGGTTTTTGATTTTTTCCTGAAACTTTTGGGTGGGGCTTTGTGAAATTGTCGTTATATGTTCATGCATTGCAATCTCATTTCATTTTAACAATGTTTCATGCATTTAGATGTGTGTTTGATTATTGGAATGTGTGTTGGTAAGTTTAGATTGGGTTTTACCCATGATGCAATTTAAATTTTACACGTCACATGTTCATGCATTTTTCATGCATATGTTTTTTCCTTTCTTTTCTATTCTTGTTTTTTGGTTATGATTGTTGTTCTCTTTGTCTCTCTCTCTTTCTCAAATAGATTGCACATGGCACCCAAAGCGTGTAAATCCACTCCGAGTCAAAATCCTCTTCAAGGTTCCGATTCTTCTTCTTCTGATCTCATTCCCCCTCCTCACGTTCGGTTCCATGATGAGAAGGCCCAAAAGGACTTCTTAGAGAACTTTAAAAAACGTGGTGTTCATTCGGAGCGCCATGTTATTCTGTCGGACTTCTCTGACACTCCTCTCCCCGTCGTCATTCGGACTTGGGGCTGGGAATCTATACTTGAGAGTCCCTTGAGGTACATGTATCATAGTTACCCCGGATCTTATATCTGAGGTACTACATGTTCCGAGGGTAGCACATCTTGACTACCTCGACTGTGATCATCTTCGGATTGTGTCTAGAGACGAGCTTCTGTCTCATTTTTGTGAGACACCTTCCTCATGGGGTGGGAAGCAAAAAACCCCATGCTCGAGCTTTGTAAAAGGTTTGAGGTTCCTTAATATGGTGATGGCATGTACTATTACTCCACTATCTCACTATAACTCCATCAGAGAGTCTCATGCTCGTTTTCTTTTATCCCTTCTAGAGGACCTCTCCATTGACTTCCCCTCTCATTTCATCACTTCTATCCTTGATGTCTTTTAGGATACAACGACCTTTGATAAGCTCATCTTTCCTTCGGCTATCACACTTATCCTTCACCACTTTTCCATCCCCATTCCTAACTCTCTTTACTTCACCATGATGGGTGTCATCGATGCTGGTTCTGTTTGACGGAGCGAGGCTTAACTTCGACCAAAGCTGCCATGTGTGGAGTCTACCGGTCCTGTAGTTTTTATTGTTCCTTCCACCTTTGCTCCTTCTTCTTCGACATCTGGTGATGTGACCTTGGAGGTCATCATGGCGCAGCTTCAGTGCATGGATGCTCACCTTCACATTTTCACTAATGAGTTGTGTCAGGTGAACACCCATGTTGGTCGTATAGCATGATGACAAGCTCGTCTTGGTGGTTTCGCTACTTCTCCATCTCCTTCTCCAGAGGCTTTAGGTGATGAGGATGGTGAGGATGGTGATAATAAGGATGATGCTAGCTCTTCCAGTGATAATGAGATGATGACCTCTCAGTAACTTACCCTTTGTCATTCATGACAAAAAAGGGGAGTAGTTTTGGATGAGAGTAGTCTTGTACTTAGGGGGAGAGTTAGTATAGGACATTTTTGTTAGGGGGAGTGTTTATACATTTTGAGGGATGTAGTGAGGTTCTTATGTATTTTCTTTTCTTTCTTTTCTGTTTCTTTAGCCTCATGTATACTGGTCTTATGACCATTTATTTATCGACATACATTGTACTTATCTTTTCATATATATATAATGATGTATGTTTCTTCACCTATCTCTCCATGTGTTGTTTCTTTTCTTTCTTTATAGACATGTTTCTTTATGTATGCAATCCTTTATTTCTGTTTCACATAAGCTACCTTGATGAGTTTTGTTTAAGTGTTTCAGCAAGATAGGTGTTAAAGTCTACCATGCCATGAACTCTCTTCTTGCAAAGTTTTTCAAGAGTTTGTGTTAGGGTTAGATTTGTTTTGTAATACAACAAGTAATTATGAGTTTAGTGATTTAAGACTTCTCTCATGATTCATTTGTTTGTTGTGGTTTTGTCGCAGATTGCCAAAGGGGAGATTGTTAGGGACATTTTTTTATGTAATTGGCTAATCCTTTGAAAAAACGCACTTTACTTGTAATTGGGTAGATCTAGGATGGGTTTAGTACTTCAAGAAACAAGTGTTCAAGTTTAATATTTAAGCCATGAAAATCTGACCAAGAAACAAGTGAAGAAGTACTGTTCATTAAAGCTCGACAGATGTCTCAACAAAATCATTCCTATCGAGGTTTAATGTTGAAGCTCGACACAAGTTGTATCTATCGAGAATTACGAAATCAGAAATTCCAGATTTGATTACATGCATATCCTTGAGTATTTTTGTAGGGTTTCTTTTCTCATAACCCTAGACATATATAAGGATTATTTTAAGGGCCGTCAAAAGGTGATGCAAGGTGAATATACATGCATTGTGTGACCGGAGACAAAAATTGCCCTAGTTCATCTTTCTTTCTGTAGAAGCTATTGCGTCTTTTCGCCAAGGGTTTTGTGACCAAGAAGTTTCCTGATCTTCATTGTTGGATGAACTAAAAAACTTTGCAGCCAACATCTTCCTCAAGTTGGTGTGTTAGTCACGTATTGGGAATAAGAAAAGAAAAAGAGAAAAAAAGAATAAATGACAATAAGCAAAGATAATAAAAAGGTGATTCTCTTATTACTCAAATTAAAAGATGATAAGATTGTTTTCATAGGGGATTTGGCACATTTCAATCCTTTATTAAATTCAAAAAAAGAAGAAGAGAGAATTACAAAAGTGCAGAAAAGAAAAACATGGGGCATATCAAGGTGGTCACTCAATCCTCCTTGCTTTCTTACTAGTTTTTTTGTAAGCTTTCTCATCTCTCAGAATCCACTTCATCTCATCCTCCAACCATTGCTTGTACCCCGTAGTGGGATAGATGTATCAAGGAGGTACAATGCCTTTCGTCACCTTATGGCATGGCCAAGTCTCATTAATCTTGCCTAAGATCCTATTGGTAAACACTGCAGTGTGAAAGCTGCCTTCATTATGAGGAGCTCCTTGATGCTCTCCAAATTGCCTTGAGATATGACAAGTGGAGTAGTATGAACAGTAACGAAGTCCAACTAAAGTCACACAACAGTCCTTGCAGCAACTATGGACCATGCTTGAGATGTGCCACCACTCCATGACCCACTGAATGTCGGTCTCCTTGAGGTGACCCATAAGCTCTATGTACGCCTCAAAGCTCATGTCATTCTAGTGAAGCCGGTGGTCCCTAAGGTGCCTAGGGAGGTAGGTGCTGAGAGGAACGGTGGGAGGTTGAAGTAACTGAAGTCTTTCTTGTAGCCATATCTAAAAGAGAGAGAGAAGGGAGGAAGTAAAAAGAAAAGGGAGAACAAAAAAAGAAAAGAGAGAGAGAGCATAAGTGAGAAAAAAATAAAATAATGATGAAAGATGATATAAGGTGCTTCGATGGGTTGAAAAATGGAAGGCAACCCATGCAAAAATTAGAGGAATCCCACTAGGTTAAGAACCTAGGCAAAAGTTAGGGATTATACCTGAAGGAGAAGAGGACTTCTCACAAAGAAACTTGCATGCTTCCTATGAAAGGCATCCAAACCATTGAGGATCTCTGCCAAGATCAAGCCCCACTAGGTTACCTTTCTTTAGCTCATAAGCTACCATGCATATTCGAAGGTCCACACAATACGAGTTTTGAACCAAGAAATACCTTGCAAGAGCATACAAGCAAAAGGCACAAAAAAAGTATGAGTGTGGCCTCTCACCCTCGAGAAGTGCCGAACCGGAAAAATACTCAAAGACCAACATAAGGTTGAGCTTACCAAAAACACGCCACTTATTTGCTGTGGCAGTAGGGACACCCAACATAACTCGCAGCAAAAAGGAAGATCCCCACATAAGGTAGGGAAGATGAGATCATCAATCTCCGGTTCACCTATGATGATGCCAAACTCTTCAATAGTGGGGCATAATTCTATTCCATTGAAGCAGAAAACATGCCAAGAAGGAACCCAGTAGTTGGCAGTAGCACGAAGAAGAGGCCCATCAACCTAATTTAATGGTAGGGGAAGATACAAGAAAGACTGTAAGGGGCAATGGAATCTTTGAAATTAGGACTAAGCCTCCTGATCCAAGCAGAGACATCAAGTGGAAAGTTTTTTGCCATTGGAGGACCTCGAAAAAGGGTTCTCCGGGTTGAAAATACGTTGGTGAGAGTTTTAAACTCAAACGACTACTTTTATACTTAAGTAAGTCAGTTAGGGTTCTTCTGATTCGCATCCCACATACACAAAGTCAAAGCTGCGTACGCAAGCTCATCTCCACGTACACATGGCGCTTGGCAAAGGCCCATTCTCCCCTGTTTTGAGTAGAGTTTTTTAGTCCAAAGCATGCCTAGGGTTCCTACAACCTAAGGGATCATCCAAGACACATTCCAAGCACAAAAATTCAAGTATTAAAGAAGCAAAGTTGTATAGAAACATACAATTCATCACATATCTTGTAAATTACGTGCTAAGTTCCAATCAAAAGCATAAACGTAAAAAGATGTTCTTAAATACAATCCTTTGTCTCAAACTTAATCAAAATGTTTGCCAAGGGGAATAAGAAAAAAAAAACATAAAAACATAAAAGCAAAAAATAAAAAAGCTATGTGTTGTATGCCTATATGTCTTGAACTGTAGGTAATCACTCGTGCCGCCTCTTCCTTGGTTGATAGCAGGAGTCGCCTTTGAATCCTCCTCATCACCTCCATCTTCATCATCATCATCATCACCACCGCCTGGGTGGGCCACTCCTCCAGGACCATATAGCTCCCTCGAATAGTTGGTCACCTCTAACTTGAAATTCCCAGCTAGCCATACTAACTCCTCATGCTCTTGGATAGTGGGCTGCAATTCAAAGAAGGAAGGGTTAGTGATTGAAACAAAAAGAGGGGGATGGCAAAAAGAGAGAGACAAAAGGTAAAAGAACTTACCGCCTGAGTGTTAGGAGGGAAAGGATAGCTGATGATGTTAGGATTACAGGGCATAACAAGCTCCCAAGCAAAGCCATCAAGATCATAAGTATAAACAGTCCAAAGGAGATGTGGAGGGTCAATGGGCTCATAGGCAGTAGGTCCCCCCTGTTACAATTTCCCACATTAGAAGTCATGACAAACAAGGAAGAGGGAAAAAAGGAGAAGAAAAAGAGATTGAGCATATACCTGAACAATAAGGGAAGGCATGAGGCAAGTGATGTTGAACTCCTCATAGTCTAACCCCTCAAGAAGCCGCCCAGCATAGGGAATGCCACTCTTCCACAAGTTGTACTCAGCATCAGTCATAGAGTGTAGGGAAAGCATGAACTCAGGATGGTCCATCAGAATCTGTGGGTCATCCCTACCCACCAACTAGCACCTTACCCTGAAGTGATGAGAGTGGTAGGCTCGAAGTCTCGAGTAGCAGGAAGAGGTTGGCCGGCCCATTGGGTCTAGTTAACCTATAATGGCACAAGGTTAGAAGAAAGGTATTCTAAAGGAAATGCATGAAGAAACAGGTGGCAAAATAGGTTATGGGATAGTGAACTTTTCATTGCTCATTTCTTGAGCAACAAAGGTGGGACTTCAGACATACGAATCCCACGCAATTCTTTTGAGTTACACCTTGACCCATGTATGTGTGATGTGTGTCATGTGTGTGGGTTGGGCCTGAACTGTATATCGAAAAAAATGTTTTATCTCTTATTCTTTATATTCCATTAGCGAAGCTCACGAATCAAAAGAAAGGCATCTATAGACATCGCATTCTGTACCCTTTATGACTTAGGCCTCCGTTCCCCAATGATGCACGAACTCTAAAGCCTAAGGCCAGTTTAGAGTCCAATCATATATCAAATTGACTTGAGATGTGTTAAAATGAAAATGATCACTTTTTAAATTAGCAAAAATCTAATTTTGGAAATAAAATGACCAAAGTGGCCAAAGCATGCGTACGCAGGCACACTCCTACGTATGTAGCTAGGGTTTCAGAGACATAAAAAAGGCAAGTTTTCTGTAATAATGACTGAGGTTTAGAATGAATCCCACATCATTTAGGAACCATTCCAAACCCCATTTTTTCCACTATAAAAAGCTTTACATAGTATATTTCAAACAAACACAAAAATCTCACTAGAGAAACCTAAGATTCATTAGAAAATAGTGAATCAAAAGGGATTTTTTCACAAAACGCCTTCAAGTCAATTTTATTTGATCAAGATCTTTTCAGGCCCCAATCCTTTTAGTTTAACGCTATTAATCACTTGTTTAATGACTTGTGATAGATTTGACAGAGGGGAACAGTCAAAATCAATGCTTGGGAACTCCTTTTTGAAGTATCAAGCTTCAACCATTTCTTTTCATTTTCTGCTTTTCTTTCTGTGTTTAATATGTTTTTCTTGCTTTGTTTGTGTTATAACATGTTTGTTTGGTTTAGTTTTATGCTTGTTTGATTTTTAAGCATGCTAGGTTGTTAGAATTAGGGTTTTCCCTTCTGCTCTGTTTTTCTGATTATCTGTTTCTAGGTTAGGGTTCAGGTGTGTCTGTGTACGCATACTTTTGTATTCACACGCAGGCTCGAAGTATGCGTATGCATACAATTGGCCTGCATATGCAGGCCCATGTATGCATAAACACTGGAATGTTTCTTTTGCTTTGTTTGTTTTACCTAATATGCCTTTGTTTTAACCTTCTTATATGCTTTTGAGTCACTTTTTATTTGTTCACATGTTTATTTGTTATTGAATGCTAGATTAGGGTTTGTCTTCTTGTTTCGTAATCTTAATACCATGCCATTCATTCACATGCCCATACATTGATGCCATAGGTGCTGAGTTTCTGCAAGGTAAGTAAAGGTAGGTCATGCATTAAACATGCATCTTTTGTGATGAATATGCTTGTATGATGTTTGGTTTTGAGTATAGATGTTTACATGATCTTGTGAATGCCATGATTAAGTTGCAGCCTTGCTTTAGATGTATGATAGGGTTTTCACAGGCTAGATGAATGTTAGGGTTTATATATGTGTGTGGTTTGGCTCTTTATTGCTTTATGGATAGATATGTGTTTTAGGGATGAATGTGTTGGGTTCTAAGTAATTAGGAACTAATGTATTAGAACTCTATTTTGTAATTTTGGCGAACGACGATCAAAACAGATGTTAGTCTTGTTTAGACTTGCTTAAAGTATAGGTCTTTTATGTAAAGTTGGAATCAAATTAACAGCAGAATTGAGTGTGTAATTTTGATTGGCTCGATCGATCGAGAATTAGACTCGATCGATTGAAAGTTGGGCAGAATTTTTTTTCTACAGAATTTTCAACCCAGCCCTAAGCCCATATGATGTGTAGGGTTTTATGTTTTGCCCTAGATATAAAAGGGAAACCCTAGCCACATTTTTGAGGTGGCTCTACTTGCTGTGTGTGTGAATCTTCTGTGAGATCTGAGAGGCGGTTGCCTTCACACATGCTTAGGGTTCTCAAGAAGGAGATTTCATTGAGAGCTTGATGATTATTTCAGTTGATTGAATAAGAGCTTAAAGGTACACAAGCGGGAGTGCTTGTACTTGCTGGGAATCCAAGAAGGAAGGAGTCTGTGGTCTCAAAGCTTGCACGTGGTCGTATCAGTAAGTTTTCTACATGAGGTAGCAATAGGATGTTAGTGGTCTAAGTCGCTATTGTATAAACTTAGATTCTTTCATAGTGGATTCTGTTTTACCTTAAGGATAGCTAGGTTAAATCCTCCATAGGTTTTTACCAGTTTGGTTTCCTTAGTCATCATATCTTTGTGTTCTTTATATTCCGTACTTTACATTGATATGATTATATGATTGTGTTAACCTAGATCTGGAATTTGGACTAAATAATAACTTGGCTAAATAACTAGGTTAATCTGGTTTTGTTTTAAGAGGTCTAAAAGCAAACAAGTGGTATCAGAGCGGGTTGCTCTCTTGTTGTAGATCTTTTGATCTAAGAGCTGATCCTTAACTCTTGTTGTCATGGATACTTGGAAGATCTTTTTGCTTATATGCCATCTTGTTTACTTGTTATTTCTGTCACTTGTTGATTTTGTTAAATCTTTCCTTGAGCATCTTGGTATAATTACATGTGATGATAATTATGTGTGTTATATTGCTTTAACCGCCTTAAAGGCATGTGATTCTTGTCTTTGGTATTTGGATAGTGGTTGTTTCAGGCACATGACAGGAAATAAAGATTTGTTCAAGACACTCTTTGAAGGAAAGATTGGGACAGTCACATTTGGAGATGGAAGCAAATCTGTGATCAGAGGCATTGGAATTGTGGACATTCCAAGGTTGCCGGTTTTTGAAGATGTCTAGTATATAGATAGGTTGATGGCAAATTTACTCAACATCAGTCAGATTTGTGATAATGGTCTAAATGTTCTCTTCACTAAGTATGAGTGTGAGATACTTGATGAAGGAGGTGACTGTATGTGTGTTGGTGTAAGGATAGCTAACAACTGTTACGGTATAACACCAAGTATAACCAACAAGTGTTTTAGTGCAAAGATCAATCAAGTTAACTTATGGCATCAACGGTTGGGACAAGCAAGTAACAAGCAACTAGAGAAGATTTCCAAGTGTGATGTAGTTATTGGTTTGCCCAAGTTTGGCCTTCTGCCTTTCTCTCATTCCCTCACAATCCGACCATCATCTTTTTCTTCAATCTCAACTTCTCTCTCAAACTCTCTCATCTCCTTCAATGGCACCCAAGTTCAGAAAGAGTTCTTACATCATCTCCACCAATGCTTTCCATCTCACCAACGGGAATGAAGCAGTAAGGCTAACAATGACTCTTCCTTTGACCTACAGATTGCAATAACACCTTTTGAAGGGTGTAAAGGTCGGATCAATAAGTTTTTCAAAATTTTCTCATTTTTCAAGTTTTCCTCTGATATTCAATTTTTAATCTAATTTTAGGCTTGTAAATCCTTTGGTTTTGCTTTGGGATGGGTTGAGATGAAAACCTAACACTCTAAGAGGGGTAGAAACATGTTTAGATTGAGTTTTGGTTGAGAAAAGTTTGAAAATGTCAAAGAACAACCTTTTGTGTTAGTTCTTGTGTGCGTAAAGTTAGGCCTGTGTGCGTAGACTTGTTCTTGTGTCCACAGCCTTTATTCATGCATATGCAGGCTTGTTCTTGCGTGTGTTGGAAGCTCCTAGGACATACCTAGTTAGGCGACATTCCTTTTCTCTTGTAGCTCATGCATTTTCATCCTTATGGTCATATATCCATATGCCATCTAGGTTAGGACCATGTACCATATTCCTGCTGACTGCATTCATACCTATATCTTGAAAACTGTTATTTCGTAAACTACCATATTTTTGTGTCTTGCAAACTGTACCATATCTAAACCTTGCAAACTATCATCTTGCAAACTGTACCATAATTTCTTGGAAATTGTCATCTTATAAATTGTTATTTTTGAATCTTGCAAACTGATATTTCTGAACCTTGTACACTATCATATTTTAGTGCTAGGTCATGGAGTATGGTCTCATTGCTCGAAGGGTTATGGTGGACTTGAAAAGGGTCACCTCGATTCGGGCCCATCTCAACAGACTCTTTCCTGATGATGTAAGTTAGGCACATATCGTTTTTCACTATTTGCATGCTTCTTAGGATTCTCTTTCTAACCCTATATGTTGTCACAAATCATATGGAGTCCTTGGGACAAAGCTACCCCTATGGCGCACATGTGCTTGGAGGCAACTACTATAGCTGCTTCTAGTTTCTCTCAACCCCTTGAGGGTAGTGGATTGAGGGTGATTTACTTGGCGGAAAATGTGTGCTGCCAGTTAGCGGGGGAGAGCGCACCTCGGGTTCCTATGGACCCCTAGTGTTCATGCTTGGTCCTTGTTCCATGATGGATGCGAAGTATGACCTGTGGGGACCGAGCATCCCTTTTACTAATCGAGTCATGGATGAGGTAGACTGATGAGTTTAGTGGGACTCGCCTCATGCCTTCCCTCACCGATCTAGTATGTGTTCTTGCTCCTTTTATTTCCTTTAATTAGTCATCATCTGCTTTCTTGTACATTAGTAACACTTAAATGAAACACTTGTATTAAGAGGGCCCTACTGTCGGTGCTCTTATTAATCCTCCCTGCTTGCCCTGGTTGGTCTTTGCCTACAGCCCTGATGGCTTTGCTTGGGAGTGTCATGTTCGGTGTAATACAAATGTCAGGAGTTACCCCTTCCCTAAAGGCACGCGGGCAGTGAGTTCTCTTCCCTTCTTATTCTCTTTACTTTCTATTCTTGCATCCCAACACTTGTTCTAACAACCTTTCCTTTAAAATTCAAGTTACTGTCCAAGAGCATGAAGAGCTCATTTTGCCAGCGGGAAACCTGAAGCTGGAGTTGACTGAGTACTCCTGGCAGCTGTACAGTGGTAGGGATAATGAGAATGATGATGATGATGATGGTGATGATGGTGCGGGAGGTTCAGAGTCGACTCTAAGCTACCAGCCGAGGAAGAGGTACTTCCGATGACCCTGCAGACAGACATGCACAGACACAGACACATCATAGCATAGCATAGCATACTTTCTTTTTGTTGCTTTTACTACTTTTCTTTTTAGCACACATGCTTGCACTTTTAGATTTTGTTTGAGACATTAGGTTATATTTTAAGAACACCTTCTACATTTATGCTTTTATTTGGGATATGTACTCAAATTACTTGTGGAAAATTTATGTCATTCTATTATTCTTGGAAACTCTGTGCTTGAATTGTGCCTTGGGTAGTCCCTTTGGTCTCTCCCTTGTACTTCCCATACCATTAAGTTAAAATGAATGAATTTTTTTTTTCTCAATCCCTAATTTTTGCCTAGGTCCTTGACTTAGCAGGATTCCTCTAATTTGTGCATGGATTGCTTTTCGGTTTTCAACTCATTGAGGCTCTTTGTATCATCTTTGAACTTATTTTTCTCTCCCTTTTTTCCCCCCCCTTTTTTCTCACATCTTCTCTCTTTCTTTCTTTCCCCTTTTCCAAACATGGCCATATAAGTGGCCCTCATTGTTCCATCCAACTTTAGGATATAAGAAATGACATAAGGTCGTCATGAAGTGGGTTCACATAGCTGAGAAACCTTACAAAAAGTCCAATCAAAAGAAAGTAAGACTAATCGACCACCTTGATATGCCTTAATTTTTATTTTTTTGCACTTTATGATTCTCTTGACTTTTCTTATGAATTTAAAAAAGGATTGGAATGTTCCACATCCCCTATGGAACAATTTATCATCTTTTAATTTGAACAATGAGAGAACCACCCATTTCTTATCTTTGCTTATTGTCATCATTTTTATTTTTCTTTTCATTTTTCCATGCCATGTAATTTTTTCTCATGACATCCTTTGAGGAATTTTCTCCATGCCCATGGTCTTTGCCCCTATCTTTTGCCTAGATCGCCCTTTTAGATTTTCAACCTAGTGAGGCCCTTTCTCCTTAACTTTTGCCTAGGCCGCCTTTTCGGGTTTTCAACCTAGCAGGCTTTTCTATTTCATCATTTTTCTTTTTCTTTTCGTTTTTCCATGCCATGTATTTTTTCTCATGACATCCTTTGAGGAATTTTCTCCATGCCCATGGTCTTTGCCTAGATCGCCCTTTTAGATTTTCAACCTAGCGAGGTCCTTTCTCCATAACTTTTGCCTAGGCCGCCTTTTCGGGTTTTCAACCTAGCAGGCTTTTTTTTTTTTTTTTTTTTTTTTTTTTTTTTTTAATTTTTTTTAAAACTTTGTATCTTTCTATCCATGTTGATTGGGCGAAGAAATATTTCTTCCCTATCCAAATCTGTAATTCTTGTAGCACCTCCTGACATAATCTTCTTGATAATAAAAGGACCAGACCATCTTGGCTTCATCTTTCCTCTTGGATCAAAAGTTTCATCTCTAAACACTTTTAGGACCAAGTCCCCTTCCTTAAGGTTTCTAGGTTTCACCTTTTTGTTGAATGCTCTAGCAATCTTCTTTTGGTATCCTTGTACATGGTATTATGCCTTAGCTCTCTTCTCATCTATCAAAGCCAATTGCTCATATCTTTGTTTCACCAAATCTTCCTCTAGGACTTTGGTTTCTACTAGTACTCTCAAAGATTGTATCTCCACTTCTATGGGAAGTACTACTTCACTACTGTAGACCAAGAGTAGGGGGTTGACCTAGTTGATGCATAGATAGAAGTTCTGTAACCCCATAAGGCAAATGGGAGCTTCTTGGCCCAATCCATGTATGTCATTACCATCTTGGTTAGGATGTTCTTGATGTTCTTATTGTCTGCTTCTACAGCCCTATTGATCTGTGGTCGATATGGTGAAGACTTGTGATGCATAATGTTGTATAGTTCCATGATTGTTCTAACCTCCCCCTCGAAGTGGGAGCCATTATCCAAGATGATCTCTTAGGGTACCCCATATCGACAAATGATGTTATTCTCTATGAATTGAGCCACATGCTTGGCTTTTAACACGAAGTAGGAGGCTGCTTCCACCCACTTGGTGAAGTAGTCGATTGCCACTAGGATGTACTCGTGTCCATAAGTGGCCTTAGGGACTATCCTTCCAATCACATCAATGCCACAGACTAAGAAAGGCCATGGAAAGGTCATGCTATATAGCTCACTAGGTGGCGCATTATTCAAATTTGCATGTGTTTGGAAATCGTGGTAACTCTTCACAAAGTCCACACAATCGGTCTCCATCGCGTTCCAAAAATACCCTATTCTTAAAATCTTCTTAGCTAACATTCTCCCATTTATGTGAGGACCACAAATCCCTTGATGAATTTGTTCCATAACTTTCTCGGCTTCTTCTTTCTTTAGACAACAAAGATGTATACCATCATAGGATCTCCTATAGAGCTAACCTCCACATAAGATGTATTGCATTGCCATCATCCTAATCGAATGACGCTCTCTCTTGTCAGCACCATCTAGATTTATCCCCAATTCCAAAAATTTCATGATGTTATAATACCAAGGAACCCCTTTCTCCTCTATAACTAAGTTTGAAGCTTTGGCCTTCTCTTTATGTACCATCCCATAACTTTGTTTGATCTCTAAGGGCCGTGTCCATACTCCTTCGTGTATTTCGACCATGGAAGCTAAAGTAGCCAAGGCATCTGTGAACCAATTTTAGGGATGACTGTATATTCGATATTGTCAAAGGTTTTGGTTAAATCCTCTAGATACTACTAATAAGGTTTTAAGTGCTCTTCCTTCACTTTCCACAATTTTTGTGCTTAAGCTATGACCAAAGTTGAATCTCCAAAAACCGTGGCCTTTTTCACCCCCAATTCTCAGAAAGCTTCCATTCCGGCAATACAAGCTTCATATTTTGCCATATTATTGGTTGCTTCAAAGTTCAACTTAACTACCGAGGGTATGTGAGATCTTTCGGGAGTGATCAAGAGTACCCCTATCCCATTTCCATATTGGTTCACGGCTCCATCGAAATAAATCTTCCATGCCCCTAGCTCAATATCCAAAATATCCTAATTTGGAAAGTCTTCTTTTCCATCCTCTCCCTCTATAGGATTCTCAGCACAAAAATCTGACACGATACTCCCTTTGATAGTTTTCCTTGCCACATACTTCAGATCGAATTCTAATAATAGGATCAACTATCTTGATAGACTTCCACTCAAAGTGACCTTTTCAAACAAGTACTTTAATGAAGCCATTCAGGCTATTACCCATATTTGGAAAGGTAGGATAATGTGTCTTGACTTCTGTATGGCCCATACGAGAGCAAAGCACGATTTTTCTATAGGTGCGTATCTAGTCTCATAATCATGGAACCACTTGCTCAAATAGTATATGGCTCTCTCATTTTTATCATCATCTTCTTGTGTGAGCATACTTCCAACCACATCCTCTATGATAGAGAGATAGAGAAGTGATGATTTCCTATGCATCAGGGGTATCAAGAAAGGTGGATGGAGGAGATACTCCTTAATGAGTTCAAAAGCACTCTGACATTCATCATTCCATTCATGAGGTTCATTCTTTCTTAGGAGCTTGAAGATGGGCTCACAAATGGAAGTGAGCTTTGCAATGAATCGGCTAATGTATTGCAATCAACCGAAAAATGCCCTTATTTCCATCTTACTTTTAGGTGGAGGCATTTCTAATATGGCTTTGATCTTTGATGGGTCAACTTCTATCCCTCTATCACTTACCAAAAAGCCTAACAACTTCCTTGCAATTATTCCAAAGGTGCACTTCTATGGGTTCAATCTCAACCTATACTCCTTGATCCTTCAGTTAACGATTTGACCCTCTCTCTCCTAGGATTTCACAATCATATCATCAACATACACTTTTCTAACTCATTGTGCATCATATCATGTAACAAGGTTGTGGCCATTCTTTGGTAAGTCGCACTTGCATTCTTAAGCTTGAATGGCATTACGGAGTAACAATAAATTCCCCATTCTGTGGTGATGGTAGTCTTACTCATATCCCTAGGAGCCATCTTGATTTGGTTGTATCCCAAGAAACCACTGGTTGTGTTATCCATTAAGACATTTATATGAGGAAGAGGAAAGTCATCCTTAGGGCAAGTTTTGTTTAAATCCCTAAAATCCACACACATTCTTACATTTCCATCTTTCTTGGGTATGGGCAAAACCTTGTTTATCCACTCGGCTTGGAGTACAGGTTTAATGAACCTTACCTTCAGTTTCTTGGTAACCTCTTCTTTGATACTTAGAAGCCACTCGGTTCTTATACGCCTCAAGTTTTGCTTGATGGGCACCATGTGAGCATGAGTGTCAATGTGATGTTGAGTTATCTCAGGATCAATACCGAGCGCATCTTCATAGGACCATGCAAAAAAATCTTGGAATTCGGCGTAAAAAATCTTTGAGACATTTTCTTTCTTTTTCATTTAGGGTTGAACCAATTTTAATTAAATGTGGATTCTTAATATTGCCCAAATTAGGAGTTTCAAAAGTTGATTCTATAGGTTCAATTTTCTTTTCCAATTGTTTATTAATTTCATTTTCAAATTCTTTTGAATCATTTAAGTGTAAAACTTCAATATTATGGGACACATCAAAATAAGCCAAATCAGAATTCATCTTATTGAAAATGTTGAAAAGTACATTGGAACTTGCATTACAAACTTTCTTTCCCATATTTTCAGAAAACCCAACCTAAGTTCAATTATTATGTTGCCCTACAATAGGCATAGTGAAGGCGAAAGGATCACCTGGCTCCTTGTTGGTATGGTGAACATGTCCCCCTCCATCTTTAGCATATTCTCCATTGCTTCATCATCCATGTAATCCACCTAGTCGACTTCTTCTTGAACTTCCCTAATCACCACCATAGGATTCTCTTTGAAGGTGAGCTTCTCGTTGAAGAATATCTCCTAACTTGGATACACCTTTCCATCCTTACCAACCCAAAGTTCGGCAAAGCCACAATAAGGGAAGTCTCCCCTTTCCTTCACAAAATTTCCATTAAGGGTACCAAGGTTATTTTTGATTTCGTTGCAGCCTCCAAAGAATCCCAAACCTTCTTTGGTCAATTGAGTCTTGAAATTGAGGAATTCAGCTATCTCTTTTCCTTCTTTCCCAAGACCCATACCAGGCATATACCCCATGTTTTTCATCATTGCAATCACCTCATGGATACAATATGGGACCAAATCCAAAGTTTACCTTTCATCCCTCAATCCACAATTAACCGTGTTCACAAATTCAAAGCCACTCATTTAGAGCTCACCTCCTCCTTCTTCAAGTACATAAACCAATGCTAGGATCTCATCATCATCGAACACTATCACAATTCCCCCTTTCCATGGGATCTTCATCTTTTGTTGTAGAGAAGAGGGAATAGCCCTAATAGGATGAAGCCTTGCCCTTCCTAAGTGAAGATTGTAATTAGGAGTGATGTCCATGACATGGAATTCCATAACTGTCTCTATTGGGCCAATCTTGCAATGAGCTTTGAAAGTACCCAAACTTTCCATGAGGTATTATCATATGCTTTAATAGTCAAAGGAGAAGGTATGATGGTCTCCACGTCCATGCCAATGGTAAAGGTACCCTTATACATTCAATGCGGATCCATTATCAATCAACACCATAGGAACCTTGGTGCCCATGCACCCAATGGTGATTTGTAGAGGTCTAGTGTGAGTGGCTCCTTCGAAGGGAAGTTCCTCATTGGAAAATGCAAGAAAAGGATGAGATGGGCCCTCAACTCCTATGAAGGATAGCACTTGCTATGGTGTAATTTCTATAGGTACCTCCTTTCCATTTAAAGCTTCTAAGAAAGCACTACGATGCTTGTGAGAAGCCATAAGCAAGCCCCATACCGATACATGAGCTAGAGTTTTCTTCAATTGAGTCAAAACTCAATCTTCTTCCTTTTTCTCTTTTTTTCCCTTTAGGTTCTGTGGGCTTGGACCCTTCTCCTATGTCCCTACTAGGACGATCCTTTTCTAAAAAGGGTGGTTTGTAGTGTTTCCCACTCCTAGTAATGTTAGCCACATTATCTTCTATAACTCTTTTCTTTAGCTCGGTCATTCCTTTGGGAAGTATCCCCCACACAGCCACCGCATTTCTCAAAACCTCATCTTCTTCATCCCATATTCCTTGGACTTCTATGGCATTAACTTCCACGGATTCTATCAACTTTGAACAATCCCATTCAATCTTATCGATTTGCACCCAATTCTGATATGGAAGAGGAGATATATGATAATTAGGTAAATGGTTCTTCTTAATGCTAGGCTTGGTGATGATATTAGGATTTGGAAGGGTTCCATTGTCTATAAGGTCTTGTATCTCATGTTTGAGGTGGAAGCAATTGCACTTTTATGGCCGGATTTCTAATAAAAGTGACAATACTCATTGAAGTTCCAAGTAAGAGGTATAGGATTAGGCATAGGTGTGGGTTCTAGAGGTTTGGTGATTCCTTTGGAAGATAAATTTTCATATGCTTGGGCAAGGGTCATTCCTAGGTCAGAATATTCTCGGCGGGCTTTCTTTGTGACGTTTGGGTAGGTTAAGGTTTGTTGAGATATGATGGCACTTACATTCACAGGATTGGGTGCTTTAGAGGTAGTCGCTCCTCCTCCATATGTATTCTTGGTTGGAGGTTTGCCCTGACCCTTCTCCAATTGTCCATTGTTGATGGCATCCTCTATCTTAGTTCCACAATCACACATCTCTCCAAAAGAACTAATAAGTGATGACAAGAGCCTAATATTATACGCCAGAAGCAAATTCTTGATAATCATGTTGATTTGATCTTTCTCATTTGTCAATCATAGTGTTGAAGATGAATTGATTCACAAATAATTCCACTAGCTCATTCCACACCTTAGTCTTCCTAGGATTCAAACTATAGTACCACCTTAATGCACCTCCCGTAAGTGAGAGAGGAAATGCATGCAAAGTTTGCTTCTCATCCAACCCTTCATTTTAGCAATGCTTAGGTACCTCCTAACATGTTGCTTTAGATTTCTAAACCCATCAAATTTTTTATCATAAAAAGTCTTGAACTTCAGAGGTAGTGCAATGGGAGTCTTAAAGCTCATTCCCCCCATGTTGTATAGACAATCATCTATCCCTTTGGCCTTGCAAAAGGCTAGTTGCATTTTCTCCATCTTCTTTTTCATGGATATGGTTTTTGCTGTGATTTTTTCAAATTGCTTGTTCCTTTCATAATCTGCTTTGTCCCTTTCATAATCTACTTTATCCCCATCTTTTTAAGAGCGTAACTTTGTTCTTCCATTGCCATGAATATTGTTTGTGCAATTTCATCAGTAATTGGAGCAGCCATTGTTGCTTAAGAAGATTCTTCTACTTGGAACTCTTCTCCTTGATGTGTGTCCTCAATCTTTCCGTGCTTTTCTCGAACCAAGATTGGGGTGGGGACGTGTTTTCTTGACTTTAATGGTGCAATGGTGCCTAAAAAGAAGTCCCTTTTTCATTAAGTCCATGTCCCATTTAAAAAGTTCCTTTCTAGATGTTCTTAGAAAGTCTTTAAGTCCATTTTAATGAAGGTCCAATTATAAAATCACTCCTTTTCCTCTCATGGACATTGCCTCTTGTTTCATTGGGCTTTGGTCCATTTACAACAATGCTCTCTCATTTTACTCTCATGGGCTTTCATTAGAATGTACTTAAAGATTTTCAACCTTTTGTCTCAAACACGGGCTTACGATATATTCATCACCTTTAGGCTCTTCCTTTTTCATTTCATTATCATTTTTTTTTTTTTTTGAAGTAGCCCATTAGCTAGAATAAATTTTAACCTTCCTTTCAAAGTCCATGAAGTTCTCACCATTTTGGGCTTAGGCATACAACATAGAGGCCCAAGATTAGGGAAATTCATATTGACTTTGTAGGATTTTGGATGTTAAGTCCATAGCATACTTGTAATCTTAAGCCCAAGTCCTCCTTTTCGAAAAGGCTTTTTTATTTGGGCTTATGATAGCAATTAGGCTATGGTCTTATGAACCTTTCAAGTTAAGATATACCCTTTAAATTTAGGACAAGCCCCTTCTATGTGAGAACTTCTTTTCTTTTGTCCCATTTGTCTTAGGGTATGCCATTACTTTAAGGTCATCCTTCCAATTTTACATCTTTTATTTGTTCTTTAGAATTAGGTGAGCACAAGGTATACGGTTGAACAAACAAGAGATATATAAAGGTATCATCTTTTGATTGGATCTAGGATCTCTCTAAGTGTCGATAGGCTCTTTAAGGCTAATGGGATAGAAAAGGTCACTCACAACTAGGTGGGCCATGATTCCAACTGAAGGCCTAAGTGGACCTTTGTGGATTGGTGACAAACTATTAACGTACTCAAAGGCCATTATAGACAATGGCACACATTGTGAGTTGGTGGGATGAACTTTGAAAGACTTAGGCCCGAATGGAGCCTTCCATCTTCCCATTCATCACCAACCGAGGTTAAGGGACAAAAGAACCACATAATGTGTGTGCAAACAAGTATTGAGTAAGCCTTTATTAAGGTTAAGACATACGACACATAGGAATTAAACTTATAACCCCTAATAGAGTCGCCATTGTGGACGTAAGAGGGGAGTCACCACCTAGTTTTTGCAATGGCCTAGGAACCATGTATATAGCGTCCCCTCGAGGAAAGGCCTTTTGATCTTACTACCAGAGATATAGGTTCGGAGTTAAGGTACAGTCTTGGGAAGGTGTTAGGCACCTAAAACCGCCTAATCTTAAGGCTGGCTTCCCATTATTATGTCTTATTCTTAACCCTATTACAGGCATACTTAACACCTATATCTAACTCACACACACACACTAACATTCATCTAACAATCAACATGGCATCAAACATCCCTAACCATACATCTATCATGCTTATCGACCAAAGCCTAACATACATCTAATCATGCCTCACATCATAGACCCTAACATTCATCTAGCATGACATACCATAGCATAAACCCTAGCATGTTACTTTCATAATTTCATCATATCTTATCCAAGGCAGAAACGTATGAATCATTAAATTAATATGGAAACAAGATGAATCATGTTATCAACCAAAACATCAAGAACACAATCATATCATCAAACCCAACTAAGATCATATCACAATGCATGTACATTACAAATGCATGACTTACCTTTTACTTACCTTACAGTAACTCAGCACCTATGGCATCATGCATAGGCATATGAAGGCATGTTCATAGCATCAAAATAATAAAACACAAGATAAACCCTAATTCTAACATATGAAGGTAAACAAGAAATTAATCATGTGAAACAGAGGCTAAAAAACATAGAAACATGGAAAAAAGGCTAAACAGAAGTATTATATTTGAAAACAGAAGCAAAAACAAATAAAATAAAAATAGGGTTTTCTGGGCAGGTTCATGCGCATGCATGAACAACCATGCGTGCGCATAATCAAGCTTGCGTGCATAGGCAAGATTATGCGTACACGTGTTCCTGCTTAGAAACCTTAGAATACATAAACATATTAAAACATATAATAACAAGAAACCAAGGAAAACATAAATATTAAAGAATAAAAAAAAAAAAGGAAAGAAAAGGAAAAGAAAGGTTTTGACTAATACCTTAAAGAAAAACTCTTCAAGATTGATTTTTGGCCGTTCCCCTTAGTCAAATCTATTCACAAGTCAATGAAAGAGTGATTAGTAATCTTAAACTCAAATATCAAGGCCAAAAAAGACCCTAATCAAAAGAAAATTGACTTGAGGATGTTTCATGGAAAACTCCCTCTTTGATTCACTATTTCTAGTGAATCTTAATGTTTTCCCATGGGATTTTTGTGTGCTTTGAAAATATACCATGTAAGGCTACTTATAGTGTGAAAATAGGTGTTTAGAACGACCTCCAGATGATGTGGAATTCATTCCAAATCTCAACATTAATGCAAAAAACTTGCCTTGTTTAGGTTTCTGGAATTTTCTATGCATGCATATGATTGGGCTTGCGTACCCATGCAAAAAGCTGCGTGCCAAGGAAATTCTTACGTGCGTGTAGCGAGGGTTTCCTATGGCCTTATTTTTCCAAAAATATATTTACTTGCTCATTAAAAGTTATATTTTTCATTTTAACATTTCTCAAGTCAATTTAACGTCTGATTGGACCCTAAACCAACCTTGGGTCTTAGAATTCAACATCATTGGGGAACGAGGGCCTGAGTCATAAAGGGTACAAAATACGGTGTCTACACCTCTTGATGTGTGTCCTCAATCTTAACCAAGCATCTTCTGTGTTTCTTTTGGACCCAAATAGGAGTTGAGATATGTTTTCTTGATCTTGATGGTGCAATGGTGCCTGAAAAGAAGTCCTATCTCTATTAAGTCCATGTCCCAATTAAAAGGTTTTTATTTTTATTTTTATTTATTTTTTATTTTAACTTTTAGATGTTCTTAGAAAGTCTTTAAGTTCATTTTAATGAATGGGCAATTACAAAATACTCCCTCTCCTCTCATGAATCTTGCCCCTTGTTTCATTTGAGCTTTAATCCATTTACAATAATGCACCCATCTTACTATCATTGGCTTTCGTTAGAATGTACTTAGAGATTTTCAACCATTTGTCTCAAATATGGGCTTATAATTCATTCATCACCTTTGGGAACTTTTTTTATTTCATTATCATTATCTTTTTTTTTTTTTTTTTTTTGAAATAGCCTTCTAGTTAGAATATATTGTAGCATTCCTTTCAATATCCATGAATTTCTCATCATTTTGGGCCTAGGCATACAACAAAGAGGCCCAAGATTAGGAAATTTCATTTTGACTTGTAGGATGTTGGATGTTAAGTCCATAGCATACCTGTTACCTTAAGCCCAAGGTTCTCTTTTTCAAAAGGCCTTTTGATTTGGCCTTACAATAGCAATTAGGCTATGGTCTTAAGAGCCTTTCAAGTTAAGATATACCTTTGGACCTTGGGATTAGCCTCATATATGTGAGAACTTCTTTTCTTTTATCCCAAACATCTTAGGGTATGCCATAGCTTTTGGGTCATCCTTCAATTTTAAATCTTTTTTATTTATTTGTCCTTTAAAATTAGGTGAGCATAAGATATATGGTGGAACAAACAAGAGATATAAAGGGTATCCTCTTTTTGATGGGATCTAGGATCTCTCTAAGTATGGGTAAGCTCTTTAAAGCTAAAGGGACAAATCAGTAGGTCACTCATAACTAGGTGGGTCATGATTCCAACCGAGGGCCTAAGTGGACCTTTGGGGATTGGTGGCAAACCATTAACGTACTCAAAGCTAATCATAGGCAATGACACACATTGTGAGTTAGTGGGATGAACTTCGAAAGATTTTGGCTCGAATGGAGCATACTCATCTTCCCAATCATCACCAACCGAGATAATGGGACAAAAGAACCAAGTGAAGTGTGTGCAATATTAAGATTAAGAAATGGGACACATTGGAATCAAACACTCTATCCCAAGTGGAGTTGCCACTATGGGTGCAATGCGCGGTTAATGCCGCCTTTGGGGAGTACACCTCGGCCGAGTAGACCGGGGCGGAGAAAAGGAGTTGCCACCAAGTTTTGTGGTTTAGGAACCATGAATATAGTGCCCTTACATGGAAGGACTGATCTTACTACTAAAGTATGGGTTCAGAGTATAGGTATGATTTTGGGAACGTGTTAAGCACCCAAAATCACCCGAACCGTGGGTCGACTTCTACTCATTGTGTCTTACATCTTAATCTCATTAAAGGCACATTTAACATTTCATTCTATACTTACACATACATTAGCATACTTCTAAGCATACAACATGGTATTTCATCCCAAACCCTAACATACATCTATCAAACCCGAGACACTCGAAGATTTTTGACAACTTTGACCAAGTTTGACCCGACGTTGATTCTTAGGGGCACCAGAAACCATAACTTGGATTCAACAATCAAAACGGGTTGGGACCAGTGCTATTACAAAAATTATCAAATTTCCTTTCCAACAACTATTCATGGGTCAAAATTGGAGTTAAAACAGTTGAGATATCCAGAAAACTGTGCAAAGTGTGTCAAGATGCTTCCCAAGACCATAACTTTTTATCTGATCATCGGATTTCCAATTTCTTTAGTGTTTTGGAAACTAGACATCCAGAGCTTTCCAGAGAGATCAGCTCAATCCAAGTCCAAAAAGTCCTTTAAATATGCATTTGAATCTAGCTCAGAAAAAGTCAGAACTGTTGATGTCAGCAAAGGTGGCCGGTGGCCACTTAAGGGCCGCTGGAAGTCGAAGAGTCAGATTTCAATTATGAATACTCCCAAACCCCTCATTTTTCAAAAAAGAAGAAGAAGATTTTGGGTAGTTTTCAGGGTAGATCCTCTCTCTTTTCCTCTCTAATTTATCTCCCAAATACATCCAAACACCTTTGATTCTTCTATTTTCCCCCATTCACAAGGTAGTCTTCTTGCATTCAATCTTCCTCTCCTTGGTTCCATATCTTAGATTTGAGGTTTAGGGGTGTGGATGTAGCTTTTTAGCTACAATCCATGCCCTTTTCTTTTCATAGCTTTTTATTGTTCAATAATATACTCCATTGCTTTTCCTAGCATGTTCTTGCTCTATTATGCTTCCTAGCATGTTTTTATTGTTTTTCTACATGTTTCCTTGCTTTTTACCATGATTTATCACTTCGATGTTGTTGGTCTAGCCTCCTTGGGCTAGGATATGTCTAAATTCCCTGTTTGTTCTTAGATCTACATGCCTATACTTTCTTTGCCATGTTTATACTTAGATCCACGTGCCTATGTTTAGAACTATGTCTCTTTGGGCCCCGTGTCATGCCTATGCTTATATCTGTGTGCTTATGTGCTCTGTGCCATATTTGTGTGCTTAGATCTATATGTTGGTTGCTATGCCATGTGCTTCTATAGCCCATTTTTCCCTTGATATGTCTTTTTTTTTTTTTTTTTTTTTTTTTTTTTTTTTTTTTTGGTCTTGGCCCTTATTGGTGGGGTGTAGATCTAGATCCCTTGGTCTAGGCCTACATCTATACATCTAGACCAATATCAAAGGGTTTGCATCATTTCCCTATATGTATGTGTATGTTTGCTAGCTTCTATGCTTTATGTATATACTTGCCTCTCTAGATCAAAGCTTTGCCATGCTTTGTTCCCCCCGTGGGCTTGTTCTTGTGTGGTTATATCCATCCCCCTCATGGCCTATTAGGGTGTAACCACCTATGAGACACATCCCCACGATTCCGGTTTGCACGATGCATACCCTTTCTCCGCCTCGTGTGATGTTGCTTGTCAAGCTTGCTTTGTGCCACCCATTTGGCTTTCCTTGCTTCTATGCATTCTTTATGCATGCTTGCCTACATGTTGATGCATGTGTTTTTGCTTGTTTGTGTCGTCCATATTCCAATCTAATCGAACTATGGACACTTGATCCAAACCTACATTTATCCTCCTAGGACACTCTTTTTTGTTTGATAACATGCTTTGATATGCTTAGCATGTTTTGTTTACCCCTATTTGGCTCTCTTTGTTAGTATGTTATTAGCATGTCTCCCTATCTCCATTGTTTATTTCTTTGTTTGTTTGCTGGCTTGTTTCCTTGTTTGTTGCATGTACACACATGGAGCGAGGACACTTGGAATAAGGGCACGACCTCCTAGGTGTGAGCAAAAAGGGCAAAGATGCATGCAAGATGGCAAAGATGCATGCAAGAAGACGCAAGCCTAAAAAGGGCAATGTTTAGTAAATTGGAGGCCTAGCCTCCCCAAGTGGTTATGTCCTTCTATCTCCCTCCTTTAGCCTCTTCTCTAGAACATGTATTAGGGTCCCCCTCCATGTACTCCCTTTACTCTTCCTACTCTTTGCTTTGGCTGCATTCCCTAGGTATGGCAATGTCTATTTTATATTTCCTGTACCTTGCTAAGCCATACCCTTGGAAAGTTGGCAATGTCTGATTTACTTTCCCACTTTGTGTGTTTGCATCATGCATGATGTATGTATATCTATATCTGCTTGTATATGGGTGATTATGCACTTTGTATGATGGATTCTTGCGGCTACATGAGTGACCCTATCTCGTCATGAGAGTTCTTGACCTTGTAGTGTGGGTAGGTGCTCAAGGCGATTGTTGTAGGTGTATATTCATGTTATATTGTGTGCACAATCATCGCGGTGTGATTGTCCCAATCTATGTCAACCAATGACATTAGTTTCCCCATATATGAGACCCACATCAACACGCACCATACAAGCATGTCAATAGGCACCATATACACAGATACGAAACCCTGCTGGTGCGCCATAGCGCACCAAACACGAAACTTTGCCAAATTTTCACCGTGAAAATAAGGCACCCTGTTGCCAGATTTTCACAGCGAAAGCTTGGTGAGAATAGCATTATATGTGCTATAATGCACCTAAGGTGAAGCCCTGCTAGATTTCTGCCATGAAAATAAGGCAAAATGCTACCAAATTTTCACCGTGGAAATGTGTATTCTCTTTGAACTAGTTTTACATGAATCACATACTATCTTCATTGATTAGTCCAAAAATGAATTCATAATTCGATCATTTCTAGTTAACTCAATCATTGTCCTTGTTTGATCAAGCATGCAGACCCCACTTCTCTCATCTTGTATGCTCTCCAATAAACTTGTCTCTTATCTATGGTCACTTTTTCTTTACCATGGTTGCTTTAGCTTGGAGCTAGTCTCATCTTCCCTTGTATGGTCATTCCTTCGTCATTCTCATTTATAGATTGCCCTTAGCTTAGAGTAAGTTCACCATTTTCCTTGTGGCTCTTCTTCATTTCTTTTCATGATGCCATCATTTTGTCTAGGTTGCCTTTTCATGTTTTCAACCTAACGGTTTTTTTTTTCTTCTTTTCACAAGTAAGGCTAGGCTTTCCTAAATTTTTAGGGCTAAACAATCTCAAATGATCAAAGAGGACTTGTTTGTGGATCATAATGAGGCTGGGATTCTAAGGCTTAAGAAAGAAAGGGTATTTGCAGCTCAAATTCAATTTTATTTTCAAGTTATCCTAATTGGTAAGGATTATCTTCCATCTTTTGCTTGCACCGTTCTCCTTCTCTTCATCCATTCTTTTCTTGTCCCTTTTGACTTCCATCTTCATTTCTATTTTTCTTTTCCTTTCATTTTCCTTTCTTTTCTTTTCTTTGATTTTTTTTTTCTTTTCTTTGTTTTTCTCTCTTTTTTGTTTTTCCATGCTCATTGTTGGGAAAAAGGATATCCTTTCACTTATAACTCATCCTCACATCCTTCTATCATTCATCCATAAAATTTGCCCCTAGTATAGGGTTGATCCTTTCCAATATTAGAGTATGCCCCTACTGTTAAGGGTAACCTTTCCAAACCATTATCTCTTAATAACATGCCCCTAATGTAAGCGGTAATACCTACTGGAAAATATAGTTTTGCATATCATACAAAACACACAGCAAAAATAAACGGATCTACTTCATTCATGTGAGATAACATGGAACATCTATATTTTAGAAACAAAGATTAGGAAGGCGTACCTTGATGCGGTGAAATTAAATTAAAAAAAAAAAAATGAAGATTGAACTTGGGAAGACTTTCAATCTTCACCCCCATTCCATATATGCCCAAGATGTGTGGTCTTTCAATCAGTTCTATACATAGTTGTTTCAAGAGAATAAGAGAGTGTCTTGAGAAATCTGTATATTTCTCTTTTAATCATACGTATATCTCTTTTAACTGCACTTGGCAGTTACTTTATTTAATAACTCTTATTAAATAAATAATTGATTATCTAATTGTGTGTGCCTTTTGGGCACGCCCAATTGGAATTTAGTGTGTGGCTTGGAGTGGGACCAAAAGGGACAAATAAAGCTCTAGCTTCAATGGGCTTTGGGCTTATCTGTTAACTCTTGAAAAGTTCAAAGTTACCATTAATTATATTTAATACCACTATATAAATATAATTGCACTCTAGGCCTTATTAATAAATTATATCTCAAGACTTTATTATCTAAACATTTAACCCCTTCATCAAAATATTAATAGTAATACAAAGTTATAATATATAACTATCACTTTGAAGATTATTACCTTTTGATCCTTGAGTACCCATTTTAATCCTTTATGTTATTCATATATATTTATGAAATCCAATTTCATAAAATATAAACTTTAGTAACTCTTTAATAGAGTGGTTAGTCATAACACTCTGAATAACCAAAATCGTTAAACTTATTTTAAGAGAATAGTTTATATCTCTATTAAGAGATTATGAATTCCATCTTGAGAATATGTGTTCCTTCAATACTACGTGTGGTTGCCCAATATACTAAGTTTTTTACCGTTAGATTAGATCTCTCTCTTGATATATCAAAGTAACCTACATTTCATGATTGGGTTCACTATTCTCTCAAGACTAAGAGTTTATGTAAATAAAAGTCTTGAGATTTATTATTCATTTGACGGTCGTTAATAGAATAATAAATCCCACAGCGGTCTAATTCAATATGTCTTATACACTTAAAACATATTAATATATCAACTAGAAGTCTCCACTTCCATGATCAAGACAAATCATCTTAGTTGACATGTTATAGTCTTCGCAAATAAAATACCTAATTTCATTACCGACTACGAACTAAGATTCTAAGTTTACAAAGAACTTGTGATTTACATATTCTATGAGTAAATCACATACTATACATCTCAAGGACTATATGATAATGTAAAAAATATTCATGTTACCATTATTTTAGCTAATAAAACCACTTTATTACTTATAACATAATGTCATACATAGCACTATATAACATGATTAATATGACCCAAACGCAAATGTCAAAGATATGCATCACTAGTAGAAGGAAACTTTCACTTTAATGATTTTACATGTTATTATTTAATTAAGAATTGTACAATTCATGCTTATCATGAGTTATAATATAAAGACCATCAACAATATTGCCAGAACAGATAAATACTTTATCCTTTTTTATTACAACATTGTCTTTCAAGATAACACAATACCCATGTCTACTGAAATAAGTTGCAGAAATTAAATTCCTTTGAACATTAGGTACATATAAGTAGTCTTCCAACATAAAAACCCTAGAACCAAAGCATAAATTAAACACTCCAACAACTACAACTTGAATTTTGCTCGCATTAGCCAAAGTAAGGAACATTTCCCTTCATTTAGCCTTCCAGTCTCCTAGAATCCCTGCAAAACATTGTAGATATGATTAGTACATCCTTGAATCCACACATAAGGAATCCGTAGGATTATGTACTAAACATGTTTCAAGAAAGAATGATCTCATCATACCTTTATTCTCGTCAGCTATGAATTTTGGACAATTCCTCTTCCAATGACCTTTCTCACCACAATGGAAACATTTTCCTTTGGTGTAGTCCTTTGCTTTCTTCTTTTCCTTATTGGAAACTCCTAAGGCAACTTTTTTACCTTCTTGTTTGGTGAAGTCCTTCTTCTTCCTACCACCATTGCCTTTCGACTTAGGCTTAGAAGAAGAAGTTTCAACCATATTAGTATCAACATTGGCTGTTACAAGGATGCCTTCCACTGCTACCAATTCATTCATCATTTCATACATAGTATAAATCTTTTTGTTCATATTATAATTAAGTCTGAATTCTTTGAATGATTCAGGTAGAGATTGGAGTATCATATCCACTTGGGATTCTCCATTAATGTCAGCACCTAAAACCTCTAGTGTATTTAGATAAGAGATCATCTTGAGACTATGCTCTCTTAATGGAGTCCTTTGAGCCATTTTGGTATTTAGAAGAAGCCTTATAGTATCTTGCCTAGCAGAACAGCCTTGCTCACCAAACATCTCCTTCAGACTATACATTATGTCTGAAGTTAGTTTCACATCCTGCATTTGATGTTGTAGAACATTTGAAATAGATACTAGGATATAGCACTTAGCCATCTCATTAGATTTCTACCAATGATCATATCACTACTTTTCTTCAGAAGGAGCATTTAATGAAAGAAAGTTTGGACATGGTTCATTAAGCACAAATTTGTGCTCTTCAGTCATAAGAACAATGTCTAAATTTCTTTTCCAGTTAACATAGTTGGTTCCAGTTAGTTTGTTTTGATTAAGAATAATAGCAAGTGGGCTAAAGGATGACATGATTAAATATGAAAATAATAAACATGAATACAATAAGCTAACTGGACATTATCAATTTAGCATATAAACTTAGTATAGAACCTTAACAAAACCATAATATAAAATATGCAACGACAACCCAATCCCATATTCAATATCCCTTAGCATAGAGAGAGCATTAAATACTATGATTGATTGAAAACATTTTTCATTACTAGTGTTGTCTTTGTAACTCTTACCAAACACTAATAATATGTCATTATTCATTTAGCCTTTAAACAATAATAATAAGAACTCAGCATAGAGGATACTATAATATTTATTCTAGTGTATACCATTGCCTAGAGTCATGTGTAGCCACATTTCATCTACCACTAAAAGTTTAATCTCGTAGTACCATGATACAAAACACGCTCCGCATGGAATGCAAGGCTTGAGGCCAAGACAAGGTGTTTGCTCACACCACTATAAACCGGGAAGTTCAATCTTGTAGTACTTGAAATAAACACCCTCTGCAAGGAATGCAAGGTTCGAGGCCAAGACAAGGTGCCTACTTCACACTACTATGAACTAGTAATGAAGGCTTTCAGATTCAACCCTTGAATCTCTCTCCCATTAAAATTTTTAAAAGAAATGTTTTATTTAGAAAACATGTGTAATCTCATCACACATAGCCTTGCACTTTATTAATGTTTTAACACTTAGTGAAAATTGAAAAATCAGTACATTCGACTGGTCAAAACTTTTTCTCAATCGATCAAAAAAGTGAAGAAATTATTCACAAAATCTCTGCCTGATTTGATTGATACTCGATTCCTGTTCAATTGATTGAAAAGAACATTCAATCGATCGAAAGGAATTCTTGACTGATAGAGACTCGTGAAACTGAATTTTTTTAGAATTTTTCTGGTAACCATTTTTAATGTTTCACATGAACAAAACACAATCCTTTGACTATAATAGAATGGGATTGAGATCAAAACTGAATTTCATTGATGCTATAGTCTTATAGTTCAATTTGTCATACTTAACATTAAACTAAAACAACATCATAACATCAATTTCAGTTTTATCAAACAATGGTTCTAAAATCAAACAATGTATAAAAAATATTGCAGAAATTTAAAAAACCATGAAAATGATTTTCTTTGATTCTAAAACTCACTCAACATGTTATACAAACATGAGATTGAAGACCACTCTAATACCAAATGTTAGAAAATACAGTTTTGCATCTCATACTAAAACATGCAATAGAAATAAACGGATCTACTTCATTCATGTGAGATAACTATCACTTTGAAGATTACTACCTCTTGATCCTTGAGTACCTGATTTAATCCTTTAAGTTATTCATATATATTTATAAAATCCAATTTCATAAAATATAAACTTTAGTAACTCTTTACTAAAGTGGTTAGGCCTAACACTCTGAATAATCAAACCCATTAAACTTATCCAAGAGAATATTTTATATCTCTATAAAGAGATTATGAATTCCATCTTGGAATATGTGTTCCTTCAACAATATGAGTGATTGCCCAATGTACTAAGGTTTTGACTGTTAGATTAGATCTCACTCTTTATATATCAAAGCAACCTACGTTTTATAATCGGGTTCGCTATTCTCTCAGGATTGAGAGTTTATATAAATAAAAGTCATGAGATTTATTATTCATTTGACGGTCGTTAATAGAATAATAAATCTCATGACAGTTCAGTTCAATATGTCTTATACACTTAAAACATATTAACATATCAACTAGAAGTCTCCACTTCCATGATCAAGATAAATCATCTTAGTTGACATGTTATGGTCTTCGCAGACGAAATGCCCAATTTCATCACCAACTATGAACTTAGATTCTGAGTTTACAAAAAACTTGTGATTTACATTTTCTGTGACTAAATCACATACTATGCATCTCAAGGACTATATGATAATGTCCAAATATTCATGTTACCATTATTTTAGATAATAAAACAACTTTATTAATTATAACATAATGTCATACATAATGTTATACATAGCATTATTCAATAGGATTTTAGGGTACTAATCCTAACAATACCTTGGCATGGGTATAAGGAAGAAATTCATCTAGGCTCAATGTGGTTAGCAAGTGGAAATAATCTCTTATTGTAAAAAAGGGTAGTAGAAAGATGGTCTCTCATCTCTTAAACCTTGATTTCATAGCCTTTCCAAACCTAGGTTAGCATTTTCATTTCGTCAAGTTCTCATCATTATAGTGTCATCCATATAAAAGAACAAGTCATTCCTTTAAACGCTTTTCTTATCTTTTTCTCTCTCATGTCTTGTGCTTCAAGGAGTCTCTCATCACTCATCCTTCTCATTCTTGTGTACTTTCTCACTTGATCGAAGTTTTTTATTTTTTATTTATTTTTTTATTTCTCTCTATCTCTCACCCTTTTTTCTCACTTTCATGCCTTTATGACCAAATGAACTAAGACAATCTCATCTTTCGATTCCTTATTTGGATTAACCAATGTGTTAGGTTTAAGGATTCATTCATTTCAAAACTAGCAAAACGAGATCACATGATACAAATTATATTTGAATTATCGTCTTTATTGAAAGTGAAACAACATTGATTTGATAATTCAAGAGAACATAACTCAACAATAAAACATATGGAAAGACAAAACAACATAACAATGGAAAGACTCAACAACACAACATTGAGAATGACACTAATAAACTTGAAAAAAATTAAAGACTCAACAATTGAAAAGGACTTAACATAATTGAAATGGTTCATCCTCTAGTAATGGTATTCTCATGGATCATATCTCTTATCACATCCCTTCATCCAATCTTACTTCATTTCTAGAATCTTCGCTTGGCGATGACCTAACCATCAATCAAATGTTGAATCTCATGCTTCAACCTAAAGCAATTATTTGTATTGTGTCCTAACTTTTGGTGAAAATCACAATACTCATTCATGTTCCAACTTCTTGGGATTGGAATTGGAAGAAGAGTAGGTTCAAGCGGCTTGAGGTATCCCTTCTTAGATAAAATTTCAAGGGCCTCCGACAATGATATGTGAATGTCATCAAATTCCCTTCCCTCTTTGTGGGTATCAATTGCAAAAACTTTCTTTCTTTCTTTTGGCTTGCTAAGCATATCCTTGGCTTCTAGACGATATACTTCTTTAAGCCTTTGTAGTCGAGTGCTTACATTCTTCATTAGCTCCTCCATGGGAGCAAGTGTCTTGATCATAATGTCGATACTTTCATCCATGCTCTTCATTGCTTCTTGGTATCTTCCTTAGTGAGTAGATCTTGACAAGATCAGGGATGTGCTTTGAGAATATTTTAGGTGTCCCTAAAAATGAACTTGATCAAATAAACATGTGCTCCCAATGCCTTTAAAAGTTTTGGACCCAACGTCTTAATAAACCTTTCTTGCTTGCATCAAAATGTGGACTACATGTATGCCCTATTCGTATTTTAAGTCTTCTATCATTTCATTATCTTCGACTAAGGAATGAGCTACATCAATCTTTCAAAATTCATGTTTTCTCATATTGCTTAAAGCCTAATTACAACATTCACACATCTTTCACTCTCTCCTTCCCTCATTTGGATCCAAGCCCAACATCATTTCATTCTTTTCTTTGTCTTTTTTTTTTCTTCCTTTTCTTTTGTTTTCTTTTTCTTTTTTTTTCTTTGCCTTTTTTTTTTCTTTAGGCTTTGAATCCAATTACAAGTCACTCATCCCTCCCTCTCATCCTCATTTGGGTTTAAGCATAGGTTGTTCATGAATTTTGTAAGGTCGGTCCACATCTTGTGCTCTATTAGGCCTTAGAAAATGGTCTCATCAAAAAAGTCAAACACTAAAATCAATGCCTCATTTATAATGCAAGCCCAATATATTTTGGAAAATTTCTTTTCTCATGAAGAACTTATTTGAACTTGTATTTAAAATGAGCCATGACATTTAGAAGTCCACATTTTTTCTTTTCTTTTTCTTTTTTTGAAGAAAAAATGTGACCAAATTTTATCTCAACACATCAAAGTCTTTTATTTGTCCCATTACAAAGCCCATCTTGAATATTCATCCTCCTCCCTCATAAGGGTTTTGCCCCTAGTTTCAAAAGTTCAAACCATTTTCATTTTCAAATGAGCCTTGTCCCTAATTCAAAGGGTTCGGTTAACTGGTTCAAAAAGATTTCCTCTTTTAGTCCTCATTGGGCTCTTAGTGAGTCTACCCATGTCTTTGGGTCTTAGGGTTTCAAAAATTTCCTAAAGCATAGATTAGTTCACAACTTTTCAACAAAGTCTATAATGTGCTCATGATCTTGGGCACTCTTACTTTTGAAAAAGGTTTTTGAATTTTGATCCAAAAGTTAGGGTATGTTATGACTTTATGGCCCAATGCCTTCCTCCAAAGTCTATGGTATACTCATGATCTTGAACTCTCTTGATTTGAACTTTTTTTTTTGAATGTGCCCAAAATTTAGGGTGTATCATGGCTTTGTGGATCATCATTTATCTTCTTTTGGATTTTTCTTTTCAATTTTTTTTCTTTTTTTATTTGAAAACTTTCCTTTTAAAAAAAAAAATTCCTTTCTTAAAAAAAATATTTACAAAAGATTTTTTTTTTTTTAAATTCATTTCCTTGAAAAAATTTTCTTTGCAAAAGATTTTTTTTTTTTTTTTTTGGAAGATTCCACTTCTAAAAAAAATATTTTCAAAAGATTTTTTTTGAAAAATTTTCTTCTTTGAAAAAGACTTTCTTCCTGTTGAAAATTTTCTTTTAGGTTAAAGCAAACAAAGATCAAACACATGCACTTGGGCTTCCCCTTGAATTGGATCTAGGGTTACACTTTGTGGGTAAGGCCTTTAATGAGAAAAGCACAAGATCAATAGGTCACTCACAATTAGGTGGGCAATGATTCCAACCATGGGCCTAAATGGACCATAATGGATTGGTGGCAAACGATTAATGTACTCAAAGCCCATCATGGGCAATGGCACGAATTATGAGTTGGTGGGATGAACTTCAAAAAGTCATGGCCGGAATGGAGCCTCCAGTTTCCCACTCATCCCTAACCATGGCAAAGGGACAAAAGAACCAAGTGATAGTGTATGCAAAACAATATTAGAAAAGTCTTTGTTAAATTTAGGAAAAGGAATACATTGGCATCAAACTTCTTTCTCCTCAGTGATGGGCTTTTAGGTTTCCCCAAATCCACGGGAAGTACGCCTTGGCCTAGGGTGGACCATGACGAAGGGTGTAAATGGAGTTGCCACCTAGATTAAGTGTAGGAACCATAAATTTAGCGCCCTTGTGGAAGGACTGATCTTTACTAGAACATGTGTCCGAAGTTTAGGTATGGGGATGGAAAGGTGTTAGGCACTCAACCTGTATGTCGGCCTCCACTCATTGTGCTCCAAATCCTAATCCCATCAAAGAGTCTTCTAATAGGTTATTCTATACTTATACACACTAACATGCTTCTAATTTCCAAACATGGCAAATGTCCCACACTTATCTGTAGCATAAAAGCCCTACCATAAAAGGCCTACCATTTTTCTAGCAAAATATATATCTAATGGCAGCAAGCACATCACAAAATAGTAGCATCAACAAGGCATTAACATCAAGCATATCCCAAACATGCAAACATAGCATCATGACATCAACCAAGAATATTCATCTTGTTCATCAACCATATCATACTCATCATCCAAATTAAATGCATATTCATGTAATTAAGCATGACTTACCTCACTACACCATAACACCTCAGCACCTATGTATCAAAGCATGTTCATGTGATTCATCAAAGTATAAACCCTAATCATCAATCCAAGCATGTGAAACATGTTATTCTACCAACCCTAGACCTAAACATGTGAAAGCTAGACTCAAAAAGACCTAAACAGAGGATTGAGTGTGCCTTTGGGATTGCTTAAAAGCCAGCTTTTTTTTACTATTCAGCTTATTTTTGCTACTATTCATAGGTTCCCACTGTACTATTTCAGCAAAAAGTTTACAATTTCAGATAAATAAGTTGTTCCCAAACAAACACTAAAACAAAACAAAACAAACAAAATTGCAAGAACCCTAAATCTAGGTTTTTGGACACGAGTATGCATGCACATACATGAAGTATGTGTATGCATGCCTTAAGTATGCGTGCACATACATAAATCATGCATACACATGCACGCCTAGAAACACTATTTTAAAGCACAACCAAACAACAATCAAACAAAACCTAGCATACTTCTAATATTTAATTCAACCCTTCATTTAAAACATGGCAGGACATAACAAAACAAAATCAAACAAAGCAAAACATGTTTCTAAGCATGTATAAAAAATAAATCAAGTTAACAACAACAAGAACACAAGTTATAAAAATATAAATTAGGAAAGAGCCATGAAGAGAGACTTACCTTGCTTATGGAACACAACTTGCTTGATATTTAACCAACCCTTCAGTGCTTGATATATCCCAAGAATTTCCTTGATCCTACCCCGAAGGAGAATTTAGAATTATTCAAGCGTAGCTTGATCTTCCTCAATATAGCAAAAACTTCATCAAAGTGAGCCAAATGCTTGCACACCTCCTCACTTTTAACAACCATGTCATCTATGTACGCTTCCACATTCTTCCCCAATTGGGCTTCAAACATTTTGAAAGTTCAATAAGTGTATAAAACACCTTGAATGTTTAGACCCTCAATTTACAAATTAACAATTCAAGCTTAATATCAAACAATTAATGTGCGAAAAATGAACATAAGCTTAATAAAGAATTGATAAACAATCTAAACCAAATAAAATCACATCCATAACAGAAATTAAATGGAAAATATTAAGGGAATAGATATGTAAACATAAGGATAACACTCGATGTGTTGTGTTATCGAAGAGGAAACCAAAGCCCTTGGCGTAAAACCTCTTCATCGCCCTCAAAGCGGTAAACAATCCACTAAAGAATGTAGTTGGGATACATGAACAGCAGAAGACCCTCCAAACCTAATCTACCCAATGAGAAGGAATGTGAAAAGTCCCAAACAGGGTGTTCTGGCGACTTGACCTCGCGACTGGGTCGAGTCACGAGTTCAAGCCGCGAGCTAACGGCCTGGTTAGCCTGGGACTTTTGTCCTGTAGTGCAACAGCTGGCGCGACTCTTCAGCTTTTGGCATGCTTGGCATGTGTGCAACTTTCTAATGGCTTGCAAGCCGCGAGCCACTCACAAGATCTAGTCGCGAGTCCCTGCTTCTTTACACAATCTTGAGCATTTTTTCACACTTTCTCACACACTACCCTTACATGATTCCCACCTAAATACAGGGTTACTAATTGCTAAAATATAAGCAAATTTGGCAGGAAATAAAACCAACAAGATGGTTGATAAAATTCAACCTTACAATCTCCCTCTTTGGCTATTCCGTGACAAAACCCTAAAACAAAATCTAGACTTAATATGTGAGTTGGGAACAGTTGAACAAAACTCATTCACACCTAACTCTAGAATCTGATAAGCTCTTGAATCATATGAACAAGTAACTCCTGAAACACAACAACACAATTTGATCATTGTATGCAGAAAACTTGTAAGGCATATGAGGCAAGCACAATGCGATCAAGCAAAATGAAATGTGAAATAAACCAAGGCTTGACCAAACAGGCAATCACTATAAAATAGTGACCACAACGCTCATTCGCACTTGGAATGAACATCCGGACATACAAGTTAATAAGCTCAATGCAAATCACTTGCATGCCCAACACTCAACCAATGCACAATACTTAAAGTATATGCATCTAGGAACAAAATCCTACTAGGGCACAAGAGTGAGAATACTTAAAGAAAATGCATAACATTTAGCTAGAAGTATTGGCAACAAAACATAAAGGCTGCATAAGCATGGTACAAACCATAAAAGCCTACAAACGCATGGAAACAAACCCTAAAAGCTTACAAAAGCAACATGGGCACAAATTACCAAAAACATACTGAATAAAAACTTTAAATATTAACAAACCAATGTAACATGAGTGTTTTAAAACAGATCCATGAGTTTTTAAACCAAAACATTAACCTAAGTGTTTTGACATATCAACCCATAAACTATAATAAACATAAAGTAAAACCAAAGCATAAACAGCTCCCCTTTAAAATGACACTCCCCGTCAAGAATTGTCCCTCAAAGGGTCACTGCTGGGTGCTAAAATTGTCAAACTTGGCGGAAAGTATGTTGAGCTAATCCTGAAGTGCTACCATCCTGTCAGTATGCTCATTTTGGACCTCTCTAAGTCCATCAATCCTTTCCAAAGTGATCTGGAATGCATCAGGAGGTACCTCTGATGAGGTTGAAGCTCTGCTCCTCTTGCCACGGCTTCTAGGCATTGAAGCTTGTCCTACAGTCACTGTCTCAATCTCCATTTGGTCACCTTCATCTTGATCACCTACCTTTTCGTCACCTAGAAGATGAACTTGAATCCTGATGATAGTTAGCTTGTTGATAGCTGAAGGTGTAGGCATGGGGCTGATATCTTGAGGGATTTCAACACCTTTTGCTCTGAAAAGCCTCATAAGAAGGCTAAGAAAGATCAGCTTGGGCCTAGAGGTGGTTTTAGTCTCATTCACAATAGTGTCGAAGATGTGAGAGCTGATGTCAATGAAAGTTTTCTCCTTAAGTTCCATGAGGAAGATAGCTCTGGCATTGTTGATTGTAGTCAGCTTCCTCACAGGATACAGATTGAACATCATGATGGTGGTTAGGCACCTCATGTCAGCTGGAAATGTGGTAGTGTTGAGGCATCTTCCTTCTCTTTGTCCACCAATGCGAGTTTGGACAGTTTCTATAGAGAGCATCCTGTCCTTGTAGTTGGTGAAGTCAGAGTCCTCTAATCCTTCAAGCCCTAGCACCTCATCAATATCATGGGCATCTATGGTGAATTCCTTTCTTCTAACCCAAAAACTCAACTCATCCTCCCTTATCACAACATTTGCATAGAATTCTCTAATTAAAGGCTCACAGATAGCAGGTAGGTCACTTAATAATTTATCCCATTCTCTGTCCTCAAAGCAACTTGGAATGAAGGTGTCCCTCAAATCCCCTAAGTCAACAAATCTTTCCTGAATGATGGTACCCCTCAAGAAAGAATCCCTATATCTATCAAAGTGTTGAATCGACCTAAATAGGTTATGGTCCATTTTCAACCTTTTGTCAACTTTCTTAGTAGGAGTCTTCTTCTTTGTAGGAGAAGGTGCCATTTGTGAAAAAGCAAAAAAAGCCACAATACAGAGCACAATAAAGGGACACTCAGAACATTAGTAACATGTTATTGTTAAAAATATAGCCCCAAAGCACTCAATCAAGACACAGTTCAAAGGCAGGTGTAGAAAGAGAAAGTTCAATAACTCAAACATTCTAGGTCACAATTCCAAACACAAAATGCAACACCACTCAGTTGAATTGAAACAATGAATACCACATTTAACCAAAAATTATATCTATGAGACATATCTAAATGATTATGATATGATCAAACCAACATAGAGCAAACAGTATCCTCAAGGCAATAGCAACATTCATGAGAATAGGAAACTATAGCAACAAGTAGACAAGACATTATAACCCAACAAATAGAATTTAACCAAACTGAAACAAAAATACTCACAAACAGAGTATATCACAAAAACAATATCATATGACAATGTGACCAATAAACATGGGTATGAGATTTACCATACAACATAGATCAGATAATAAACTATAATATTGAAAAGAAACATGAAAGTAACCATAATTAGCAACCTAGCCCAAACAAGATCAACCAAGCCCAAACACCCAAACTCATCAAACATGAACCCATCCCATAGTTAAAACTACAGATATCACAAAACTCAGTAACGAATCACAAATCCAAGAAAACAAAGCTCAAAACATGAAATATGTAGTGAGAGAGAGAAAACTTATACCTTTTTCTTGAAGATTTGAAAGAGAAATGAAGCAAAATGCAAGTTTGTTTGAGAGAGACACGGTGAGTTTGAGAGTTTTTCAAAAAAGGAAGAAGATGAACAGTCAGAAATGTTTGAGGGAAAACTGAAAAGGTTTAAAAACTGACCCATTTTGTGCAAAACATGCGATTTTCTCGATTGAGACAAGTAGCGAGCAAGTCGCCAGAACAAACCGCCAGAACACTAAAAAGAAAACTTTGAAAAATTTTCTAAGTGTTTTTCGCGATTGGAAGTTCCACTCGCGAGAGAGTCGCGAATTGAGCCGCGAAAATCTCTGCGTACCCCTCGCGACTGGACCTTCCACCCGCGAACAAGTTGCCAACCTGAGCCACGAAAAGCATGAAAATCCAATTTTTGAAAACTATTCTAAGTCTTTTTCACGACTGAAGCATTTACCCGCCAATGAGTCGCTAGTGAGTCATGGAAAATCTTTGTGATGGACTCGCGACTGGGGCATGCGACTAGTTCTACCCGTGACTGAGTCGCCAGAACAGGGTAAAACAATTTTTGAAATTTTTGACAATTTTTGCAAAAAAAAAGTACTTTCCAAAAACAACTAAAACACTCAAAAATCTTTTCGTGATAGATCAACAAAGATAGAGCATGTGAAAACACATTTAATCAAGTACAATCACACGAATGAATATGACATTCATTGAACATAGACATGTGTGTTATGTGTGAATATCAAAGATGAGATAGTCCTTAGTCTAATGTGAAGTTTCAATGATCAATTCAATCAAGACATACACAACTAGCACTAGATAATGTTATCCATCTCAATTATAGAAATATGCATATATGACCTCCCACAAAGGCTTGAGTACAATAACTCTGAAGCTTTTCATTTGGCTCCATGTTTGACATATCATTTGGTCTATTTGAATCAACACATCTCATTTTGAGATCGATGCCTAAAATTTTTGATATTTCATTTTGATGAGTTAGCCTTTGGCTTTTTGGGCATCATACAATTTTAAGTTTTGGTCGCTTTCTCTTTTTCCTAGTCAAATATCTCTTTTCATTTGAAGATTTACATTTGGTGAGCACTTTTAGCAAAAACACTAAAATAAAGAGTGGGAAGATATATAGACACAAGTCTATGCATGTCTCAAGATCAACAAAACCATTCACTAATCATTCATGTCAAGGTTGAAGATCTATTTACAACAGTCACAAAAATTTCAAAATTTCTCCCACAATGATATAAGTGCATAGGGAAGAAGCTATGCTCATAGATGCACAAAGCCATTTGCACAAAGGTACAAGGTAAAACATATTTTGAGACAAAACTCAACAATGTCGATCAATCTTTCTGAATTTTCTACTTTTTATGTGGTTTTTGGATTTTTGACACACAAGAAAGAAAAGATTGATAAGAAGCAACAATGTAAAAAAAAAAAAAAAAGAATGCTACGGTCTAAGTTCTTTCTCTCTCTCTATCCCTCATGGCATGCACCTAATGGTTCCAACTCAACTTGCTTCTTTTGGGTAGTGTGTCATCCCAGCAAGACACTTCCCCCAAAAAAGCCTTAGCAGGAACCTCAAAAATAGATTTTTTTTCCTCTCCCCATTGCCAAACGATGCCCTCTTACCTCTGACCCACAACCTCACCATGCCCTGTATTGGCTGGGTACAGGCTGGTGGTGCCTGAGCCTTGTGTATGCCTCTCTTCCATATGTGTCCAAAATATGCCTACTGCTCATTCGTCTGCCATGGTCTGGAGGCTTGCCTGCATAGTCTATCGTCTGTTTTCTTTGACCTTTTACGTGAGCTGCTTCTCGATTTCCTGCTCTCCTTAGGAGCTAGGCTTTATTTGATACTGGGCCTTACATTTCTTTCGACCCATTTCTTGATTGCTTTCTTTTCCTGCCATATTACTCTGTCATTCCTACTGTAATAACTCAATCCTGCTGGGCCTCTTTAGGCCAGTCATTTACTCTTTCCCCCAGTGGCTTGGCATGGCCATTGGTTCTCCTACTTATGGGCTCCTGTGTCCCTTTGGTTTTTCTCTTAGGCGTCCTTGGCCCATTTGCTTTCTTGGGCTTCCTTTACCCTTTTACTAACTTTGCATTCCCATGGGCTTTTACTAACTTCATTGGGCTTCCCTAGCCCAATTACCTTATTCTCATCCTTGGGGTTCATGGGCCTGCCATTAACTCCTTACTTTCTTTGCATTACTTTGGGTCTGCAGTGGCCCATTCTCACTTTTCTATATCATATGCTGCCCATGGGTATGCTCTTTCTCTCTTTTTGGGCTTCTTTAAGCCCATTTGCCTCTTCAAGGCCCATTTATTTATTTCATGGGCTTGTGATCCATTATTCTTGCAACTTGGGCCTAATGGTTTTGCCATCTGTTTTCAAACCCTTTGCTGCCCTTGTTGCTGGGCTTTCTTCTTTCTTCTTGGATTCTCAAAAATGACCCTCAACATTTAGTCGACTAGTGACTGAGGCTGGTCCTGGTATAAACCTCCCGATGTAGGAAACCCTTCCCAAGAAGCTCTTGAGTTCCTTGACCACGATAGGCCTCTTCACGGTTGCTATGGTCGTTGCCTTAGTTAGATCTACACTTATCCCTCTATGATGTACCATAAAACCAAGGAATTTTCCTGTGGATAACCCGATTGAACATTTCAGGGTGTTCATATGTATGCTACACCATTCAAAGACTCGTTCAAGGACCTTGAATTGTCCTTTCCTTCTCTTTGACTTTATCAAGCTATCATCTACGTAGTCCTCCATCTCTTGAAGCATCATGTCATGAAAGATGGCTGTCATGGTGCGTTGGTATGTGGCCCCTACATTCTTAAGGCCAAATAGCATTACTATATAGTAAAATTTTCCATCAAGGTCCTGAATGCTTTTTCTTTTTTCTTTTTTTTTTTTTTTTTTTGTGTGTCCTTGGCTGTCATACGACCTGATTGTATCCACTATACCCCCATGAAAGAAAACATGGAGTTCCCTACAACTTAATCTATAAGTAGATTGATGTCAGGCAAAGGAAATTCATCCTTTGGGCATGCCTTATTTAAATTGCGAAAGTTCACACAACATCTAATCTGTTCGTTCTTCTTCTTCATATGAACTATTTTAAAAAGCCATTATGGATGTTGAATAGGTTTGATGAACCCTACTACTAGCAGTTTCTTACGTTCTTGGGTAACCTGAGCCTCCACTTCAGTATGGAAGACTCTAGTTAGCTGAATCACAGGCTTGGTTCCTAAATCAACATTAAGGGAATTGACTGCTAGTCTAGGATCCAACCCAGGCATTTCGTCATATGTCCATGCAAATATATATTCATATTTCTTCAATAGTTCCACCAGTTGTTCTTTTTCTTGCACTAATAACTAGCTGCTGATGAGGATAGGCCTCAGGTTCCTTGGGTTAGCCCCCCAAGTTCACCTCTTCAAGTGCCTCCCATTCCATATCCCTGCATTCCTCCAAGATCTCTTCCTAGGCTATCATGCAAGATGGTAGTCTGGGACCCTTCTATAGGCTACATTTAGGTCCCACATATCTTTATAAGTGATATTCTACCCTTCCTCCAAGTTTCTAAATGATCACACATCGCCGAGAGTTAGATGAACTTCTAGAGAAGGTGGATCAGGCATGATATCAACTTCCTGATACATGCCTGATCCAAGTTAGATGAACTTCTAACTTCATGTTGAGTCTAGGTCCACCTTCATGTTGAGTCTTGTAGAACTTCTATCCACTTCGATGCCTCCATTTTATTGGGAACTATTTTACTTTGCTGGAACCGTGGAACTGCTACACCTTTGCTGGAACCAAGGATCGGTTCTACTTTGTTGGAATTAGGAAACTACTCCATTTTGATGGAATCAAGGAACCATTCAATTTTTGCTGGAACCAAGGAAGTACTCCATTTTTTTCTAGAACCGTGGCTAGAATTAAGGAACTACTCAGCTTTGCTGGAATCAAAACTCAACTTTGCTAGAATCAAGAAACTACTCCATTTTTGTTGGAACCATGGCTGGAACTAGGGAACTACTCAATTTTGCTAGAATCAAGGAATTACTCAGTTTTGCTAGAATCAGAGAACTATTTCATTTTGTAGGAATCAAGGAACTACTTAGCTTTGCTGGAATCAAGGAACTACTTAGCTTTGCTGGAATCAGGGAACTACTTAGCTTTGTTGGAATCAAGGAACTACTCAACTTTGCTAGAATCAGGAAACTATTCCATTTTGTTGGAATCAAGGAACTACTCAGCTTTGCTGGAATCAGAGAACTATTACATTTTGCTAAAATCAAGGAGCTACTACATTTTTGCTAGAACCGTGGCTGGAACCAAGAACTATTCCATTTTGTTGGAATCAAAGAACAACTCAGCTTTGCTGGAATTAGGGAACTATTCCATTTTGCTAGAATTAAGGAGCTACACTATTTTTGTTGTAACCGTGGCTGGAACTAGGGAACTATTCCATTTTACTAGAATCAAGGAGCTATTTAGCTTTGCTGAAATCATGGAACTATTCCACTTTGCTAACCTACACCATATGGTGTTTTTACCAAGTTGTCGCAAAATTCTTTAGCCCTAGAACATGAGGCAATTGCATTGCTATGTGGTTCATACAATTTCATTTCATTATGTTTCTTTGATTTGCTTACTTCTTCTTCTTCTTCTTCTTTTTTTTCTCTCTCTCTCTCTCTCTAAAAGAAATGAAACAATATTATGAATGTTTAAATGTTGTAGCATGAGATTTTTCACTTTCTTTTAAAAAGAAAGGCAATGATTCATTATGATCACAATATAAAATGGAGAAAATAATAATGCATAGAGCTTATCTTATGTTGGGAAGTTCCCTAAAATTCCATATAAAGTCCCTCGGTTGAATGTTCTTTGGAGGAACCTGCACTTTTTGGATCCTAATGTTGAATGTACTTAGAGGAACTTTCCTTCTTCTTAGTGTTTCCTAGTTTTGGAGTCATGCTTACGAAGGGACTGCTTCTTCCTAGTCCCTAGTGGAGTCACCTATAAATGTGAGTCCTTCTTTTTTAGATAGTTCCCAGGCCCAATGCTGATATGGGATCTTAGGTCACTAAGAAAGGGCTAGAGTAGAAGTTGGGTGAACTGGGTCTGGTTCTCCGTGGCCTATTGGGGTCATTATATGAACCAGTATGTGTGCAAGTCACATAGAACTCCACAAGGCAAAGAAAATGTGATTTCTCCTAAGTAATAAAATATCATTGTAAGTGTTTGAATGTCGTAAAATGATGTTTCATTTTTAAAAAATGAGTAAAAACTATGATTCATAATATTCGCAATAGAAAGGAGACTAAAAAATAAAATATTTAGGACTTATCTTTTATTGTATGAACTACTTTTTGCTACTTTCTACAACAAAGTTCTTTCACTCAGTTCCTCCATGATGGTGCCTTGTGAAAGATATTGCAGTGGTTCCTCCACTAGTGGCTCCAAAATCGTGATCTAGTGGTTCCCTGAGCGTGATCTCGTGGCTCCCAAGGCTATTAGGTCTTTAATCCATGGAACCTAAAATGCTAGTTCCTTGAACCATGAGGCCTTTAATCTGGGGACCTGAAATGTTGGTTCTCTAGCCACAAGATCTTTCTCCATGCTTACTATGCAATGGATTTTGTCCATTCCCTTTCCCTCTATAGGTTTTGCATAAGAACAATTATACAATACAAATATTCTCAAATAATTGTTAGTTTCTCAGGTTAGGATATACATTCTAAAATATATACATATATATATATATATATATATATTAATATATATATATATATATATATAAATGAACTTCATAAAAATGAGTCAACCATGTGGTCCTTGGCCCCAATTATCACAAACTTAGTGCTTTTGCACAAGACTTGTGGGATTTGGAACTCAAGTTCAAGTAGCTTTGCTTGAACATTTCCTTCCAAGATAGTCTGGTGAGGAGGATTGTGTGGTAGAGAGTGATATCTGATACGTGCATACTTTTGTATAAGTTTTCTTTAAAGGCTAAGTGATATTTTGAAGGATCTCAAGGATATAGGACAAAGTCCTCATCCTTGGCTCTCTTGTTTTGTTCTTCCTCCCCCCTCTCGTGCTGAACTCCTAGAACTCCCCGAATCTCCCCAGAACCTTCTCCTTCTATTATGCTTTAGTGTTCCTTTTATAGTGGACATGGTCTAGTTCCTCCAGACAAGAATGTCCTTGGTCTATTAGGTAAAATCATGTCTCTGACAAGAATCTAAAGGAGTTCATTGGGCAGAGGGTTAGCTTAGTTTTGCAATTGTAACCCAAAAAGAGTATTTGTCTTTAGTTACAAATGGATGATGCCTTCCTGGAAAGTTAGAGTAGTAAGTGGGATATTCAATGCAATAAGAGATAGTTTTGATTGAAAATGACAATTGAGAGGAAGTTGTGGGGAGATGCCATGCACACAGAGGAACTGAGTGAAGCATTGGTACATGCATTCCAAGCAAATACATTAACCAAGGGAAAAACTACAAGTTCCTCCTTTCACCAGAAATCACTCCCCTATCGACCAAACTATTTCTCCTTTACTATCAATTTGAGATCCCATGGGATTGGACAATAGGTTACAAAGATAATGCCTGGTTTGTTGCGAACTTAATGGATTTTTGCTAGGAATCTGAATATACATGTTGGCTTTCTCATGTGTTAGCTAAGGCCCTCTTCTTAAGGCTTTAAAAGGACATTTTGAATGCCCTGGGACCTTGATGTTGATTCTTTTTGGTTTGGTCTTTTCCCAAAAATGACATAGATTACTCCTTGCAATGGGTGAGCTTAGAAAGTCTCTAACCATCCTTCCCCTTGCTGCATATCCTTTGCCCTGACCGAGCTCCCTTCGTTCTTTCGCCAGGTTCTGAACTTGAGGCCATCACTTGTCCCTTTTAGTTCTGTCTAGTTCCTAAAAACTAAATTTCGATAGGACATCTAATGGATCTTTCCTTTCTTTTTCTTTTTTCCCTTCTTTCAAGTATACATGTGAGTGACTTGTTCTCAGACTACCTTCTAGGTCGTCTACATCCTTCTCAGCATCTTCTAGGTTGTCTACACCTTCTCAGGGTCTTTTAGGTCATCTACATCTTTCTTAGCATTTTCAGATTTTCTCTCAAATGACCTGCTTCCTAGAGGATGGAGGACTCGTTCGTGGTCCAAGTTTGGGCCCTCTTCTTTTTTACTTTTTTCATTCACTTTCCTTCTTTTAGGGCCTTTGGGCCTTCGTGGTCCTTCTTAACGTCATGAGCTTGGCCTTCTTTTGTTAAGGCCCATGGTCTTTCCTTGCTTTTCGTGGAATGGGCTTCCTTGTCACATTTTGGTTCTCAACACATTTCTAAAGAAAAGTTACAATCTCTTGAATTGATGGAACTAAAAGAGAAAATTAAATTCCAAGAGCCAACATCTACCTTTACCAACCGAGATGCTAATTTCTATGTCAAAGTGGATGATGATGTCCATGTACACTGCCCTTAAACGGCATGTGCACTCTTGCCTACTCTTTCAGGTTCCAGTGCAGCTGCTTATTGTATCCAAGAATGAAACTGCATTTGCATGTCCAATTCAGTCCATAGAGCCAACAAAGAAGGTGTGATGATGATCTTTCATGAACTAAAGAAGCCTCAAGAACCAAAAAATGCTGGTCTTGAATAAGGACCAACAAATGCAAATTGCACATATGCTGTAGGAGATGTCATGGACGACACTTTTGATTTTTTGTCATCTAGATCTTTCAAAAATGGAGGGGATCCTTTTTGCTATGTGGTGGCTATCCATGAGCAAAAGGACGAGTTCATGGTGGCAGCAGTACCATAAATGTTAGGTTCTATTGCCAAGCCAAACACAATTTTTTAAGGAACCAAGTATGAATTGGAGTCAACATTCTGAATTTGATAGTAATGAGATCATTTCTTATGAAGAAGCTACCCTCATCAAAAAGGAGGAATTAAAGAAAGTTTCTTGGGGTCCTAACCATCAAGTTATGGTCCTTAAATGTACTGGTGTTAAGAAATTACTCAAAGTCATTAGGGACGTGTATGGCCTTCGTAACAAGGAAAATGTAGTTTCTTAATCAGAATAGACCATGTTTTTAGGAAAGGATCGGATTTATATGGTTATCAACTTCTGAGTTTGGTTGAATGTGTCAGAGTTCATATGGTTAAGAAGTGGTTGAAAGTTGAACTCGGAGTGCCATTTCCAATGTTTAATGGTGATGTTTTGGAAGAACATCTAGTGGGACGAATGATGGGAAGTGTGATACAACTCATTTCTTCCAAATGGTCTTATGGAAATCGGAGAGAAGGAGCTAATCAATTTTCATAAAATTAAGGCTTTTCCTCAAGGAAAACACTTGGAATTGTGAGAATTGTACAACAAAAATCTGTGATTACAAGTGTCACAATCTTGAGCTTATGGTGCATGGTTGTCCAAAAAATATTTGGCCACTTGCATATTTTTGCTTGGATGGAAACATTGATTAGGCGTACTGTTGTTATCATGAAACATATTATCATAGAGCAGTGAAAGTTCAAATATGTGTATAAGCACCCTTGAACGTTTAGACCCTCAAATTACAACTTAACCAATTCAAGCATTATGTCAAACAACTAGTGTGCAGAAAATTAACATAAGCTATAATATGGAATTGGAAAAACTATCTAAGCCAAATAAAATCACAACCCACAGTAGATAATAAAAGGCAAAGATAAAAGGGAAGGAAGATGCAAACACAAAGACAACACGCGATGTGTTATCGAAGCGGAAAACAAAGCCCTCGGCGTAAAACCTCTCCGCCCCCTCCAAGCGGTAAACAATCCACTAGAAAATGTAGTTGGGATACATGGACAGCAATAGACCCTCCAAGCCTAATCTACCTAGTGCACCTAAGCCCTCAAAGCTTCTTGCTCCAACGAGGTTGCGCCGAACCTTTTTCTTTTCTAGATTCCCGGATTCCGCTACTAGACCATAGCATCAACCAATGAAGATTGGTTCCTTCCTAACTGCTTCCCAGAACACCAAACAGCCCTCTCACAGTGATGAATATGGTGAGAACAAGGTTTGGTAAAATGCCTCTCAAGGATTTGACAATAGAGAGGAAGAAAGTTGAGGAATTTGAAGAGACTCTAATGTATAGATTGTGGGTGAATCAATCTTGTTTTTCTTTAGGGTTTTTCTCTTAAAATTCTTTCTGGAAGCTCTCTTTCTTTTGTGGGTATAAGGGGTATATATACTAGGATGAGAGAGGAATGTGAAACGTTAAGTTTTTCAAAACAGGGCTGGCTCGCGGCTTGGCCTTGCAACTTGACTGAGTCGCGAGATCCAGTCGTGAGATAACCATATGGCCAGTTGTCCTGTTTTGTCCTGTAGTGCTCCAGCTAGCATGACTGTTCACCTTCTGGCATGCTTGGCACGTGTGCTACATCTGGCGGCTTGCAGCCGCGAGTCACCCGCGAGGCCAAGCCGCGAGTCTCTGTTTTCTTGCACACTCTTGAGCAAACTTCACTCTATCTCACTCACTTCCCTTACAACAAGCCCACCTAAATACAGGTTTACTAAATGCTGAAATACAAGCAAATTTGGCACGTAATAAATCCAATTAGATGGTTGAATAAATTCAACCTTACAATCTCCCCCTTTGGCTATTCCGTGACAAAACCCTAAAACAGACTCTAGACTTAACATGTGAGTTGGGAATAGTTGAGCAAAACTCATTCACACCTAACTCTAGAAGCTGTGAAGCACTTGAATCATATGAACATAAGACTCCTGAAACACAACAATACACCATGATCATTGTAAGTAGAAAATCGTGAAATGCATATGAAACAGGTAATATGTGATCAAGCAAAGATGGAGTTAAGAAACAAACCATGGCTTGATCAACCAAGTAATCACTACAAGGTAGTGACCACAATGCTCATTCACACTTGGAATGAACACTAGGACATACAAGCTAACAAGCTCAATGCAAGTCTCTTTCATGCCAAACACTCAACCAATGCATAATACACTAAGTATATGCATCTAGGAACAATCCTACAATGGCACAAGAGTGATAGTATTTAAAAGAAAATGCAATACATTTATATAGAAGTACTGATTTAAACAAAGCATAAAAGGCTGCTTAAAGCATGGTACAAACCATAAAGCCTACAAACTATGCATAAAAACATTAACCCTAAAAGCTTACATAAGCACATGGGTACAAACAGGTACAAAACATAATATATCTTGAATAAACATCAACAATATATATATAAAAGATTAAACCAAGATTGTAAGTTATGAGTTAGAAACAAGAATACACTAAAACCACAGTGTATCAACTCATATAAACACAAAAAAATATAAACCTATAAGTTAAACCTATAAGTTTAAAGGTTAAGACTTAAAACAAGAGTATGTGAGTACTCCCCCTATCACTATGCACACTTCCCTTTGAGCTTTCTCCCCCTTACTGAATGCTCTCCCCCTTTTTGGCATGAATAGCTAAAGGCTGTTATCCAACTTTTGTTGAATAACGTCTAGCTGATTCTCCATAGTCTCGAGACGCATTTGAACATGGTTGTTTATGGAGTAGAGAAGTGTCACCATCTCATCAATGCGTTTCTGAATATTTTCAAGTAAACTACCCACTCTATCAGTTTGAGGATCAGTCTATGCATACAGAATGCTAGCTTGTGGAACTTCAGGAATAGCATGCGAAGTAGGTGTGGTATGTGTAGGTGTCTCTGACTCAGGGGCAGATGGAGTAACCGGAGAGATGTGTGCACTCTTTGGTGTTTTAAAGGAGTGACTTCTGCTAGCTTGAAGAGTGTACATGGAAATAGGACGCTGACAGGTCAACATTTTTCCATCTGTGGGAAGAACAATGCCTTCGCGAAGAATGAGCTTCATGATGAGACTGCAAAATGGAATAATTCCTCGAGTTGCAGTTCGAACCGTGGTCTTCCTCATGGTGTAAAAGATGTGAGCACATATATCAATGGGGGCTCTTGTAATAAGATCACAAAGGAATAGAGCTCTCCCAAGATTTATGAATGTAGTGTTGGACAGTGGGTAGAGATTAGTGAACATGATCAACTTCAGTGTGGTCAGCTCTGGTGCAAACTTTGCGATGCTGATGGATGTTCCTGTATTGGATACTTCATGATCGGATCCTAGGATTTGTAGAATGTCTTGAATCTCTGGAGTTTGATCATCGTACGGAGTTAGATCCACATTTTGAGGTCTAGTGATGCCAAGAACATCTGCGATGGAGTTTGGGGAAATGCCAAACTCTTTTCCTCTGATCCAGAAAATAAGTTCAACTCCAAGATCACTTGCATTGTAGAAGCATTCTTTAACCAGTTCATCCATTGGATCGACAAAGTTCCCAAACAAGTTTGCCCAATCTCGTTGCTTAAAGATTCGAGGGATAAAAGTGGTCCCTAAGGTGTTAAACTCCACCACCCGTTCCACTATAGGAGTTGACTTGTCAAAGATGTTTGAGTAGATGTGTGAGGTAAGCGGGGTTCTAAACCTCTCCTCATTGGAGTCTTGAGATGACTGTGATAAGAGTCGAGTCCTTTTAGCAACTGGGGTTGCTGGATCGTCAGCAACAATGTCTTTACCCTTAGAGGATCGATGAGACATCTGCAAGAGAATAGGCCCACAACAAAGAACCAAAAACAGCACCACACAAGAAAAATATCAACATGATTCGATGCAAATAAGAGTGAAAACCAGAGAAATTAATACACAAATGCTAACTTAAGACAATTTAGACCCAAACAAACCACTATCAACACTGAAGTGCACAATACGACAGGTGCAGCAAAATGGTGAAAGAATAATAGAGCATAGAGAGACACAAATTCTAAAATAACCATCAATTAGACAGTCTACCATGATCATGATATGCATACAAAGATAGCATTTGAACATTAAAAAAGGATAGCTTAAAACAGACCACAAAAAATTTCAAAATAAAGGATCAGAGCACCCAAAATAGAGCACATGGCTATGAGACACAACATTTAGAAAAAGAAGTTATTTTAAAGGAATACTTTCAGGATGCCATCATCCACACGTTATGTTATCATAAAAACACAGTAAACCAATGCCGTAAGCCAACTACAACACACAAACAAGTGAAAGGAGCAAGTCACAAAAATACCAAACCCATCTAACAAGAGAGTTTGAGAATCAACAACAGGCAAATATCAGACCAAAGATTAAACACATTGTAACCAATCAACATGAAAATGGATGAAATCAACAACAAACACAACTAGCCATACCCATAAAACAAAGGGAGGAATGTTTCGAACACAGTATCTATCCAAATGGCAAGAAACATTCATTAAGTAGGGAAAATGAGATGAGAAAAACGAGATCCATACCTTTTCTTGATGATTTTGAGAAGAAATGAAGCAACAATGGAGTTTGAAAATGGGTACATGGATTGTTTGGGAAGGAGACAGTTGAGAGAGAAGATGAATAGTCACAAAAGTTCGAGGGAAAAACTGAAAAAGATTTAAAAACTACCCCTATTTTTTCCAAACACGCATTTTACGTGACTGAAGTGAGTTGCCACCAAGTCGCCAGTTCAAGCCGCCAAAACACTCAAAAACAAAAGATTAAAAAAAAAATTTCTAAGTGTTTTTCACGACTGGAAGGTCTACCCGCGAGAGAGTCGTGAGCTGAGCCGCGAAAATCTCTGAGTAACCCTTGCGACTGGACCTTCCACTCACGAACAAGTTGCCAAAAATGACCCACGAAGACACGACTGAGGCTTGCGACTTGACTTACCCGCGACTGAGTCGCCAAAACAGGGCAAAAATGGATTTTTGAAATTTTCAGATTTTTTAAACAAAATACTTTCCAAAAACACCTAAAACACTCAAAAATCTTTTTGTGCTTGAATTAACAAAGATTGAGCATGTGAAAACACATTTCATCAAGTACAATCACACAAATGATTATGGCATTTATTGAACATAAACTTGTGTGTTGTGTGTGGATATCAACAATGAGATAGTCCTTAGTCTAATGTGAAGTTTCAATGATCAATTCAACCAAGGCATACACAATTAGCACTAGATCATGTGATCTATCTCAATTATAGAAATATGTATATATGACCTCCCACAAAACTTGATAACATATCTTGGAGCTTTACATTTGACTCCACTTTTAATCATAACATTTGATCTTTTTGATCCTTTGAGACAATTACCTCTCATTGTGAGAGTGATATTTGATATTTCACTTTAAAGAACTAGCCTTTGGCTTTTTGAATAAACATTCACTTTAATATAAGGTCGCTTACCCTTTTTCCTAGTCGAATACTAGAATGTGCGACAGGCTTTTGCAGCTCAATATCTCTTTTCATTTGGAGATTTACATTTGGTGAGCTCTTTTTAGCAAAAACAAAAATAAAGAGTGGGAAGATATATAGACACAAGTCTATGCATGTCTCAAGATCATCATAACCATTCACTAATCATTCATGACAAGTTTGAAGATCTATTTACAACAATCACATAGATTTCAAGATTTCTCCCACAGTGATATGAGTGCAAAGAAACAAGCAATGCTCGAAAATGCACAAAGCCATTAGCACAAAGGTACAAGGCAAAACAGGTTTTGAGACAAAAGCTCAACAATGTCAATCAAACTTTTTGATTTTCTAATTTTTATGTGATTTTTGGATTTTTGACACTAGAAGAAAAAGATTGATAAAAAACAAAAAAAAATCAAAAGTATGCACAAGTAGACAAGCAAACAACCATCAGCAAAAACAACAAGCAAACAAACAAACATCGTCGCAAAGCATAGGAAGTATTAATGCATGGACATGTTGTAATGCTTATGCATGAGTACCCTTTTTCACCCACACGTCACTTGCGTTTGGGGTGATTTCCTTATAGGATTGGGTACGGGAGTTAGGGCTTTCAAACCTTCGTGAGAAGCTTTCCAAGCAGTTGGTGAATGCACCAATCATCTTCATCACGTTCATCATTCCGGGATCACCATTTTGATCTCTAGATTGTTCACCTGCCCAATTTCTTCTATCATTTCTAGGTCCTCGTGACCTTTGAGGAGTTGCACTATTCTTTGCTCTCAGCTTTTGGCAATTTGGTCGAGTATGCCCTTGAAGTCCGCAATGATGACACACATAAGTTGATCTAGGACCTCTTTGTGGTCGTGGACGAGACTTGGCACGAGATTCAGACCTGCCCACATACTGATTGCGGGGATTCAACAACCGTTGGTTCTCCACATTCTTCTTCTCCTCCATCTTGGGCTTCTCAGCAGTAGGACCAACATCGGCTGATTCTTTGGCCTTTATAAACTTCACTTCTTTAGTGACATTTCCAGATGAGCTACTTCCTCCGGTATATCCCAACCCGGATTTGTCTGAAAAGCTCTTTTGAGATGAAATAACATCATCTAGCTTCTTGGTGGTGACCCTCTCAATTTTAGCATTTGCTTGCACAACCTCTTGCTCAAGAAATCTCACTTTTGTGTAAGCTTCTAACAGCTCACCATTCAGTGTTTCTATCTCACATTTGGCCTCCCTATATCGGATTAGGAGACTTTTGTAATCCTCCTCTGCCTTCTTCATTTTTCTCACAGCAGCCTTGGCCACCCTTGTGTACTCACCCGACTTCTCCAGGAGTGAGTTATAATTCTCTTGAAGATTGGTTGTGCTTTCATCTTCTTCAGCATCTGATTCTTCAACAATTCCCAGTGATTCTTCATCACTATGTTCTCCAAGGTCTCGTACAAGCAGATTCAACTCGTCTGAAGACTCAACATGAGCAATAGTCATAAAAGCTGAGTAGTTCCCCTCTCTCCATCACAGCTTTCTTTAGATTCTGAGTCGGATGAATCCGAGTCACTCAATGTTGTGGCATACACTTTGCCTTTCGATTTCAAATAATTCGGACATTCTTTCATAAAGTGTCCATGCCCGTTACATTCGAAACAAGTGACACCTTGTGTAGATTGGGATTCTTTTCCATCTTTCTTTTTGAATTCCATTTTCTCCCTTCCTGAACTTTGGAATTTTCTTTTATCACCAAATTTGCCATTATTTTTGAATTTCAAGAACTTTCTGAAATTTTTAACAAGGTATGCAACATCTTTGTCAACCACATCTTCTCCCGATGAGTCTTGATCTTCCACCTTCTCATTAATGGTCTTAAGAGTAAGAGATTTACTCTTCCATTGATTGGGCAGCGACATCTCATAAGTCTAAAGAGAACCAACCAGCTCCTGGACTTTGATGTCATCAAGGTCCTTGCTCTCTTCAATCGCTGTCACTTTAGCACGAAAACTTTCCGGCAATGATCGAAGGATCTTCCTTACAATTTTAGAATCCTTCGTTTTCTCCCCCAAATTGAACTTGCTGACAACCATCTCATTTAGCTTCCCATAGAAAGAGTCAAAAGACTCATCCTCACTCATTTTGAGCTCCTCAAACCGAGTGGTCAGCATTTGCAACTTGGTGTCTTTCACTTTCTTCGTGCCTCGTAGGTGGTTTCCAATATCTCCCATGCTTCTTTGGCAACGGTAATGTGGGAGATCTTGTGAAATTCATCTGGAGACACACCACAGAAAATAGCATTGAGTGCTTTACTGTTAGCATTAGATGCAACGAGTGCTGCCTTATCCCATGTGGATTTGGCTGCCTCAGGTCTGGTCCAACCAATCTCAACAGCATCTCAAACAGATTCATCAATTAAACAAAGAAATGCTCTCATGCGAACCTTCCAAAAAGCATAATTACTACCATCAAAATATGGAGGTGCATTTAGGGATTGAAACCAATCCATCTCAATAGGGAGTCAAGGATCATACAATGGTATTGAAACCAATAAAAGTGTACCCGCTCTGATACCAATTGAAAGTTCAAATATGTGTATAAACACCCTTGAACGTTTAGACCCCCAAATTACAACTTAACCAATTCAAGATTATGTCAAACAACTAGTGTGCGGAAAATTAACATAAGTTATAATATGGAATTGGAAAAACTATCTAAGCCAAATAAAATCACAACCCATAGCAGATAATAAAAGGCAAAGATAAAAGGGAAGGAAGATGCAAACACAAAGACAACACGCGATGTGTTATCGAAGAGGAAACCGAAGCCCTCGACGTAAAACCTCTCCGCCGCCCTCCAAGCGGTAAACAATCCACTAGAAAATGTAGTTGGGATACATGGACAACAATAGACCCTCTAAGCCTAATTTACCCAGTGCACCTAAACCCTCCAAGTTTCTTGCTCCAACGAGGTTGCGCCGAACCTTTTTCTTTTCTAGCTTCCCGAATTCTGCTACTAGACCATAGCATCAACCAATGAAGATTGGTTCCTTCCTAACTGCTTCCCAGAATACCAAACAGCCCTCTCGTAGTGATAAATATGGTGAGAACAAGGTTTGGTAAAATGCCTCTCAAGGATTTGACAATGGAGAGGAAGAAAGTTGAGGAATTTGAAGAGACTCTAATGTATAGATTGTGAGTCAATCAATCTTATTTTTCTTTAGGGTTTCTCTCTTAAAATTCTCTCTGTAAGCTCTCTTTCTTTTGTGGGTATAAGGGGTATATATACTAGGGTGAGAGAGGAATGTGAAACGTCAGGTTTTTCAAAACAGGGCTGGCTCGCGGCTTGGCCTCGTGACTTGGCTGAGTCGCGAGATCTAGTCGCGAGATAACCGTATGGCCAGTTGTCCTGTTTTGTCCTGTAGTGCCCCAGCTAGCATGACTGTTCACCTTTTGGCATGCTTGGCAGGTGTACTGCGTCTGGCGGCTTGCAGCCGCGAGTCACCCGCGAGGCAAAGCCACGAGTCTCTATTTTCTTGCACACTCTTGAGCAAACTTCACTCTATCTCACTCACTTCCCTTACAACAAGCCCACCTAAATACAGGGTTACTAAATGCTGAAATACAAGTAAATTTGGCACGGAATAAAGCCAATTAGATGGTTGAATAAATTCAACCTTACAAGCAGCCCATTCAATTGTTGGCTGCCCAAATTGTGTCAATCAAACACTTCAATTCTTGAAAGAACTTACTAGAAGATCCAACCATGAATATCCATATGGGGGGTTTGGAAACTAATGAAACTACTCGCTCCGGTTATGGGTTGTGATTAATTGTTGTGGAGTTCTTGGTGTGTTTGATGGTGAAGATGCCTTAGAGTATTGGAGTTTTGGCCGATCACCCTTCACAAAGATTACAAGAAAACCTTGAGGACAAGGTTTTGTAAAGGGGAGGAAAAATGTTAGGAACCATATAGGCATATAGATAATCATTATTGTAATGTCACATTTGGTTAGTTTGTTGTATGATTGCAACAAGTTGAGCCAAGTTATTTACAAGTTGTTAGTTGGTTATTTGGCAAAAGAACTTGTATAAATACTTGTAATCCATAGCGTTTTGGATAATGAAGAATAAACCAATTTTTTAGTGTATTTCTCTCTCTTAATCTATCTCTTTCTCTATGGAGGTCTAGGTCCCCTTGAAGTGGCCTACAACAACTACTATTCCTATTCACCATTCTTATTTTTCCACAATTCATATTCATATTCCAACAAGTTTTTATTAGAATGCAAGTTATGCATACATTTATGAAATTTGTAGTACTTCTAAAAAGTTTCCTTAAGTGTCATTTTCCATTATTCAATTAACTTAAATAGGTGACATTAATATTCAATGCAGTCGGATGTGTACTTATATATAGTCATGAAACTTGTTAACCATACAATACTGATCAGTTTTAGATTTTTTTTGTTATTCATGGGATGATGATGTTAGGACATATATGGATCATGTTAAGAACATATATCATTTAGAATTGGCTAATCCTTTGACAAAACACATTTTACTTGTAATTTGGGTAGATCTAGGATGTGTTTAATACTTCAAGAACAAGAGTTCAAGTTCAAGTATTGAAACCATGCAAATCTGTTCAAGAATCAAGTAAAGAAGTGCTGTATTTTAAAGCTCAACAGATAGCTTGACAGATGTATCTATCGAGATTTAAAATGTGAAGCTCGACAGCTGTGTCTATCGAGAATTATGAAAGTCAATTTTTTAGATCTGATTTCACGCATATCCATGTGTATGTGTTTAGGTTTACTTTTCTCACAACTCTAAACATATATAAGGATTATTTAAAGGGTCATCTCACTTGATGCAAGTACATGCAAAGGTTGTTACACTTGTTGTTGCAAGCATATTATGACCAGAGATATATGCCCTAGTTCATCTTTCTCTTAGAGAAGTTGCTGCGTTTGTATGTTGTAGGGTTTTGTAACCAAGGAGCTTCTTGATCTTCATCATGTGGATGAACTGAAGAACTTTACAACCAACATCCTTCTTAAGTTGGTGTGTTAGTCACGTACTTGGATCCGTGCACCGATTGGTTAGTCACGTACTGAGAGAAGTGCATTGAAAAGGAGAGATTGTCACTACAGAACAAGTCCAATTAAGTATTGGGGTAAGGGTTCAACTGTAGATTGGTATAAGGTAATTCTTTTACTTGTAACCGCTTCTTTTGATAATAATGGATTCTCGGGAGTAGTGACCTTAAATTCACTCAGTGGGGTTTTACCTTAGAGATTTTCCCCATTTGTAAAAAAATCACCGTATCAAATTTAATTTCCACTGCATTTAGTTATTTGGTGATTTGTTTGTGCTACTATACATTATTGTATGTTAATTGAATTAATTAATTAACTTAGCCAATTAATTGGTTACTTTATCACAAGGGGTCAATACATTCTTGGCCTATCAAGTGGTATCAAAGCGGGCACACTCTAATTAGGGTTAATCTTTATTGTGTGATCCATTAACCCCTGTTGTCATGGATAGAGGACAATCATTAATTATACCTCTTTTATTTGATGACACTAACTATGCATACTAGAAAGTACGCATGAGAGTTTTCTTACAGTCATTAGATGAAAAGGTGTGGAAAGCCGTGGAGATAGGCTGGACCAAGCTAGAGGAAGCGCCTGCTGATTGAGATGATGCAAAAATCAAGATGACTAACTTCAATAGCAAGGCATTGAATGCTTTATTCAGTGTGGTCACAAATGAGGAATTCAAGAATACATCCTTTACTGAAACTGCAAAGGAAGCATGGACCATCTTCTAGACAACCTATGAAGGAACCAAGGTTGTCAAGGATTCAAAGCTTTAAAGGCTTACCACAAGCTTTGAAGAGATCAAGATGGAGGAGGATGAGTTGTTTGATGAGTTCTATGCCAAGGACATAGTGAACTCAGACTTTAATAATGGGGAAACCATTCCCAAACCCAAGATTGTTAGAAAGGTGCTCAAACCTCTACCTAAGAGATTTCATGCCAAGATCACCGCAATTGAGGAATCAAAGGACATTAACAAAATTCCTTTGACAAAGCTGGTTGGCAACTTGCAGACCTATGAGTCGGTTTTGTCTAGGATCAAGAAATTAAGCAAGAGCAAGAGCACGACATTGAAGGCCAAAAGCAGTGATACCGACAAGTCTTCAGATGATAAAGATACTAAGATGAAATCCTATATCACAAGGCAGTTCAAAAAGATCATGAAGAATGCCAATGTTAAAGGATTTGACAAGGACTGAAAGTAATCTAGTTCTTCACAATTCAAGAGCCAAGATAAAGGGAAGAAGGATGCTACGGATGGCGGTCAGTACACTATTCCCTCCGGACTGAAGTGCTTTAGATGCCAAGGCTTTGGACACATGAAACAAGAGTTCCCAACGTATCTCAAGACCATTGGGAAAAGTCTGCTACCTTGAGCGACACTGAGCCTGAGGATGAGGGAATCTTGAATGCCTTCACTAACACTGTGAATCCTATTAGGGGATTGTTGAAGATGTGGATGAAGAAGAGCACTTGGTAGAGTCTAACTTTGAGAAGATGGATGAACAAGATGACATCCATACAACCTATGCAAAATTGTATAAGGTCTTGGAAAAGCGTGAGAAATTGTATAGGTTAGCCACTAAGAAGCTCAGTGATGTGGAGCTTGATCGAGAAGAAATCTCCACAAAGTTTGATGAAGCTAATCAGGCCATTGGAGCACTGAGATTTGAGAACAATTTCTTGGCTGAGAGAACAAAGACGCTTGAAGTAGAGCTGTTTCAAGTCAGAGCTCAGTTGGAGAGGACTTCAAGTGCAAAAATTGATGAGATGCTTAGCCTTCAGAAATCTGCTTCTGATCGAACCAGTTTGGGGTATGATTTCTCTTCCTCTAATATTGCTTCTTCTAGTACTACTGTGTTTGTTTCTCTTGCTAATAATGTTGATTCAAAGAACAATGATGTAAAAACTGTTATAGCTAGTGAGAAATAGACAAGGGTAAATCTATCTTAGGAGTGCCCCCTAAGCTTGATAAGAAAGAGACTAAAAACCCTAGGGCTAAGAAAGGCAATAACCAAAAAACTAAACAGAACAAGCAGCATCTTTGTCATCACTGTGGAGCTACTGGACATACTCAATCAAATTGTTATAAGTGGTTAGCCACTCAATAGAGCAACAGTATGATCGCTTCCGGAAACCAGGATCAGTTTCCTTCCTCTTTTGCTCCTTTTGGAAATCTTCTCAAAGTCCTCATGTTCCCTTCGAACTTGAATGGTTTCAATTCTTCTCCCTTACCGCTGAATCAAGGGTTCACTAAAAGGAAAGGTTCTTCTAAGGTGTGGAAGGAAAAATGCTCTAAGTTATTTAGTCACTTTTTCTCTCTCTTTCCCTATCTTTTGGTTAAGCATTACTTGTGTGTTTTGCTTTCTTATTTGTGAATCAGTCTAGTTTTTATTCTTTGCTTTGTTTAACATGTTTTTGTTTGTTTGTTTGTTTTCAGTTTTGCTTTAATTTGTTTATCATTAAAAAAATTGAAAAATCAGGAAAATACAAAAACAGCGTGTAATTGTGTACATTAGTACTTGTGTACCTTGGATGGCCATTGAAACAACTTTTTCTAAACTTTGTATCTTTTGTAACTTAGATGAGCATCTCTATGCACAACTAAGCAAATGAGCTTTGCGACTCATGTTTGTAATGAGTAAGATTAAGTAATCTCTTATACTTAATACTCGTATCACTCTTTTTAATGGAAAGGACTAAAAAATCTTAAGAGAAAGGTATAAATAACCATCTCACCACTGTTGCCTGCCAATCAAGAAATGACATATGTATGCTTCAGCATAGCAAAAGTGAAATGTCAAAAGCTTAACATAATTGGGTATCTCTTTTCTCTCTCTTATATGCTCATGCATGATATGCTTAACAAAAGAAAAATATGCAAATAAATAAATAAATAAATAAAAGCAAAAAGAATCAAAATGTTTTATATGATTGTGAGCGTGTCTTCTAGGAGATGTGGGAGTTATAGGATGTACCTCGAAGGTGATTGTCCCTATCAAGCAGTTATGATTATGTGAGTTAAATTGATTTTCACATATCTCAAATCGTCATAACATGTAGACACTTATGCAATCTTGCGATTTTTTTCACACACAACACGCAAATTCTTTGCTACTTTTGATACATGTGTGGGTACAATGTGATTTGGCCATCATAAGGAATACACGTGTTAATGTATGCTCACTAAACTGTTTTGACTTGTTTTTGAAATATAAAATTGGTTAGAATTGTTTAGTGTGTGTTTGTGTGTTTTGGATCTAAATGTTTAACATTTTTTTCTTGTTGAAAGATGTTTTTGAGAGCTTAAAATGTTGATTGAATCTTTGGTTGAGTAGCATGCTTAATTGCATTCATATCTATATTTTTCTCTTCTTTGAAAAAATGTTTTTACACTTCTCGACACCTCTCGATAGCTAGGCTATCTATCAAGATCTTTGATCTTCCTTTCTCAACAGAAGTTAACGCTATCTCGATCCATCCAAGCATTTGAGAATTTGTCTTGATAGCTTCTCGATCCATCGAGAAACTTTCTGTCTGCTCGATAGATACTTGATAGCTATTCGATCTATCAAGGTCTCTTTGCTATGGACAGCTCTCAATAGCACCTCCATAGATAAATCTGTCAAGAATTAGTGCTCGACAGCTCTCGATACCTCTCGATCCATTGAGCTTCGTGTTTTCTATATATAGCCTCAGTGCGACTTTTCTCTCATTTTATCCGATATCTGTCGATAGAAATACACTTCTCTCTCTCCCAAACACTTCTCACTCAAACTCTTCATCTTCCCCACTTGGATTTCAACCTAATCCTTGCTTTTTCCCTCTAATATGATCTCTTTTCTCTCATTAATCAGGTATTTCATACTTTTTGACCTAAGTTTTTGAGGTTTTTGAAAACTTTTGGGGTTTCTCTCTTGTTTTTATTGTTGCATGTCACATGTTCATGCATTTTTCATGCATACATACCTCTCTTTTCTATCTTATTGATATTGATATTTTTTGGGTCTCTTCTACTTGTCTCTCTCTCTCTCTCTCTTTCTTTTGATTAGTCTGCGCATGGCACCAAAGCACAAGTTTGCTCCATCCCAGAACCCTCTTCGTTCCGAGGTATCATTTTTTTTTCTAATCTTACACCTCATGTCAGGTTCCATGATGATAAAGCTCGTTAGGACTTTTCGGAGAACTTTTCACGACGTGGCATTCATTTGAAACACCAAGTCATCCTTTTGGACTTTTGCGATACTGACTTACCCACTATCATTCACAGTAGGGGCGGGGAGTCCCTTTGTGACACCTCGGTCAGTTGTCCCTCCGTGATCATGCAAGAGTTTTAATCCAATATGCATCGATTTGATTACTCTATACCTCATTTCATCACTCGTATTTAAGGTACGCATATTGTAGTCACTCTAGATCTTATATCTGAGGTGTTACACGTTCTGAGGGTATAGCTTGCTAACTACACTAGTTGTCCTCGTCTTCGAACTATGTCCAAAGATAAACTCATGTCTCTTTTCTGTAAGACACCCTCATCTTAGGGTGAACGTCAGCCTTTGCTCGGGCTTTGCAAAAGGTCTAAGGTTCCTGAATATGGTGATGATATTTGTTTTACATCCTTGTCTCACTATAATTCGATTACTGAGCCTTGTGCTTGATTTTTGTTATCCCTACTTGAGGGGTTTACCATAGATTTTCCCTCTCATTTCATACTCTCCCTTATAGATGTTTATAAGGATACGGCGATCTGTGATAAGCTGATTTTCCCTTCTGCTATTACGCGGATTCTTTGCCATGCATTTTTATCTCCTATCCTGAGTCTACTTACTTCTTTATCAGGGGTGCCATAAGTGGCGTGTTCGTTAGACGAAGCAAGGCCCAGCTTCGATCGAAGCGGCCACGGACCAAGACAGCGACTCCTTCAACCTCTTCCACTCCTTCTACCTCCACACCTTCTTCTTCCGCAAGTGGTGTGTCCCTCGAGGCAGTCATGGTACAATTTCAGCGCATGGATGCTCGCCTTGACACTCTCAGTGATGAGTTGTATCAGGTGAACACTCATGTCGGTCGTATTGCATGACGACAAGCCCGCCTTGGTGGCTTTGTGGCATCTCCCTCTCCTTCTTCAGAGGCATCTAAGGACAAGGATAATGATGGTGACTCTAATAGTAATGATGATGCTACTGCAGATGAGAATGCTAGCTTTTCCGGTAATGATGAGATGACTGCTTCTCAGTGACTTGCCCTTTATCATTCGTGGCAAAAATGGGGAGTAGTTTTAGGTATGAGAGTAGTCATGTACTTAGGGGGAGAGTTAGTATAGGAGATATTGTTATTAGGGGGAGTGTTTATTTTATGAGGGATGTAGTGAGGACCTATGTATCTTTTCTTTTCTTTACTTTCTAGATACATTGTTCTTACATTGTGATAGCAAACCTTGTACTCTTACAGTGTATGCAATCTTTTATATTTCTATCTCACACTAAGATGCCATGATGAGTTTTGTTTTAAGTGTTTCAGAAATACAGATTGTTAAAGTCTATCTTGCCATAAACTCTTTTCTTGCAAAGTTTTTCAAGAGTTTGTGTTAGGATTAGATTTTATTATATTTAACAAGTGAGTATGAGTTTAGTGATTTATGACTTCTCTCATATTTTCATTTATTTGATGTGGTTTTGTCAAGGATTGCCAAAGGGGAAGATTGTTAGGACATATGTGGATCATGCTAAGAACATATGTCATTTAGAATTGGCTAATCATTTGACAAAACACACTTTAGTCACGTACTTGGATTCGTGCATCGATTGGTTAATCACGTATTAGAAGCCGTGCATTGAAAAGGAGAGATTGTCACTACAGAACAAGTCCAATTGGGTATTGGGGTAAAAGTTCAACTGTAGGTTGGTATAAGGTACTGGGATTCCTTTACTTGTCACCGTTTGTTTTGATAATAGTAGATTTTCAGGAGTGGTAACCTTAAATTCACCCTGTGGAGTTTTTGCCTTGAAAGTTTTCCTTATTCGTAAACAAATCACCGTGTTAAATTTAATTTCCGCTGCATTTAGTTATTTGATGATTTGTTTGTGCTACCACGCATTGTTGCATGTTAATTGAATTAATTAATTAACATGGGTAATTAATTGGTTAATTTATCACAAGGGGTCAATATATTCTTAGCTTGTAAGATGACATTAGGATTACAGTGTCTAAGATTACAAGAAATAGTTCTTGACAACAATAATTAGACTAATTGAGTTTCAGTATTTTCAAATTAGATACCTAAATTTAAAAGAACAAAGGTAGGAAAAATAAAAATTAAACAACAGTGTTAAATATCCCTCTGTTGCTCCCCTTATTTTTTCACTATTAGTCTCAATGAGGGGGTATCAATGTATAAACTCTAAAATTGCATAATAAGCGATCAACACCGGTAGCGAAACAAACGCGCCGAAGATCACTCTGCAAATAAATAATGGAAACAAAATTAATATAAGAGTCTCAGTTTAATTTCTATAAATCAACTTAATGCTTCTATTTAAAGATTTTTGGTGCAAGAAATCTTTTTCTTACAAAGGTTCTTACAAAATTTTCATATAGAATCATGTGGGACTTCTCTGATCATGACACGACATGGGTAACAAATGGTCTCAGTTCTGTATATTTTATGTGAAGCAAAATATACTGCTACATTATATATTCTATAAAAAAAAAAAATTAAAAACTTATTACACACTCACTATTATACTCTTCCTTTTGAAAATGTATTTTTAATACACAATTTCAGTTAAAATTTTGAAATCTTGTTTTCAAAATAAGATTTCAAAATTTTAATTGCAATTGTGTTTTAAAAACATGATTTCAATTCATGTGACAATATATATGTGTATAGTAAATATGTATCACTGTCATTACTCTTATTCTATAAAATTAAAAAAAAAAAAAAAATTGCATTATATTTTCTGAGAGCAGTGCTCTCGCTTTTATTATGGAGTTGTTGCCAAAAGGTTTTGAATTTTAGACAACTTACGCAGTGCTGAGTACTTCTGCATGCAATCCATACTCTTTAGCAAAGATGAAGGACGTAATGGATTGTGGCAGTGCTGCCTGTAACATCATAGAATAATGAAAGATATATTACTTCACCAAAGTAGTGGCCTAGGAACAATTTAGTGTTCAGAGGATATATAATTTAAAGTAAAATATCCCACTTGTCAATTTAGAGTTGTCTTCTTGTTTTATACTGTAAAAGCATCGAGATTTAATGGAGGATTTCCTAGCTTAAAGTGATACCTAATCAGTACATTAATTTTTTAAAGTGATGCCTAATTAGTGTATTGATTTTAGTATATTCAAAAAAGAATTTATATATTAGTTAACAGTTTTGTAAGTAAGTGACATATAGCTTGCTTTTCTTTTTTAAGAGAAACAAAGTCTAAGAGATCTTTGTTTCCAATTAACTTAATTGGTAAAGTTTTTTATGGTTGGATAAAGAATTTAGGATTCAATTCCTGCCTATACTAGAAACCGATTGGTGTTTTAATCTAATGATAAAGAGCTATTATTAAGAATATAGGCCATAAGTTGAAACTCTCTAAAGGATGTAACTTTTTTTTTTTTTTTTTAAGAAGCTGGATATAGCATGGTAGTGCTATGGAGTAAATATTATTAGAAATATGTTAGATTTGCCCTCCTTTGCTTGGGTCATACCCATTCGTTGTTTTTTTTTTCTTTTTTAAAGGATAATATAGACTTTTTTTTTTTTTTTTTTTTGAGAAACAGATAATATACTGTTACTTGAGCTTGATATGAAAATAAATTAACTAAGTTTTAATATCTCAATTATGTTCAACTCGTTTACTCTTATTGCTGACAACCGCTACACCACAGTTTTGAAGCTTTCAATTAAATCTATCCTCCATTCTTGGGTGAGTCTGTTTTACTCTCCCATTCTTAATTCTCCCCCCTTTCAAGATGCTGATGCATCCATGCAAGCTTCTAATTAATTAATTACAACTTGTGGGCCATCATATATATATATATATATATATATATATATATATATAAAGGGCCGATCTAAATTTTTACCTAACTTGACTACTTAAAATTTACAAAATAGTATACGCCAAAAAAATAAATAAATAAATAAAATAGTAAGTCTTTGACTTCGTAATAAATAGTTTTTTTTTTTTTTTTTTGGTAATAAATAGTTTATGTACTTAGGTTTGACATAGTTTAATACTATACTAGAGTAGTGACAAGGGACTATGTATTATGTATTATTCTTTTGTTACATAAATAATTTTGTAAAACACCATAGTCCAGTCTTTCTTTTTCTAATGTTGGTTATTGGGATCTATCCTAATGGCCATGTTGACGAACAATGACTTAATCAAACTTTTACACACTGTTTTTAATCATTTCTCACACATAAACAGTATATTATTACTCTTTTCTTTTATTCATTTTTCCTAATTATAATGCATTTTTATCTATCAAAAAAATTATAATGCATTTCAACTTTCAAAACCTCACAAGTTTCCATAAAAAACTGACTGAAATCCTATCATCAATAAATTTTGAAGTTCTTATCAAATTTTTGAGGCCGTTTCTATTAATTTATTAATTTTTTTTTCTTACAATTTTTTAAAACCTCATTTTAGGAATAACTAATTTTTGTCATAATTTTACTTCTGACAATTTTTATTAAAGAGCTAATTCAAACGCACACTTAAACAACTTTAAAAAGTAGCAGTCTATTAAAAAATTGAAACCCTCCAAAATTGAGATTTGAGACTAATCTCAAGACCCCTTAATGAAAAAGGATATCACTTTGACTACAAAGATGAGTGGCCAAAAACTTCTTCAAATGTTTTTTTTTAAATAAGAAAAACGTCATGAATTCGATTAAGCACTTTCTTACACCAAGCAGGTTATTCTCTCTTTATCCTTTTCAGCATCTAAAACTAAAAGAACACCAATTGAGTGGCTGAAATCGAGCATATAAAACTTAAGTTATTGAATCCGTTCAATCTTCGACGTGTTATACACTTGGTGCTATTTTAAGTATATGGTTACACCAATTATCTTCTTCTTCTTCTTTTTCTTTAATAAAGATATGCCCTAAACCTAATTAAATGGAGGACATTAATAGCATCACTTGGGGAAATATACTAAGATTAATATATTCCGATGACCAAGTCACATATAAAATATATATATATATAAAATATATATATATAAAAGATTACCTGAATGATGGCGACTCGTAAAGCGTCACCATGCAAACCCACAGCGTAAGAGCCGATAGCCATGGTGGCCGGTCCAGCAATAAACTTCAAAAGCATCCCAAACAGAGTGAGGCTTGGGCCACAAGCAATCAGCTTTTCTTGGAGTGCCATGAAGATCCCTGCACATAATGATCAAACCCTGATAAAATGATATATTATGTAGGTGTTTATTGGTCAATCCGGAGCCTTTTATATATATATATATATATATATATATATATATATAAAAGAGAGAGAGAGATTTAACTTATAGCGCCCGCTCCTAATGATAGCTCTTTATCGTTAAACCAAAACATTAATCGGTTTTTGGTGTAGGCGGAAATTGAACCCCAAATATTTTATTCAACTATAAGAAACTATATCGATTGAACTAACTAGAACCTACTTTGAGTCCACTATTAATTTCACATCACTAACAATATCTCATCTCAATATTTTTTTTTAAATTTTATGTGCCTAGAATAGTTGATGATTAAATCTATCCATAATTATAAATATCCAACCAATACCATGTTTCTTTTTATCTTAGTTATTAAATTAAAAAAATTGTGTCAATGAACTACGATGAATTTTAATAAACTTTTCTCTAGTAATCTCAACCTATTAATACCACCGAGCTTTTTGACCAATAATAAATAAAATTATTCATATACTTTTTCTAAAATTTTTTTTTACATAATAATGACACACAATTATAAACAGTGAAATGATCTATGCATACGCGTGATAAAAACTAGCCTAAACTTTTGGAGCACAAAGTATTACCAAGTAGAAAAAAAAAAAAAAAAAAAAAAAAAAAAAAAAAAAAAAAAAAAAAAAAAAAAGAGAGAGATTAATAATCTTCCAACTCGGTGGAATTTCTCTCCTCATTCAAGTAAAGATTTTGAGATTTAATCCATCATAAATGCAGTTTTTGTAGAGAATAATTCTATCAATTTTTAGAAAATATTACAAAAGAGTTAAATGGTTAAAAATAAAAATTAATCTTACCCATGCTGAACATGGCAGTGCCTGTCCCTGCCTTTGACATGATCAATATAGATCCCTCCAAGATGCTAGGCATCTTAATATGCCACCTACAAACATTTGAAGAGAAAACCCTGATATTAATAATTATCATTCATATTAAATTATCACATAGTTTTCTATTAAAAATAGGCATTTTAAGAATATAATGATGTAATATCCTCCTTTCTTTTATATAAATAATAAATTTCACTATAAATTTAATTAGTAAAATTCGTAATTATATAAAAGAAAAAAGTAACGCGTATTTAATCTTAAAATATAGAATAATTGCTCACGTTTAAAAGAAGTATTTACGACATACCTATTTGCAATAAAAGCCCAAGTAATGCCCATAATACAAGCATAGGAGTTTGGATTCATTGCTAGCTTCAACCATACCGTCCTCATCAAATACCAGAAAGACGGACCAGTGCTCGCGACAATCTCTGTGCTTCCCTCTAAATCTTTTCCCGATTCAACCGCAGATTGAACTTGAGAATTTTTTATACTTATGTCGGCAGAAAAATTAATCCCAGTTCGTCGAAATTCCAAGACGAACAAGAGAAGGGTGAGCCATATGATTGCCTGGATAATAGATGATTGAACAACCAGATCCACAGCATTTTGACCATACATAGCCTTTAGTAAAGGCACCCCTACAACAAGAGAATTAGTTAAAGTACACAAAGAGAAGCTAGTTATAGACCAACGATAGCTTCCTTTGCTACTACACTTGGCCCAAATGGCAAGCACCACAACTATAATGAACTTGGAAATGGCATCAGCACCAATGAATAGAAAGTTCCATTTGAAAGGATCAGCATTGGCTGTGAACTCAAAGGTGAAGAGTGGGAGAGTGAAAAAGCAAACAAACCGGTTCACTGCATCACATTGATCACGAGTAAATATTTTCCACCACCTGACGGAACCATACCCTAAAATCAGTGCAACATAGAGTGGTGTCATAGCCACCACGACTTTGTAAACATCTTCCCACCCTATCATTCTTGTTATTCTAAGACTATATATCAATACCCTTTTCAAAGTAAGACACCAGGACCTATTCTAGAAAGTAAAAGGGTTGAATATATATGTGAGTACTTGTTTAGCAATATATGAAGTAGGGTATTTATATGCATGGAAGAAGAAAGTAGTCTTTCTTTTTCTTTTTCCATTTTTTTTTATAATTTTGTCTTTGGGGGTGAATGGGAGAGAGTGTATTTTTCTTTTTGTTTAATATTATTGAAAAAACGGATCATGGATTGGTGGGTGTACACGATTCTATGCCGTGGATTCTTTAAGGGTGAAATAATTTGTTTTGAGTGCATGGAATATGTACAAGTAATGTTGCTTTCACCCCAATGGGTTTTTGTAATCGTCAGCAATCTATATACTATAGCATAAGGAATGAGTTCCAGCATTTATTCCACTCAACTTTGCAAGATGTAGAGGGTTCTCATTTCTTGTAGTTTTTGTTTTATTATTCTTACAATTAGACCAAATTGGTGGCTTAGAGAGCTTTCTAGTTCTACAAGCTTGTGGATTTAGATTATGACGTGTGCAATATTAGCAAGTGGACAGCCGAAATATTGTTCCAGGTGATGTTACAGACATAATTAAAAATGTGGAACTCTATTTGTGAAAAAAAAAATTGTATGCTCCTGATCATATCAAAAATTGAGATTTAGGAATTTGAAGCACTCTTTTGTAACAATCTTATAACCTTTCTGTGTGAATGTATTAACATGGGTGTCCAAAACTCTTCAAATAGCTGGCAATTAATCATATAATGTTTCACGGACAACAAATAGAATAAGTTCCATGTTCAGATTATCATACGTTAGCCCTATAGCTTAATGTGATCCTGTATGCCACCATACCATCATTGTTAGGTTTACATTAAATCTCTTTGGGCTCAAACTCCAATCAATATATTCCTGATTATCTTCTTTGGTTTTCGATGTGATAGAAAGGATTGAGTTCTAATGGATGGAGGTAGTCGAATTGAGGAAATGTGTTTCTTTCCTTTATTGATTGGATGGTTTATGGGGCTAATAGTCCTGTACGATAAGTGGAATAATTACGATTCTTGAAGAAAGGTTCTATATACTCAGACTACTATGTGTATTCAAGCATATGGTGCTATCGAATTTGAGCTACAACCACCAAAATAGATTTTTTTTTAAATGGTAACCACCAAATGGATTAAGAAATACTTATTCTACTTTTCTTAATTTGCAAATATATGTGAATGGATGATTTTGTTCCGCAAAAACCAAGCAGAAGATTTTTTGTCTTTTTGGTTTTTCTTAATCTGTTTGCACATATTTTGTAAATTGGAACAAAGATAGATGGTTATTAGGTTTACATGTCTGCTTCCAAACCAAACATACAAGAGAATTTCTCCACTTCATTAGTGGTTGAAGCATTTTTCTCTATATTAGAGGACAGTACTTTGTAGTGGAGAGAGAAAGGGATTCTTTTGGTCTTTCGTGTATTTGATCTATTCCATGTCTAGGAGGACAATTTGTCTTTGTCGATGTAAACAAGTTCTTTAGATAAATAAAAATAATAACAATTAAAATAATGGTTACATAATTAAAGTCGTTATTTCTTATAAATGTAAAATTTTGGAACAAATAATAATTTATCTTGATATCATAGTTGTGACCTAATTAAATTCAAATCCAATCTCTAATCTACTTCCTATTTAAAAATATATAAAAATAAAATTTCTTGTGTTGGAAGGGGAGTCTAAACTTGTATATATATACATGAATGAAACTGTTAAAATAATAATTAAATAATTAAATTCATTATATTTTGTCAACTTAAATCTTTTGGGAAAGTCGTTGGTTACTGTTAGAATTATGTTGTAAAGTAATTAAATTTATCATTTCTCATTAGCTTAAATTTCTGAGAGAATTTGTAATTTAACATTTATCAATAACAAGACAAATTCAATAGCAATACAAAATGTTTATGCACAAGAGAGAAAAAGAGCTTTTGTTCATTCGTGTATTTGAGCTATTCCATGTCTATGTGTAAGTAAGAAGTGGACAATTTGTCTTTGTCAATGATAAGATTTCTTTATAAAAAAACAAGTAATAACAATACATATTAAGCGTTTGTGCTTCTGCAACACTTACCGGTCAACAGCATTAACATTTATAATTTAACATTTATCAATAACAAGACAAATTCAATAGCAATACAAAATGTTTATGCTCAAGAGAGAAAAAGAGCTTTTGTTCATTCGTGTATTTGAGCTATTCCATGTCTATGTGTAAGTAAGAAGTGGACAATTTGTCTTTGTCAATGATAAGATTTCTTTATATATATATATATATATAAATAAAAATAAATAAAAATAAAAAACAAGTAATAACAATACAAATTATGTGTTTGTGCTTCTGCAACACTTACCGGTCAACAGCATTGACATTTCTACAAGGTGATGGTCGCCTAGTGATGAAAAAATAGGGCACTTTTTTGTTCCAACCATTACGTATTCTGGAAGAAGTTCAAATACCATGTGTAAAAAGAAGTATATTTAAAATAAGGGCTAGACTGCATATATGACATAGGTTTTTCTTGAAGCATCACTTTTTTCTCAGGTCACATTTGAGGCTGCAAGTAAAAACAAATCAAGGTAGAGTAAGATTACAAATTAATAAGTGAGCGCCAAGAGATATATATGCTTAATTAGTGTGGCATTTTCATTTTTCATGTGGTAAGAAAGCAAACAACGAGTAGACATGCATGCATGACAGATAATTAAACCACGCGCTGAAATATTTTATTATAAAGACATGGCGCCATATAGCTCAAAATAATGAAATATTTTATTAAATTACATCTCAAAATGTAATATATGCAAAGCATATTGGAAGAGGATAAACTAATATTTTCAAAAGAATTTCTTTTTGACCATTGCTTGGAGAATTATATGGAGTGATGTTAAGGATGGATATTGCAAATATACCAAATAACTAAGCCTTTTTATTTATTTATAAATTGATGTGTGGAGTTTTAAATACATCTAAATAAATTAATAGTTAAGAAATTTATTTATTATGTTATTGATGTGATGATACCAATTATATTGGTTATTATGTTAGTTTATAAAAATTTTATAATAAAATTAAGTCGGTCTTCCAGTTGGGAAATTAAATAGATATTGGTTTTGGGGTTTCAAAGATAGAATAGAAAACATATGTATGCACATTAAAGATGATGATAGAGCTGGTATCAGAGTGATCATTCGAGATAACCAAGGTACGTTTATGGTTTCAATGTCTCAAAACATCACGCTTCCTCTCTCTATTATGGAACTGGAAACACTTGCTACTTGAAGGACTTTAGAACTTTCCCTAGAGCTTGGCTTTGATTCCGTTATCCTCGAAGGAGGTTCAGAGATAGTGATGAAAGCATTGAAGGATGACTCTTCTTCCTTGGCTTCTTTTGGCCTTCTGATTCGAGATGTTAATGAATGTTCAAAATGTGTATAAAACACCTATGAACGTTTAGATCCCCAATTTCCAAATTATCAATTCAAGCTTATTATCAAACAATTAATGTGCGGAATATGAACATAAACATATAACAGAATTGATAAACAATCTAAATCAAATAAAATAACATCCACAACAGAAATTAAATGACAAAGATTAAGGGAAAAGAGATGCAAATACAAGGACAACACAACGATGTGTTATTGAAGAGGAAATCGAAGCCCTCGGCGTAAAATCTCTCTGCCACCCTCCAAGCGGTAAATAATCCACTAAAGAATGTAGTTGGGATACATGAACAACAAAAGACCCTCCAAGTCTAATCTACCCAGTGTACCTAAGCCCTCCAAGCTCCTACTCCAATAAGGTTACGCCGAACCTATTTCTTCTTTAGCTTACTGGATTCTGTTATAACCCATAACATCAACCAATATGAATTGGTTCCTTCTGAACTGCTTCCCAAAGTACCAAAAAGTCTTCTCACAGATATGAGTATGGTGAGAAAAAGATTTGGCTAATAAACCTCTCAAGGATGTAACAATGGAGAGGGTGAGAGTTAAGGAATTTGAAGAATCACTATGTAAAGATTGTGGATGAGTCAATCTTGTTTTTCTCTAAGATTTCTCTCTCAAAATTCTCTTTGGAAGCTCTCAATATTTTGTGGAAATAAGGGGTATTTATACTGGAGTGAGAAAGGAATGTGAAGAGTCAGTTTTCCATAACATAGTGGACTGGCGACTTGGCCTTGTGACTTGACTGAGTCACGAGTCCAAGCCGTGAGCTAACTAAATGACAAATCTGGACTTTTTGTCCTGTAGTGCTACAGCTAGCATGACAGTTTAGCTTCTCTACATGCTTCACTCGTGTGCATCTTCTAAAAACTTGCAAGCCGCGAGTCACCCGTGAGTTTGCACAATCTTGAGCATTTCTTCACACTCTCTCACACACTACCTTTACATGATTCCCACCTAAACATAGGGTTACTAATTGCTAAATTACAAGCAAATTTGGCATGGAATAAAGCCAACAAGATGGTTGATTAAATTTAACCTTACAATCTCCCCCTTTGGCTATTCCGTGACAAAACCCTAAAACAAACTCTAGACTTAACATGCAAGTTGGGAATAGTTGAACAAAACTTACTCACACCTAACTCTTGAATCATAAGAACAAGTATCTCTTGAAACACAACAACACAATTTGATCATTGTATGTAGAAAACTTGTAATGCATATGAAGCAAGCACAATGGGATCAAGCAAAATGGAATAAAGTAATAAACTATGACTTGACCATACAAGCAATCACAATGCTCATTCACACAAGGAATGAACATTTGGATATGCAAGCTAATAAGTTTAAATGCAAAGTATCATTTGCATGTCCAACACTCAACCAATGCACAAAACATATATGCATCTAGAAACAAGACCCTACTAGGGCACAAGAGTGATGTACTTAAAGAAAATGCATAACATTAATCAACAAGTACTACGCTACAAAGTATGGGTACGAAAATAAAGTATTTTAAATATCTAAGCATAATCATGAACTATGGCAAAAACATAGTAAATATAACACAAAGCTCTTTCTCTTTTTCTCCCCCTATCGTATCACTCTCCCTATCATGAATCATAGGAGTTGTGATTAACTTAGAACATATATACCTGTAACCTGAAACACTTGAACAAAACACATTAGACCCTCAAGGTAAAACAAGTAATAAAAGGACAAGTATAATGTAATAAGTAAATTCGATCAAGTAAACATGATGTGAAACATGTGAGCAACTTGATCATACACCAAAATAGTCATATAGAAATGACTACAATGATCACATAGCAAAGCAAATGATCCTCCGAACATGCATTCAAAGAAGCACAATAGCATAAGGATGTATACATGTCCAATACACAAACACGATGCAATGAGAACAACAAAGCATAGATACTAAAACAAAACTCAAAGCACCATAAAGCCAACAAGAAAACAAACAGAATAGAGTTTTCTAATTAACACAATGTCTTCTCCCCCTTGGTATATGCATCTCCGTATGGAATATCTCTCCTCCTACAAATGTGCACGAGAAATAGAATTTCTCCCCCTAAGGATGTGCACAAGAGTCATACAGAAATGACAAAACTCTCCGGTATATCTCCTGTAGACTACTCTAGAGTATACTCTCCTCCTTTTTAACACGAATAGACAAAGGGGTCAAGGAGAAAAGAGAGCAAGAGATGAAGGTATAAATAATGATAATGATGCATGAGAGGTGCGAAATGAATGAGAAAATGAAGCTCAAACCTAAGACAAAACAAAATGCTACAAAGCATAAGGTAAAAATGACATACTAAGATGAAGAAACAAAATATAAATCAATGCATGACAAGGGTAGCAAAGATGTGTGCAAGAAGTGGCTATGTGCAATGCATGACCATTCCATAGAAAATGCACATATGGGGCAAGGTGTATTAAATACACAACCAATGAACCAAACATATTCCTAATGAGAAAACATGAGAAACCCCAAAGTTTGGTACTCATCGGAGTCCAAACAAAAGAGAAAATGCCTAAGAGGCATTTTATCAAACACTTAACGTGCACACTATAAACAACAATGCAAAATAATGCATGAACATCATAAAATCCACCCTTAATACATGTTCTTTTTGCCACAAGGGGCCAATCATCCGAAGAAAATCAACAAAAGAAACCAATCCCATGCAAAAATTTGACAAAAATTAAGTTTTCCCAACCCCTATGATGAAAATCCCAACCAAGAGCACAAAACTCTCCAAAACATAATCTAAGAGTTTATTATTACCTTAGAGATGTTAATGGAATGAAAAGTCATTCAAATTAATTTAGTTTTGATGTCAAAATAGTGAAATAGGGGTCTAAGAGAGAATGAGAGAGGTTTAAAACAAGTTTCCCACGAAAAACTCTTTAAAAAGCTGTTTCTAGGTGTTTCGTGACTGGTCAAGTCGCGAAGCGAGTTGTGAAGATTTTCGCAAGTTGCGAGTGAGTTGCAAAAGCTTCTGGATGAGCTCACGACTGGGGTTTCGTGACTGGCGAGTTGCGAGATGAGTCACGAAAAACTCTAACACCAGTTTTTCAACACAGAACATGTTTAAACAATGAAAAACAAATTAAGTACTAAACATGAACACAAAGTGTGAGAAAAATCACTTCCAAAAACATATAAAATGATAAAAAATCTTTTTGAATTGATCCATATATAGTTGAGCACACACACATCACATTTAAATAAGTACAATCAAACAAATGTATAAGGCATTCATTGAACATTATGCATGTGTGTCATGTGTGTGTGTGTATCAAATGTAAAATAGTCTTTAATCTAGAGTAAAGCTTCAATGATCAATTCAATTAAGTCATACACAACTAGTACTAAGTCAAGTGGTCCACCTCAACTACAGAAATGAACATATATGACCTCCCAAAAGAAAATGATTACATATCTATGAAACTTTTCATTTGGCTTCTTTATGATTCATAACATTTGATCATTTTTTATCTTTACATCTCTTTGTGAGATTGATGTTTGAAATTTTTAATATTTCAATTTGATGAATAAGCTTTTGGCTTTTTAGGCATCATACATTTTCATGAGAGTCGCTTTCCCTTTTTCCTAGTCGAATACTAGTATGTGCGACGGCTTTTGCAGCTCATTATCTCTTTTCATTTTGAGATTTACATTAGTTGAGCTCTTTGTTGAGGTCTAAAAAGGATCATAGTAAGGGAGGCCCAAAAGAGTGAGTCAGGCCCAAAAGGAAAAGAACAAGCTAAGTCCAAAGAAGCAGGTGCAAGGGAACCACGAAGGAATAAAGAGGCCCAGGAGACTTGAAGCCCAGATGAAGAAGCATCCAGAAGAAAAAGAAAAACACGGTAAGAGAATAAGAAGTCAGGATCCTCAGCAACCATCAAGAGGCGCGGATCCTTCCAGGAACACAGTCAAAAGAAGATTAGGACAGTTCGAAAGAAAAGGACAGAAAAAAAAAAATAAGAAACAAAGCAAAAGAACACAAGCGCTAAGAAAACCCAACGACCTCTCATGGCACAAGCAGACAGAGTCTCGGGGAACCAGAACAGAGAAACACAAAAAAGAGAATGGTAATAAGCGGCTTTCAAGTTGGCAGAATAGGATTCCGCCTAGATGGGAAAAAAAGGGGAAAAATGGAATTGCCAAATGGTGATGCCGAGAAAGGCATACCTCAGCACATCCCAAAGAAGGTGGCCAACTAGGGACTTTCAAAAGAATCAGAGCTGAAAGAAGGAAAAAATGAGAAAAACGAGAAGTGGGACTTACCGAGTGATAGGCACGAAACAGGCTCTGTTCATAAGAAGGCAAAACAGGGGAACCAACGGTTCCACGGGAAGACCAGAACTCCATTATAAAAGGAAGGGGTGGGTTGCGAAGAAAAGGGGCAGCGAAAAAGAGAGAAAAAGAAGAGATTTTTCTAGAGAAAAGAACTATCAGTAAATTTGTGGTGAAGAGAAAGAAAACACTAACGGAAAAATGAATATTGCTTCCCGGTATCCTATAAAAGCCACTATTGCACATACTCGGATTCAAAGAGAATCAAACTTTGCAAGTTTTGAAGGCTGAAATAGCCACTCAAGACTGTAATTTTTGAGCTTGATTGAACCGTGTATCATGTCCTAGTGAGCTTTCTGTAACTTAACAAAGAACATATTAATGAAATATGTCTCAGTAATTCCAGGATCCCTTTAGTATTAATTTTGTGCCTCTTTGTTAATCCTTCTTTTCGAATTTACCTTGTTATTTTGGCATGTCTTTCAATATGAATATCCTTACTTGTCATTTTACTCGTATTGTAGGAAGCGTCCCCTGTACATTACTTGACTCTTAAACAGCCTTTTAGCTGCGGTGAGTCAAGGCCCGGTTTACCAAACCTCTTATTTAGGCCCGGGATCCTTGGGCCTGAGTGTCACAAAAAAAGGCACTCTCACATTTTGGCGACTCCGCTGGGGACTGGGCAAAAAAGAGGGAAGAAGCAATCCCTTCACAGAGTATGCCTCCAAGACAAAGAAACAGCAAAGGAACTAATATGCCACCTATGGCCTCTGAGCCCGTAGGAGAGAACGAGGTAGCTTCCAAGCAAGGAGGCGGGATACCCCTGGTAGAACAGGAGGTTGTGTCAGGACAAAGACACACAAGGCAGGAACCAGACCTCATGGCCAGGATGACAGCAATTTTGAAGGATCTGGAGCAAGAAGTTTGTCTTCTCAAAGAAGGCAGGACACAGGAAATCAGAGACAATGTTCTCCCTACTGGTCACCAAGATGGAACACAGCCAGAAGGAGGGTCAGCAGTGGGAGGAAGAGCCAACCCTCAGTACTTAACACTGGCAGATGTCAATGCCCTCCTGGAGCAAGAGAGAGAAAAACTCTTAGGGGTCCCCAAGCAATTCTCTCGGGATCCCCCGTTCCCTCCAGAACTTCTTGGTAAACCATACCCTAAGGGGTACGAACCCCCAAAGTTCCATCCTTTCGATGGAAGAACTGGAAGTGTTATGGAACATGTGAGTAGGTTCATCCACACTATGGGCCCCTATGCAGGAGACAGAGAATTGTGTCTAAGGGAATTTGCCAAATCCTTAGTGGATAAGGCATACACTTGGTACACACGTTGAGACCCATGTCCATCAAAACCTGGGATGAGATGATGGAAAAATTCTATGCTAAATATTATCCTGGTGAAGACAAGATCACTTTCCAAAACCTTCAGATGGTAAGGCAAAGACCTGGAGAGGATCCCGTCCAATTCATTAAAAGATTTGAAGATGTGTCCCTAGATTGCTATGGGGACCATGAAGAAAAGGAGCTCATGGAAACTTGTGTAACCAACATGCTTTTTGATTACAGGCTTAACCTTGAAATCTGTGTATCACGCAGTTTGCTGACCTGTTACAGAGAACCAGAAGGACGGCGCAAACTATGAGGACAAAAAGGATGCCCGTGTCCCAAGCTATGACAGCATTAGTAGGAGAAAAAAGGAAAAGGCCAGATGGGAAGGTGTTCGAGGAACCACCGGTGATCCCATGTACAGTTGAAGAATTAAGCCATGTTTTAGACAAATGGATCGGAGATGGAGTTGTTAGGCCATTCACTGTGTCCAGGCCACCAGCTGAAGAAGAAAAGAAGAACCCTTTATTTTGCAGAATCCATAATTATGTCAAGCATTCCACCAAGGATTGCTGGACCCTTCGTAGACTCTTCCATAAAAAGTTGAGGGAAGGAACCCTAGAACTCACTCAGAAGGAGCCAGAAGTGCAGAGAAACCCCTTGCCTAACCACAAAGGGAAATGGGTGGTAGCAGTAGTAATACATTGGAGCCCAGCTCTTCAGGATCCCGAGAATGTGTGGTGGTACGGGAATCCAGAGGGAGGCTAATCTACCGTTTGTAAAGGTGCGCGGGACCTGAATGCATTATGCAGAAAAGTCCCGGACCACCAAGCTGCATGATGGCCCAAGAAGAAATTCCAGAAGAACCAGTTAAGGAGGCCCAGATTCAGCCTGAGGAAGAATTAAAGGAAATAGATTTGGAAACCGAACCAGGATCCTGAAAGCCTGTCTTCATTAGCAGTCAACTGGTGGCACAATAAAGGGAACAACTAGTAACCTTACTTCAAAAATACAGAGATGTGTTTGCATGGACCTATGATAAGATGCCTGGTTTAGACCCAGGATTGGTAGTCTATTCTCTTAATGTGGACCCAGGGATAAGGCCAGTAGTTCAACCGGCTAGGGTCTTCCACACCGAGGTAGAAGCTCAAATAGTTCAAAAGGTCAAAAAGTTGCTAACAACTGGTTTTATCAAACCCATTCAACACCCAAAATGGCTTTCCAACATTGTACCTGTAAAGAAGAAAAATGGTCAGATCCGTTGTTGTGTGGACTTTCGCAACTTGAATAAGGCATGCCCTAAGGATGAATTCCCCTTGCCTAATATCGACCTCCATATAGATTCAGCTGCAGGAAGCTCAATGTTATCATTTATGGATGGGTACAGTGGGTACAACCAAATCCGCATGGCTACCAAAGATGCAGAGAATACGACATTCAGAACTCCAATCGGGAACTTTTATTACACTGTAATGCCCTTTGGCCTAAAAAATGCGGGGGCTACGTATCAACGAACCATGACAGCCATTTTTCATGACATGATACATGAGGAGATGGAAGATTATGTAGATGACATTGTGGTCAAATCAAAGACCAGAACAGGACATTTCCAAGTACTTGAACAAGTCTTTGAAAGATGCAAAAAGTACAAGTTACGTATGAACCCCATGAAATGCGCCTTCGGAGTGTCCGCTGGAAAATTCCTTGGGTTTCTGGTACATCACAAAGGCATAAGTGTGGATCCAGTCAAGGCCACAGCTATCGCCACAATGAGAAGACCAACTACTGTTAGGGAACTCAAAAGCTTCCTAGGAAGGGTCTCCTATATTAGGAGATTTGTCCCCGGTTTGGCCTCAGCTACAGCAAGTCTATCCAAACTGTTGAAAAAGGGGATTGAATTTACCTAGGGAACAGAGCAGCAAGAGGCTTTCCAAAGAATTCAGGGCATCATGAATCATTTGCCCACCCTCTAGGCACCAGTACATGGGCGACCTCTGTTGTTATACTTAGCATCAAACTCCCAGTCAATAGGAGCTTTGCTGGCACAAGAAGACGACCAGGGGAATGAGCAGCCTATATACTATGTAAGCAGAACACTCAAGGATACCGAGACCAGGTACCCCAGAATAGAGAAAGCCTGCCTAGTAATCATTTACGCGTCCCAAAGGCTAAAGAGGTACTTCTCAGCTCACCAAATCCTTTTGGTAACCAAGTCCCACCCTATAAAAGCACTCCTGCACCAGCCCCTTCTCACGGGAAGAATAGCGCAATGGCTAGTTTTGCTCTCTCAATATGACATAGGCATCAGAACTCCCAAGGCTGTCAAAAGCCAGGGCATAGCAGATTTGCTAGCTCAGTTCCCAAGAAAGGAGGAAGGCCCGCTGAGCGAAGAAATCCCTAGTGAGGTAGCAGTAACAGAGATCCCAAGAAAGAAGTGGATCATGAGGTTTGACGGGTCAGCTACAGCAACTTCAAATGGGGTAGGAATTGTACTAAGTTGTGAAAATGGGGACATCATACCCTTGTCTTTCAAGCTTGGTTTCTCGTGCTCTGATAATGCAGCTGAATATGAGGCATACTTAACCGGGCTGACTATAGCACTTAGCATAGGAGTAAAACATATGAGAGTGTTGGGAGATTCCAATCTTGTAGTCTTCCAAGTGAAAGGTGACTTCGCGTTACGGGAACAATGCTTAGCAGCCTACAGAACTTGGGCACAAAGGCTAGAGCTAGAATTTCAGACCTTTAGCATAGAGTACACTCAAAGAAGTGAAAACAGGTTTGCTGATGCGCTCGCCACTCTGGGATCCCAAATACCATTTCATGGGAGAGACACGCTGATAAAAATAGGAAGATAGGAACATTCTATTGTAAGGATCCTCCAAGAGATGTACCCCGGAGAGTCCAAACAGTGGGATTGGAGGAGCGAAGTCAAAGAAAAGATGAAAGAGGTAGGGCCCAGAGGGAACATCAAAGAACTAATGGATTACACTCAGATAGAAGGGGAATTATATAGAAGGCTGCCAGGTGGAATATTGTCCAGATGTATCACCGAGAAGGAAGGAAAGCTGAAGCTAGAAGAATTACATACCCAAACCTATGGAGTTGCAGAAAAAGGTCAGCTTATATAGAAGGATGCAACACATGGGGTATTACTGGCCAAATATGGACAAGGAGACAGCAATTGTACAGGAAAAATGTCAGGAGTGTTGTTTGGCAATAAATAAAGAAGAAAGCTACGCTGTGTTTGTTGCAAAAGATTGGCAGGTTCCTTTCATAGGATACATGGCTTAGGGGATCCTGCCAACTGACAGAACACTAGCCCACAAGCTCAAGAAACTGGCGGACAGATATTTCCTACAGAACGACATCTTATTCAAAAAGGAATACAGTGGGGATCCCCTAAGGTGTCTGGGCCAAAGGAAGCTAGAGAAGTAGTCAGGGAAGTTCATTCTGGAGATTGTGGAAGTCACCCGAGGAAGAGAAGGCTGTATAAGCAATTACTGTTGTTGGGATATTACTGGCTAATGATGAAAAGGGACTCTGAGGAGCTGGTCAAAACATGTCATACTTGCCAAGTCCTGGGAGATGCAATTCACACTCACCCAAATGTTCTACAAGATATGACGACACCATGACCTTTTCACACTTGGGGGCTTGATCTCATAGGACCTATAAACTCTCCATCCAACGGTTACATGTGGATCCTGGCAGCCACCGAGTACTTTACAAAATGGGTAGAGGCAATCCCTTTGAAAAAAGCCACTGGAGCAGTCGTAGCAAATTTCATTCGGAACCACATCATTACAAGGTTCGGGATCCCCAGAAGATTGATCAGTGACAATGGATCCCCATTCATAAACAAAAACATGAAGGGGTTAACTGAAGCATATCACATCAAGCATAGGAGGTCTACCCCATACTACCCACAAGGAAATGGCCAAGTTGAAGCTACCAATAGGGTAATGTTGAAGATCCTTAAGAAGATGAAGCATGAGTATGGAGGGAAATGGAGTGATCATTTGGCAGATGTACTCTGGGCAAGTAGGAGCTCTGTAAAGACAGCCACAGGATTCTCCCTATTTTCCCTAGTCTATGGAACAGAAGCTATCAGCCCCGTGGAGTTAGTCATTCCTACACCAAGGGTAGTTCTAGAAGAAAGCCAAGAAGAAAGTGAAAACACAAACAATAAAAGGAGGCTGGCAGATCTGGATGGGGTAGAAGAAGAAAGAGAGCTAGCCAAGAAAAGAAGCCAGAGGTACCAGCAAAGAATGACTAGAGCATATGCACAAGCAGTACGCCCAAGAATGTTCACTGAAGGACAATTGGTACTAAGGATGATAGAGCACGTAAGGAGGAACCTGACAGGGCCCTCCAAGTTCACCCCAAAGTGGGAAGGACCCTACATCATTAATGCAGCCCATGAGAGTGGGTATTATTACCTTACCAAGGAAGATGGGACAGTCCTGACGGAACCCATAAACAGGAAATGGCTGAAACAATACTATGCTTAAGGACGAAGGGATCCCGGCACATCAGGATCCTTTTACCAGCTTCACAACCCGCTAAGTGTTTTTTCATTTTATCTTTTTTTTATTTCCCTCAGCTTTTGTCATGAATTCTGGTTTAAATGATCTTGTTAAGGAACCTATGATAGATTGACACTCTGTGGTCAATACTGCACTAAATGATTTTCTTTGTTCCTTAAAAGATGACCATATTTTAATGAAGTTCATTTTTCTTCAATATTTGAGTCTTTATTTTAACACTGCAAAGTCCAAGTTTGGATAGATTTAAGGAAGGATACCTGAGTCAAAAAAAAAAAAGAGAAAGAGGTGTGTAATACCCTTTTACATATGGCCCAGGATTCACCACACAGATGATTTAAAATACCCCACAGACAGTTCTAAGTGCATAGGTCTAAGATCACAGGCGAAAGTAAAATACCCAAGATACCTAGCCTAGTACTTGGTAAAAGAGGGGAACCTGTCAAAGTTCATGAACTGGGACCGTATCTTAAATATATATATATATATATATATATATATACAAGGGAAAAGATACCAATGTACCTAGTTCAGTACTTGCACAATAGACCACCGGGTACCTGGACCAGAACTTACAGTGAAGCCTGTAGGAACCATGGCCCAGGACTCAGGAAAGAAAAGAGAAAAGTCATATATCAAAAAAAAAAAAGGCAATATATCAAAGAGAAAGGCAGATTCATATACTAAGAAATTAGAAGCAGTTTTGAAATACAAGCAAAAAAAAAAAAAGGAGAGCAGTGCTAAAAAAAAAAACTTATACAACCCCAAATTGTTTATATAAACCTAAAGAAAGCTAAGGAATGAGGCCAGCCAACAAGGAGCCATCCGGGGGAATGATAGGCACAGTTGAAGAAGAAAGAAGCCTCTGCCGTTTGACCTTCAAATCTTGTAAAACCTTGTGAGCACGAGCCAAAGTTTCCTTAGCAGCAGCTATCTCAACATCTATGCTCTTGGAGGATTGTCTCTGAAACAGCATATGAGCCAACAGGCGCAAGTGATCCAACAAAAAAGATAAGTTGAACTTGGCCTCCAGAAGGTCTTGGACCACCCCTCTCCACTCCAAAAGCCTTTCTTTAGACAAAGAGTCCACAGAAGAATTCCTCAGTGAAACCAACACAGCACATAACAACTCCATCAAAATATTACCCAGAAAAATGCCCCCCCTGAAGCCACTAGTGAAATCCCCGTGACTCTTAAGCAGACTCTCTAACAACGACAGGCCTTCAACAGGAACAAAGAAACGCAGGAAGCTGCCATAAGAAGACTCAAAAGAATAGAAGTGGCTGGCAGGAAGACTGTTAAACTCCAAGAGGTCAAAGTGAGCTAGAAAGGAGGAAAGCCCTGAATCAAGATCTAAGGCAGCCACTCCCGAGGCGTCCCCAATCGCTGTGTCACCACCTGTAGAGACTGGAGGACTTGTAGCCTTCTGCTTTGACTGAAGATCAGCAATTCGAACAGATCTCACAATTCCTTCAGGGATAACAGGCTCAGAATCTTTAAAGACTATGTCAATATTCGTAAAAGAAAAGGAAAAGGAAGAACAGATTTAGTCTTAAGAAAAAAAGAAAAAAAAAAAGAACAAACTAGTACCGGCTTCTTGAGGCAGAGCCTCTTCTTCCTGATCCCCTGATTTCCCTGAAGATGCTGGGAAAGAACATAAAGCAAGTTGAAGAAAAGGTGAAGAACCAGTGGAAAAATGGCTAAAGGAAGGAAGAGATGCAGGGGGCTTTGCCATGGAAGAAGGAAAAGAAAAGAGGGTAGAGAAAGAAAGAAAGAAAAAGGAAACACAGTGGATGCAGCTCGCACTTACCTTCTGAGCTTTCTGATTCCAAGGAAGAGGCAACACTGGGAGCAGACCTCACACTGGCTTGACCTAAAAAGAGAAAGAAAAGAAGGAACTCAAAAAAAAAAAAAAATGGGGAAAGAAAAATAGAGATGAAATGCTATTTTAAGGAAAACATGGCTCACCTGTTTGTTTGGATAAAAGAGTGTCTCCTAAAGTCCCTTTATCTGATAATGTTTGAGGAAACACAGTTCTAATGGGACTAGGAATGTGCTCAAGATGAGGACTTTGAGATGCAGGGATCTTAGAGGCTTCGGGATCCTGAGAATCTTGGGAACCCTGCATCAGTTGCTCAGTCTCCTCAGCCAAGCCACCACTAGGGGGCTCCTCCCCCACAATAGGAAATGCAACAGAAAGGGCAGTAACAGCTTCTTCCGGAATTCTGCCGGTCATAGGAGGAGACACCTCCACCTAAAAAAAAAAAGAGGGAAAATCAATGCTAAGTAAAAACAACGGGGCAATGCTAACAACGCAATGCCAGAGCAAAAGGGAGAAAACGTGAACAAAGAAAAAACACATACCACGTCGTCACCAGAAGATTGGCTTTTGCCCTTCTTGTAATCAGTCTTGCGTTTAGACTGCAAAGGAAACCACCACTCGTCAACAAAGAGGAAATAATTGCAATAATATGAACAAATGAAAAAAGAGAGAAGAAGGAAAGAAGTCTTGCCCTTCTCTCTCTCTCTACAGATTCTCTGGAAGTCTTTTATTTACTACGAGTACGCCCAGAGGGTCCTAAAGGGGGCTGGGATACAAAACCAGAGGAGCCTAAAGAACCATGGACTGAAGCAGTCACAGGAACCTGGGAAAAAGAAGACTCTACCTTGGTCTTCTTCCGGGTCCTTGAAGCCAAAGGTTACCCGACATCCTTGCCTTCCTGGGATACCAAAGGTGTTTGAGATTTCCCAGTTTTTCTTCTTTTCACCTCATGACCAACCTTCACGCCCTCTGTACTTTCCTCAACATCAACTGTTTTCATTTTTCCTGGTTTGACATCCTTGCCTTTGCCCAAAGCGGTAGCAGCACCTATTGTCTCCACTGTACCTTTCTTAATAGGTACTCCAGAGGAAGTGCCAATAATGAGACTGCAACCCAACCAAGTCTCAAGAAAATCTTGCGCATAAGTCACCCAACCTCCCCTGGAGGCATGCCACTCTGCGAACCTGACCTTGCTGCTTACGGCAGCGGAAACAATTCCAGCTGTAGGAAGGGATAAACACTTATTGAATGTCGGAGCAAAAGCAATACCAAGATTTGGGGTTTCCCGAACTAAACCAGAGCCAACATAGTCAATGAAAGACTTCTGTATTCTTCTCCAATAACTAGTATAGCCACTAGAAGCAAAAACTCCTCTCTGGGAGTTACGCACTGCAAATTGGGAGTTCCTCCGTGACCAATAAGAAAAGGCTTGCAGCCTCAAGAAAAGATCCAAAGAAGGAAGGGACGACACCACATCCTTAAAAACTGGAGGAATGTCTTGGTCAAAACCAAACTGCCGGAACACCCAATGTGCTGAATAATGGGTATATTTTGGGCCATTCAAAGAGGGCACGGGAAGCCAAGAGGGGCTAGTGCAGGCAAGATAAGCCAAACTGCCCTCATCACCATGGCGCAAGTCAAAAGTATTACCTGTAAAAGATAAAAAAGAAGACAACATAGAATCACACGCAAAGCCAGGGCCAAACTCACGAGGAGATCTCTAATGTAAGTTCCCTGCTTGATCAAATAACTCCACAAGATTGAGGCCACCACCTTTCAAGCTAATCCAACGAAAAATAATAGGAAAAGCATCAGTCAAATTGCCACAAAGACCCTTCACTATGTCAGGGGATCCTTGGAATTTATCCTTCACAAATTTCAAATTCTTGCACTTGGCTAAAGTAGTTGTAGAACGGTCCCACATAAAAATCTGAAGGATAGCACAATGAAGAGACGAGGTAATCACATAGCAAGAATCACCCTCGGTCTCATCTCCATGAAGCTAATCCAATTGAGAATACACATGACCCAAAAACAGAGGGGCTAAAGGATATTGGATACCTCAAGCCAACTTGATCGCTAGTGGAAAAAAGGAAGACTTAACCCCATACCTAGGAAACTCGCTGAACAAGAACTTGCTCAGCCAAAATGCCAGAAAACCAGCCCACCTCACTTCCTTATTCTTCTCATGAGAAAGGGTCATTACCTATCTCCCCATCCTAGCCGGCTTACCACTAGGAGAGGCAGCACGACCACCAAAATGACCAAACAGTTTATCTTCCACCACGAGATCCTCTTCAAAAAGGTTGATATCTGTGAGAGTGCCTTTTTCGTGACACTCAGGCCCAAGGATCCCGGGCCTGAATGAAAAAAGGGAGGATTTGGTGGATCGGGCCTTGACTCATCGCAGCTAACGAGCTGTTTAAGAATCAAGTGAATGCAGAGAATACTCCTGACAATATAAAGAAAAATAACAAACAAGGATATCGAAGAGTGCCAAAAATTAACAATGTAAGTTCGAAAGGAAAGAAAGCAGGATTAGCAAAACGATAAAAAGAAATAATGCTGTGGGGATCCTGGGAATTATGAAGCAGTGTTTCATTAATACATTATCTGTTTGATTACAGAAAACTCACTAAGATGTAATACAAGGTCCAATCAAGCTCAAAAATTGCAGTCTTGAATGGCTATTTTAGCCTTTAAAACTTGCAAAGTTTGATTCTCGTTGAATCCGAGTATGTGCAATAGTGGCCTTTACAGGATACCGGGAAGCAATATTTGTTTTTCCCTTAGTATTTTTCTTTCTGCACAGATTTTTCTGATAGTTTTTTCCTAGAGAATTTCTTCTTTCTTGTGTTTCTTTCTTTTTTTCTCGCTGCCTTCTTCACAACCCATCCCCTCCTTTTATAATGGAGTTTTCTGGGCTTCCCGGGGAACCGTTGGTTCCCCTGTTTTGTTCTTTTGCAAACAAAGCATGTCCTGTCCCCATCGTCTCGGTAAGTCCCTTTTCCGTTTTCTCTCATTCTTTCCTTCTCTTGGTTCTGATTCTTTCGAAAGCTTCTGGTTAGCCATCCTCTTCTGAACATGCTGAGGTATGCCCTTCTCGGCATCCCCATTTCTAGCGTCTTCCTCTTTTCCCTTTCTTTCCTATTTGGGCGGAATCCTGTTCTGCCATTTTTTAAAGTCGTTTGTTATCATTCTTCTTCCCTGTCCTGGTTCCCCGAGGCCTTTTCTGTCTGTGCCATGAGAGGTCGCTCGCGTTTTTTGCTTTTATTTCTTGTTTTCTTCTTCTGTCTTCTTTCTATCGATCTGTCACAGTCTTCCTTTTTTCTTTATGCCTGAAGGGATCCATGCCTATTGATTGTTCCTGAGGATCCTTGCTTCTTTATACTTTGCTGTGGTCTCTTTTTTGGATGCTTCTTTCTTTTTTGGGCTTCAGGATCCTCTGGGCCTTTCTTTTATTCCCCTATGGGTCTTCAGTATCTATTGCTTTGGGCTTAGCCTGAATTTTTCTTTTTGGGCTTGACTTGTTCTTCTGTTTTGGGCTTATTTATTATGACCCTTTTTTAGACCTCAACATTTAGCCCCCCGAGCTCGTGGGTTGCCTGAAACCCACGCGTGAGTGATTTAGGTTTCCTAAGATTTCCGTGGTATCCCCTTTTTCTCAACTTCTACTGGGTTCCCTTCCTTTTTACTTGGGATCCCAGCCCTTTTCTGCTGCTTTTAGTCACCTTCTTTTTGCGTATCGCATTCCCTTATAATTATTACTTTTTTCAGCTTCCTCTTTATACGGGACGTGGCAGTTGGGTGTTTGAGGTAAAACTCCTCCACCCACTTTTCTCGTTTCCCGTTATTTCTCATTAATAACTGCTGATTAATCCCTTCTTCAAATTAAATTTTTTGGCAACTGGCGCGTCTTTCCATAAACTGTTTTCCCCAATTGCTATTTGCTTCTTTATTGTAGCCGTTTCATCTTATCACTTTGCTTCTCTGAGTCTTTCACTCTTTGTGTCTTCTCTTTCTTTTTCTCTTCTTCTCTGTTACTCTGGTCTTCCTCCCTTTCGCACTTTCAATCTCTTTTTTTTTGTGTTGTTCTGATGGCTTCTTCTTCTTCTCGAAAAAGGAGAGAGCGTACTCCCAGTCCTTCTGAGGGTGAAGGTTCTTCTGGTTCTGCTCCAAGTGATTCTCACGAGGTTACTGAACGTTCAGCCTTCCCTTTACGGGATCCTTGGTATTCTCTCAGTTTGTTTTTCCCTCATATATCTCATGGTGAGGCTCCTCCATCCCCTCACGTTTGGATGTTTTCTGGCCAAGCGAATTTCGCTGGTTCCGCCTAGGTTCCTGATCCTAGAGAGATTTTCGATCTCAAGATCAGACAAGGAATCCGAGAGGCGGTTCCTATTTTCTTTGATTTTGTTCTGGGAAAGATTCAGGGCTGGCCTATATGGGTAGACAAGGAACTGTCTGATGCTGAGTTTGTGGGTCGTTTGGAGCGCACCGGTATCCTAAAGGCAGTGGCTATTTCCAGAAACCTTGAGGGCTTTAGAGATGCCAAAGGGCTCAGGCATCTGGTACGTCGTTGGTGCCCTTCTCTTCATACTTTTTTCTTTTCTACTGGTGAATTGACGATCACCTTGGAGGATGTGGTTAATAACTTCCTCCTCCCGGTGTTTGGTGAAGAGAACCCCTTTGATATTAACCTTTCTGGTGAGGATCTTGTGATAGAAGAGAAATTATTTGGTCATTTTGGTGGTCGCGCTGCCTCTTCTGGTGGTAAGCCGGCTAGGATGGGGAGATGGGTGATGACCCTCTCTCGTGAGAAAGATAAGGAAGTGAGGTGGGCCGGTTTTCTGGCTTTTTGGCTTAGTAAGTTTTTGTTTAGTGAGTTCCCTGGGTATGGAGTTAAGTCTTCGTTTTTTCCGTTGGCAATCAAGTTGGCTCGAGGTACCCAGTATCCTTTGGCCCCTCTATTTTTGGGTCATGTTTACTCTCAATTGGACCAGCTTCATAGAGATGAGGCTGAGGGTGATTCTTGTTATGTGATCACTTCATCTCTTCACTGTGCTATTCTTCAGATTTTCATGTGGGACCGTTCTGCAGCTACTTTGGCTAAGTGCAGGAATTTGAAATTTGTGAAGGACAAGTTCCAAGGATCCCCCGACATAGTGAAGGGCCTTTGTGGCAATTCTACCGATGCATTTCCCATTATTTTTCGTTGGATTAGCTTGAAAGGTGGTGGCCTCAATCTTGTGGAGTTGTTTGACCAAGCAAGGAGCTTATACTGGAGATCCCCTCGTGAGTTTGGTCCTGGCTTTGCATGTGATTTTGTGTTGTCTTCTTTTTTATCTTCTACAGGTAATACCTTTGACTTGCGCCATGGTGATGAGGGCAGTCTGGCTTATCTTGCCTACATTAGCCCCTCTTGGCTTCCTGTGCCTTCTTCAAGTGGCCCAAAATATACTCATTATTCAGCACACCGGGTGCTCCGACAGTTTGGTTTTGACCAGGACATTCCTCCAGTTTTTAAGGATGTGGTGTCATCCCTTCCTTCCTTGGATCCTTTCCTGAGGCTGCAGGCCTTTTCTTATTGGTCACGGAGGAGCCCCCAATTTGCAGTGCCTAACTCCCAGAGAGGAGTCTTTGCTTCTAGTGGCTATAAAAGTTATTGGAGAAGAGTACAAAAATCTTTTGTTGATTATGTTGGCTCTGGTACAGTTCGGGAAGCCCTGAATCCTAGCATTGTTTCTGCTCCGACATCCAATAGACGTTTATCCCTTCCTACTGCTGGGATTGTTTCTGCTGCTGCAAGCAGCAAGACTGGGTTCGTAGAGTGGCATGCCTCCAAGGGAGGTTGGGTGGCTTATGGACAGGATTTTCCTGAGACTTGGCTGGGTGATAGTCTCATCATTGGTACTTCCTCTGGAGTGCCCATCAAAAAAGGTGCAACGGAGACAATAAGTGTTGCCACTGCTCCGAGTAAAGGCAAGGATGTCAGGCCGAAGAAAATGAAAGTTGTTGATGTTGGTGGAAGTACAGGGGGTGTGGAGATAGGCTCTGAGACGAAAAGAAGGAAAACGGGGAAATCTCAAGCACACTTGGCATCTCAAGAAGGCAAGGATGTTAGGGAACCTTTGGTCTCAAGGACCCGGAAGAAGACTAAGGTAGAGTCTTCTTTTTCCCAGGTTCCTGTGACTGCTTCAGTCCATGGTTCTTTAGGATCCTCTGGTTTGGTATCCCAGCCTCCTTTAGGGCCCTCTGGGCGTACTCGTAGTAAGCAAAAGACTTCCAGAGAATCTGTAGAGAGAGAGAGAAGGGCAAGACTTCTTTCCTTCTTCTCTCTTTTTTTTTTTACCTTGTTGCACTTATTTTTATTTTGCTGACGAGTGGTGATTTCCTTTGCAGTCCAAGCGCAAGTCTGATCACAAGAAAGGTAAGAGTCAATCTTCTGGAGACGACGTGGTATGTGTGTTCCCTCCTTTCTTTTGTTCTTTTCCATTTTGTTCTGACATTGTGTTGTTAGCATTTCCCGCTGTCGTGTTTTTTTTTTACTTGGCACTGCCTTCTCCGCTTCTTCTTCCTTTAGGTGGAGGTATCCCCTCCTATGACTGACAAGGCTCTGGGGGAGGAAACCATCACAGCTCTTTCTATTATTTTTCCTGCTATGGGGGAGGAGCCCCCTACTGGTGATCCAGTTGAGGAAACTGGGCAACCGATGCAAAGTTCCCAGGATTCTCAGGATCCCAAAGCTTCTAGGATCTCGTCATCTCAAAGTCCCTATCTTGAACGCACTCCTAGTCCTATCAGGACTGTGTTTCCTCAATCCTTGTCAGATAAATGTGCTTTGGGAGACACTCCTTTATCCAAACAAACAGGCAAACCTTGTTTCCTTGAAATAGCGTTACTTTCTTTTCCAGTTTTTTTTTGAGTTCCTCCTTTTCTTTTTCCTTTTAGGTCAAACCAGTGAGAAATCCGCTCCCAGTGTTGCCTCTTCTTTAGAATCAGAAAGCTCAGAAGGTGAGTGCAAGCTGCTCCCATCGTGTTTCCTTTTCTTCCCTTTTTTTTTTCTTTTTTTATATGGCGAAGCCCCCTGCATCTATCCCTTCCTTTAGCCATTTTGCCACTGGTCCTTCACCTTTTCTTCAACTTGCCTTATGTTCCTTCCCAGAATCTTCGGGGAAGTCAGGAGATCAGGAAGAAGAGGCTCTGCCCCAAGAAGCTGGAACCGGTTTGTTCTTCTTTTTCCCTTTTTTTTTTTAAAAAAAAGACTAAATCTGTTCTTCCTTTTCTTTTCTTCTTTTTTTTGGATATTGATACAAGCTTTGCAGGTTCTGAGCCTGTTATCCCTGAAGGAATTGTGAGACCTGTTCAAGTTGCTGACCTTCATCCAGAGCAAAAGGCTGCAAGTCCTCCTGTCTCTGCAAGTGGTGACACAGTGATGGGGGATGTCTCGAAAATGGCTGCCTCAGATCTTGATTCAAGGCTTTCCTCTTTCCTGGCTCGCTTTGATCTCTTGGAATTCAACAGTCTTCTTGCCAGCCACTTCCATGTTTTTGGGTCTTCTTATGGCAGCTTCCTGCGCTTCTCTGTTCCTGTGGAAGGCCTGCCGCTGCTAGAGAGTCTGCTCAAGAGTCACGGGGATTTCACCAGTGGCTTCAGGGGAGGCGTCTTTCTAGGCAATATTTTGATGGAGTTGCTGTGTGCTGTGCTGATTTCCCTAAGGAATTCTTCTGTAGATTCCTTGTCTGAAGAAAAGCTTCTGGAGTGGAGAGGGGTGGTGCAAGACCTTCTGGAGGCCAAGTTCAATTTGTCTTTTCTGCTGGATCACTTGCGTCTACTGGCTCATATGCTGTTTCAGAGGCAATCATTCAAGAGTATAAATACTGAGATAGCTGCTGCTAAGGAAGCTTTGGCTCATGCTCACAAGGTTTTACAAGACTTGAAGGTCAAGCGGCAGAGGATCCTTTCTACTTTGGCTGTGCTTGTTATTTCTCCGGATGCCTCCCTGTTGGCCGGCCTCATTCCTTAGCTTATTTTTTTTAGATTTACATAAACAATTTGGGGTTGTATAAGTTTTCTTTTTTTTTGAACATTGTTCTACTCTTTGCTTTCTCTTTTTTTTTTTGTATTTGAAAACTGCTTCTCATTTTTTAGTATGTGAATCTGCCTTTTTCTTTGGTATATTGCCTTTTCTTCCTTGTGACTCTTTTCTTTCCTGAGTCCTGGACCATGGTTTCCACAGGCTTTACTGCAAATTCTGGTCCAGGTACCCGGTAATCTATTATGCAAGTACTGAACTGGGTACACTGGTATCCTTTCCTATGTATATATATATATATTTTTTTTTTTGAGATACGGTCTCAGTTCATGAACTTTGACAGGTTCCCCTTTTGCCAAGTGTTAGGCTAGGTATCCTAGATACTTTACTTTTATTCTGTGATCCTAGACCTATGCACTTGGGACTGTTTGTGGGATATCTGAAATTATTTGTGAGGTGGATCCTGAGCCATATGTAAAAGGGTATTACATACTCTCCCCCTTTTTTTTTTTTTTGACTCAGGTATCCTTCCTTAAATCTATCCAAATTTGGTCTTTGCAGTATTTAAAGAAAAACTTAAATGTCGAAGAAACAAGAACTTCATTAAAACATGGTCATTTTTAAGGAACAAAGAAAAAAAAGTCTTTTGGTGCAGTATTGACCACAAAGTGTCAATCTATCACATGTTCCTGAACAAAATTATCTTAGACCAGAATTCATGATAAAGGCTGAAAAATAAAAAAAAGGCAAAAAAATAAAAATAAAAAGAACTTAGCAGATAGTGAAGCTGGTGAAAGGACCCTGAGGTACCGGGATCCCCTTGTCCTTATGCATAGTATTGCTTCAGCCATTTCCCATTTATGGGCTCTGTCAGGACTGTTCCATCTTCCTTGACAAGGTAATAATACCCACTCTCATGAGCTGCATTGATGATGTAGGGTCCTTCCCATTTTGGGGTGAACTTGGAAGGCCCTGGCAGGTTCCTCCTCACATGCTCCGCCATCCTTAGTACTAATTGCCCTTTAGTGAACACTCTTGGGCGTACTGCTTGTGCATATGCTCTGGCCATTCTTTGCTGGTATCTCTGGCTCCTTTTCTTGGCTAGCTCTCTTTCTTCTTCTACTCCTTCCAGATCTGCTAGCCTCTTTTCATTGCTTGCGTCCTCACTCTTTCCTTGATTTTCCTCCAGAACTACCCTTGGTGTAGGAATGACTAACTCCACAGGGCTGATGGCTTCTGTTCCAAAAACCAGGGAGAATGGGGAGAATCCTGTGGCTGTCTTTACAGAGCTTTTACATGCCCAAAGCACATCTGCCAGATGGTCACTCCATTTTCCTCCATACTCATGCTTCATCTTCTTAAGGATTTTCAATATTACCCTATTAGTAGCTTCAGCTTGGCCGTTTCCTTGTGGGTAGTATGGGGTAGATCTTCTATGCTTGATGTGGTATGCTTCAGTTAATCCCTTCATATCTTTGTTTATGAATGGAGTTTCATTGTCACTGATCAATCTTCTGGGGATCCCGAACCTTGTAATGATGTGGTCTCGAATGAAATTTGCTACAGCTGCTCCAATAGCTTTTTTCGAAGGGATGGCCTCTACCCATTTTGTAAAATACTCTGTGGCTGCCAGGATCCATATATAACCATTGGATGGAGGGTTTATAGGCCCTATGAGATCGAGCCCCCAAGTATGAAAAGGCCATGGCGTCGTCATATCCTGTAGGACATTTGGGTGAGTGTGAATTGCATCTCCCAGGACTTGGCAAGCATGACATGTTTTGACCAGCTCCTCAGAGTCTCTTTTCATCGTTGGCCAGTAATATCCCAACAATAGTAACTGCTTGTACAGCCTTCTCTTCCCTGGGTGACTTCCACAATCTCCAGAGTGTACCTCTCTAACTACTTCTCTAGCTTCCTTTGGTCCCAGGCATCTAAGGGGATCCCCATGGTATCCCTTTTTGAATAAAATGTCATTCTGTAGGAAATACCTGCACGCTAGCTTTTTGAGCTTATGGGCCAGTTCCTTGTCGGTTGGCGGGATCCCCTGAGCCAGGTATCCTATGAAAGGAACCCGCCAATCTTCTGCAATAAACACCGCGTAGCTTTCTTCTTTATCAATTGCCAAGCGACATTCCTGGCATTTCCCCTGTATGATTGCTGCTTCCTTGTCCATATCTGGCCAGTAATACCCCATGCGTTGCATCATTCTGTATAGGCTGACCTTTTCTGCAACTTGGGCGTGTAATTCTTCTAGTTTCGACTTTCCTTCCTTCTTGGTGATACATCTGGACAGTATTCCTCCTGGCAGTCTTCTATACAATTCTCCTTCTATCTGAGTGTAATCCATTAATTCTTTGATGTTCCCTCTAGGGCTTACCTCTTTCATCTTTTCTTTGACTTCGTCCCTCCAGTCCCACTGTTTGGACTCTCCGGGGTACATCCCTTGGAGGATCTTTACAATAGAATGTTCCTGCCTTCCTATTTTTATCAGCGTATCCCTCCCATTAAATGGTATTTGGGATCCCAGGGTGGCGAGTGCATCAGCAAACCTGTTTTCACTTCTTTGAGTGTATTCTATGCTGAAAGTTTGAAATTCCATCTCCAGCCTTTGTGCCCAAGTCCTATAGGCTGCTAAGCTCTATTCCCGTAATGCAAAGTCACCTTTCACTTGGGAGACTACAAGATTGGAATCTCCTAACACTCTCATATGTTTCACTCCTATGCTGAGTGCTATAGTCAACCCAGTTAAGTATGCCTCATATTCAGCTGCATTATTAGAGCATGAGAAACCAAGCTTGAAAGACAGGGGTATGATATCCCCATTTTCACAGCTTAGTACAATTCCTACCCCATTTGAAGTTGCTGTAGCCGACACATCAAACCTCATGGTCCATTTCTTTCCTGGGATCTCCATCACTGCTACCTCACCAGGGATTTCTTCGCTCAGGGGGCCTTCCTTCTTTCCTGGGAATTGAGTTAGCAAATCGGCTATGGCCTGGCTCTTGACAGCCTTGGGAGTTCTTATACCTATATCATATTGTGAGAGCAATACTAGCCATTGTGCTATCCTTCCTGTGAGAAGGGGCCGGTGCAGGAGTGCTTTTATGGGATGGGACTTGGTTACCAAGAGGATTTGGTGAGTTGAGAAGTACCTCTTCAACCTTTGGGATGCATAAATGATCACTAGGCAGGCTTTCTCTATTCTGGGGTACCTGGTCTCGGTATCCTTGAGTGTTCTGCTTACATAATATATGAGCTGCTCATTTCCTTGGTCATCTTCTTGTGCCAGCAAAGCTCCTATTGCCTGAGAGTTTAATGCTAAGTATAACAACAGAGGTCGCCCACGTACTGGTGCCTGGAGGGTGGGCAGATGATTCATAATGCCCTGAATTCTTTGAAAAGCTTCCTGCTGCTCCGTTCCCCAGGTAAATTCATTTCCCTTTTTCAATAGTTTGGATAGGCCTGCTGTAGCTGAGGCTAAACCAGGCACAAACCTCCTAATATAGGAGACCCTTCCCAGGAAGCTTTTGAGTTCCTACATATTTAAAGTTTTAATATTATCACTAACAAATTTAACAAGATTCAAATTCAAAGCCTTAGAGGTCGTCAATAGTAGACACCTCTACAAGCTCTCGAATGAAAAGCAATGTAAGATGTAAGAAATTTTTAGTTTACGGTAAAGTATTTAAAAAAAAAAAAAAATTATTTCATACATTGATACCATGTAAGAAAACTTTTGTTCACAAGCTCTTATAAAAATTGCTAAGGGCCTATAAATGTGTATATCTATAATTATGTAATTTTCATTTTAATTATATAATAATTTGTATGCATGACATATAATTACATCTCATGTGTGTTTATATGTATCAAATTCATTGTTGTAGTTTGATTCTTAAAAAAAAAAAAAAAAATTGTTGTAGTTTTTAGAGTTATTTATGAGAAAACTAATTTGTATGCATGACATATAATTTGTATCAAATGATTAAAATCAATTGTTGTAATTTGATTTTACGAAAAAAAATCATTATTGTAGTTGTTAGAGTTATTTGAGAAAACTGAGTGGAATGATATGAACAACTACAAATATTAGAAAGGGACTTGTGCAAAATATCCGACAGACTTATGTGGTAGTAAAATCGAGGTGGCAAATTTTTTTTGCTCTTAAACAAAAACCTTTCATTGAAGAAAACCCAAAGAAACAGTAGAGCAACAATAGGAATACACCAAAGAAAACTCCAAACAAACATTTATCAAAACTAGAATACACCAAACTACCTAGGAAAGCAACCACAACAGAAAAGAAAAAAAGACAAACATGAGAAAACCAACACAACAAAACGCCATAACAAGTAACAATCATACTTAATAAAGCATCTCTGAGAGCACCAAATTAGTGACATGATGTGGGAGCATCATGGAAGATACAGAACCAGTAAAAGAATGATTTGCACCCCATTCAACAAGAGTGTGAGCTATCCCATTCCCCTGTATTTGAACCCATGGAAACCTAAACTCTGAGTTCATCACATACATCCATAACCATGGCTATAACGTTATCAATTACTTTACAACTTTTGACAAGTAAAATATTCTATTGCCCTTCTTAGTATCCGTTTGGATATTGATGATAAAGGCAGCATATGCATTTTGCCCTTTTTTTTTTTTTTTTTGAGAACGTGCACTGTGGGTCCCGTGCTGGAAGAGAAAAGCGTTTTTTTGCTTTTCCAGTGGGGTCTCGTGCACTGTTCATGGGACCCACAAGTACTTTATTAAAAAAAAAAATTTAAAACTGAGTCCCACAGTACTATTCATACATTTAAAAATTATTTTGCTATAGTATTTTCTGTTTTCAACAAAATAAGCGGTATTCAAACACACTTAAGGTGCCAAAGCTTCAACTAATAATGCTGAACAAGTCATGTTCTTTCCTATCCTGGCATAAGTAGCTTTTCCATCTCTCCAAGAGGCATCCCCATTGGTTTCATTCTAAATTTTGTATCTCTAATTGATTTTGTTCTAATTTTGAATTTCTTTTTAACTTTTATTATTATTTTTTAGTGTAAATCACTAACAATAGTTCTGCAAAGTGCAAACACACACACAAACCTAATTCTCCATTCTAGTGACAACATGGTGATAAAAAAAATAACCCACAAATTTCCCTTTACAATTGAAATGTAGAAAATTCATTTTAATGATAAATGTTTAGTACTTTACAAATCAATTTCAAAACTTATAGAGAATTCTATGTTAGTGTATGTGTTCTAAACACTTGACATTTTCATATGAGTTTATATATTATTGTGGATTTTCCTTGGTATTTTTAGATGTGGGGGCTTAGTTTGGGTTTAGGCCTTATCTGTATTACACATGTACGCCTTGCGTCACTTTGAAGTGGAGGTTATTTGGCTTTATTGTAGGGCCTAGCATTTACGGGTTTTTATAACCGTTTTTGTCTTTAGGTTACTGTGTAAGTTAACAAGTTATTTATAATATTTTTGACTAAGTTAGTGGCTTACTTAAAAGCCCACCAAACCAACATAAACAGTTTGCTATAGACAAGAATAGTTTCACAAATTGTTTAATTTGTTGGGAAGATAAAAATCTTGGGGAGTTTTCTTGAGTAATTAATATAATATATAAAGATATACTTTGACCCAAAAGGTCTAAGCTCAATAGGTATGTGCTCAGTTATGTTATATTAACTACTTATTCTTTTTATTATTATTTAATGTAGGACTTCACTTATACGTGTAACTCAATATAATTCTCTCTTTATCTTGAAGGGAAAAACTTTTTATGAGAGGTTGTTCTTGAATCTTTTGTATGTGGAAGTACGCCCAACACAAACGTAAATATTATAGTTTAATCATGAGAGTTTGTTCGATCAAAGAACCACTGAATCTTTTTTTCAAGTGACCAAAATCAAAGTTTTCAGACCCAAACTATTTATTGAACCGTAAAAGAGAGAGGTTCAAAGTTTTTGAGGTCGAACAGGGATCGAACCGTGATGACGTCATAATTAATTTAATAATTAATTAAAGCCTAAATATATCTATATATGTGAGGGAAATTTAATGATTTTCAAGCATATATTTAATAATTAAATAAGAAAGTTAATAAAATAAAATAATAACCATGAAAACATTAAAATATATGATTAATTTTTGAAGTAAAGTTGAATATCTTTGAAGGATTTTAATTATAATTTTTTTTTATTCCTTGTAAGAGATAGATAATTTAATTAAGTAGAATAAAATTGTGTTAAGTTCTTTTTATAAAATTTAAAAAAAAAAATGCTAAGGGGTTCATGGTTCTTGCCACCGGTTCATGCGGTTCAACCCCGGTTTTAGGGGTTCACGGAATTAACAAAAAATTCGGTTCTTTATGCTTAAAAAACTAGTTTTCATCCCGGTTCCTAATTTTTACAGTTCGACCTTCCAGTTTGGTCCGGGTCTGAAAACCTTGACAACAATCAAGTTTCAAGGACAACAGAATTGGATGATTCAATAGCTTAGATTATTCTTAAACTTTGATTTAAGTTTATGTTTTGTTATTGATTTTTCAAATTAAACTTCTTCTTTTTTTTTGATAAAAATTTTGTGCATCCTCGTAAAATATTTTCAACATGCTAATCCCAAGTACAAATACAATAACACAAAGTTGGGGCTCGACAAACCTAATCTATGGTTTCATCTCCCACATATGTGATAAAAACCATGAAATTATTTCTTACCAATTTGGGCAGCCAAAACACTAGAGTGAGGAAGCATGAGAAAATGCGCATTGTATGTCATTTTGTGGGTTTTCACAACCATATGTAAAAGCAAATGATGAGGCTTATAAAGAAAAGTGAAACCCAACAACAATTAGGCAATGATACTCCAACCTAACATTACTTTTGTACCTATCCCAATCATATCAGTCCGGCCCCTATAAAAAAAAAAAGAAAAAAAAAGTGAAATATGGGTGTCAATCATTAATCTCTTACTCTCAACAAAAGTTAAAATAAATTCAAAACAGTGAAAAAAAATTCCACTATTTTTTCACCATGTAAATTAAACTAAGTTGAGTGATTGGTCATCCAGTTCATTGATAGAAGAGAATTCCCCATCAATTTTTTAACTCATTAAGGAGAAGACAAAAAAAACCTATAAATTTTACACCAATGGGATAACATTATTATTATTATTTTTAATTTCTCTTGGTATTTCCGCAACTAGTCCTCCGAATGCACGTGATCCTATGGAGACCATTGGATCCAAGCTTCAGTGCTCAAGATAATTTTGGTCACGAGAGACGATGTGGAGCAATATTGGGTATTAAAGGGTTTTGACTTGCCTCGATCAAGCTTTGATAATGATCTTTTTCAAAAAAAAAAAAAAAAAAAGCTTTGATAATGATGCATCGCCTGACCTTATTATTATATAATCATCGCTAATTAATGAAGCATAACAGTGATAGATATTTAAAATTAGAGCAAAACTTATGTGTAATACATTAGTCATTAGGTTAATTATATTAAATTTTCTAAGTACATGTTATTTATTTAAAGAATCAGGTCAAAATTTCGTTATTTAGAAACTATGATATGTCATTAATTACAATAGGAGTAATCTCGGAAGGTATTTGTCTTCTAACCATACTTGGAGCTCATCACTTACCCTAACCTTCTAGCCAAAGCATGAAAAACAAAATTGCCAGTTCGTTTTACATGGGAGAAATCCGAAGGATGCCAAGCTTGGATTGGTGCTTTAAATTTGGTTGATTACCACTTCAGAATTACCCTCCACAGTGAATTCCATAAGCCTGATTTTTGCAGCAAATTTCTGCACCCCTGCATGCTAGAGCTTTAGAATCACCTTGGCTTTGTCCATTGTTCAAATACATGGTTGTATTGACTAATAAAATAGTGTCTAAGTTTTACTCTTAAAATTATAAAGCGTGAAATGATTTTAATCTTTCAACGTAATCTAGTGTCTTTCAACCACAATTGTATTGACCAATGCACCACAAATTCCTTGGGGATGGCAGATGGCTTCAAAATTCTATTTAAGAGTTTTTAACGTTAGACCTCATGGGATCTCATGTGAAGCATTAAGAACCAATAAACCAACTTGCCTCAAAACTTTGCACTTTTCCACCTACCACGCTCATGTTTTTAGTAACTTATGTACAGAAGAAAGTGGTCTTAAGCAAATAAGTTGGTTGAAAATTGATAGTTCTAGCAATGTTTTATCAAGGATTGCTTGCCAAATAATGATGGGACAATACTAGGTGCTGATGCACTGATTTTGGTTTCACTGTTTTATAGGAGGTCCCTATCTCAAAAGTAAAAAATGATCCGAGTGTCAACCAGAGATGTTGTAAGAATCATACTATAACGTCCAAATTTGTTTAATGCCAGCTTCTTTTACTTTTTGATCAAGCTATGATACACTCATATCTGCACTTCCTTTAATGAAGATTTAGAGGGGAAGTTTGGGGCCTCATAAATTATTGAACATTAAATCTTTTGGTAAAGAGATTGATTAACATATGCATGAGATTGTTTAATATATTGATACGGATGGGTCACGGTAATCAACACTATCATGGGTGCTTATCGCCACCAGATTTCATATTTTACCTTTATCTCACATCATTCACACATATCATCCAAGCCGTTGACCACAATATCCAATGGCCTAAAAATATTTGATTGAGGGACATCGAGTAGACCCAATAAGCCTAATCATTACTAGATTTTGAAGGGAAATGCTTTTTTATTATGTGGGGATTAGTATACCAAGTAAATTGTCTGGACCATAGAATGTAGAAGAAGATGCAGTTGGAACTTGAAAGCAACTTCTTCAAATGAAAGAAATCTACTGTACGTGTATAAAGTAAGCTCTTTTATTTCACGGGTCACTTCTCAACAAGGTTTATCTATCACCCAATTAGACAACACAATGGAAAGGCAAACATCTATCACTATAAATCTTCTTTAATGAAAGGTAAATCAAAGACAATCTTTTGTCCATTACTTGTTAGCTGATTAGTAACTGTAGGTTCCACCCATTCTCCAAGATTAATATATGAAAGTGAGGTGAGCCTTTCAAAGAGGTTGAAAAGAGAAGTAAAATCGTAGATTTTGGAAAAATTCAAACTTTTGCCTCCTATACCAATTGTAATTGTATGAACTTTGAAGTTTGAACTATTCTCTAGGAAGTTCAGTGAGCACTGATAAGTAATAAGTTCCAACTGCGCCGTACGACTCCAAATCTAATGAACTTCCATACGTATATACATACTTCTTTTAGAAATTTCATTCACTATTTGACACCTACACTACCCTCCAAAGTTTGCCACAAGATCATTTCCTCTTACAGGTGCATGAACTTTGAACTGTTCACTCTAGGAAGTGATTAATTCCAAAATAAGCCGTATGACTCCAAAATTTAGGCTGTGTTTGGTTCGTGTAAAAGTATTTCCGGAAAATATTCTATTTTCCGGAAATGCTATTTTCAGGAAAGGAAAATGTTTTCAGGTGTTTGGTTGCATTTCAAAAAATGTTTCGGAAAATATTTTCTGATGTTTGGTTGTGTTCTTGAAAATAGCATAGAAAACACATTTTCACATTTTCTCACATTTTCTTGGTTACCAAACGATTATATAATATCATTTATTCATCAAAACACAAACAAAACCCAGAAAAAAATCATCAAATCCGGACAAACGAAGGCGAGATCGCGATCGGCGCGATCGTGATCGGAGTGGTCGGCGCATCGCAATCGGCGGCGCGATGCATCGATCGCGATCGACGCGTTCGCGCGATCGCAATCTCTCTGATCGGCGCATCGTTATTGGCGGCGCGATCGCGATCTCTCTGATTGGCGCATCGTTATCGGCGGCGCGATGCGTCGATCGCGATCTCTCCGATCGGCGCATTGCGATCGGCAGCGCGATGCGTCGATCGCGATTGCGATCACGCGAAGATCGAAGCGGAGATCGCGATCGGCGCTACCGCGCCAGCCGGTGATGTCGCGATCTCTCTCTCTCTTCTATTTTCCAAGATCGGAAGTACTTTGAAGTGAAAATAGAAACGGAAAATCATTTCCATTGTTTTGGCTCTCAAATTCGGTCAACTGGAAATGCTTTTCAGTTTGACCGAATTTGAAGTAACAACCAAACACCCCTATTTTCTGGAAAATCATTTCCGGAATCACTTTGAAGTCGATTCAAACGCAGCCTTAATGATCATTCATGTGTCTACTTTCTAGAACCTAAACTTACAACAATTTGCGTGCATTTGCTACTTATTTGTTAAAAATTGGCTAAAGTACAACACTTGAAAAAACAATAGAGTAATTCTGGTGTCACACCCAATTACACAACTTTGCCCACAATTCGCCCATGTGGCGAGTTGTGGTTGGTGGAAGGGTGATGGTGGGTCCATGTGCCACGCCCCTAACTCGCCACATGGACAAGTTGTGGACAAAATTGTGTAATTGGGTATGGCACTAGAAGTTTTCAAAAAAATAAGGCTCTAAAAAAGTACAATTGTACAATTTACTTTAAGGAGTAATCAATTCTAAATGCATCCTATAACTCTAAAATTTAATGAACATCATGCGTAAACGTACTTGAATCCAAAATCCTAACAATTTCACGTGTGTTTGTTAAATGATTTATTTGTCTAAAGTTGACAAAAGTACAATTGTGCTTAAAAAAATAAAAATGAAGACTTTAAAAAGCTTTATATAGGCTAATAAGCTAACGAGAAAATCCCAATTCAAATGCATTAATGATTTGAGTGCATTTGTATTTTACTTAGTTATCTTAGTTTTGCATCAAATAATCTAAATTTTAGATTTTTTAAAAATAAGCTAGCATTTAGTTTTTTCTTTTGGTTTCATTTAACATAAAAGTTATTAACACTATATCTTTTAATAAGCACTATACAAATAAGTTATCATAAATAAGTTGCGGCTAAACGGAAAACAACATTCTCACATTGTTGAAATTGAACAGGACATTAACATTGTTAAAATTGAAAAAGAAAAAGAAAACTACATATTAACCTTTTTGGAGTAGTAATGTTCATGGCCCATTAAGCAATGATGACAAATCAAAGTATACAAATTACAAAGTCCATCCACTATTTTTTTCCTTGGTTGAGGACTAGTCCATCTGTTTTCAAATTTTGGAGAAATATTATGATTGTAAGCTATGTATTACTACCTCGTTATGACCCACCCAACGACGGCCCATCTATTGATCAAGACCATTGACTTGTTCAGTTGGTGGGCCGTCCCTAACCCAATTTACATGCGAGGTTGTTGAAAGGCACTATCAACCTTTTAATCTTCTTGCCATCACAATATCTACTATTTGCCTTTGGGTAACTATTTAGCTTAAAATTTTTTTTCACAAGGGGCTTTATTGAAGTTAATAATTGAAGGGCTAAATAAGTTTGTGAATTGTGATATTTTGTGTATATAAATGACTATGGTCTATGGAGTTGAGAGAGACTATCACTATGAAAGCATTTAAAGAGAGAATGGTCTTTTGGGGTAGTATATAATATAAGCCTATATCAATGGTAGAGCTCAAGAAAAAGTGGAGCCCTGTCTTTATTAGACAAATTAAAAAATGTTAAAAATAAAAGAGTCCCAAGAAGCCATAATAAGCCACATAGCCTAAAACCCTTATAAATTTCTCATCAGTAACTCAAATCTCACCTCACAGTTCATTTCTTTCTCTCTTTTTATTGTTGTTGTTTTTGTTGTTGTCATATATCTCCTTTGTTTTTAGTGTGTGCTAGTAAAACAACCAAAGCGAGCAACAATGGTGACCAAGAAACCAAGCATTGTGATAATTGGAGCAGGAATGGCTGGCCTTACTGCTGCCAACAAGCTCTACACTGCCACTGGCTTTAAGGACTCGTTTGAGCTGTGTGTTGTGGAAGGTGGGACAAGAATTGGTGGCAGAATTAACACTTCTGAGTTTGGTGGTGACCGTATTGAGATGGGTGCAACTTGGATCCATGGCATTGGAGGCAGCCCAGTTCACAAAATTGCTCAAGAAATCCATGCACTAGAGTCTGACCAGCCATGGGAGTGCATGGATGGGGTCTCTGAAGAGCCAAGTCAGCCTACCACGATTGCTGAAGGAGGGTTTCAGCTTAATCCATCTGTAGTCGACCCTGTGACTACCCTCTTCAAGAAGCTGATGGCTTATGCTCAAGGCAAGCTGGTTGGAGACAGTGCTGCAGGCTGTGAAGAAATTGACTACCATACTAAGCTTGCAGCTAAGGCTTTAAAAGTTTCTTCTACAAGCAATGGTGGTCAAGAAAAGCTCAGTGTCGGTTCTTTTCTAAGACAAGGCCTTGATGCTTATTGGGTTTCTAAGAAAGACCAAGAAGAGCTCAAAGGGTATGGTAACTGGAGCAGAAAGTTGCTACAAGATGGAATCTTTGCAATGCATGAGAATACCCAGAGGACTTATACTTCAGCTGGTGATCTTTTAACTCTAGATTATAGTGCAGAAAGTGAGTACCGTATGTTTCCTGGTGACGAAATCACCATTGCTAAAGGCTACTTGAGCATAATTGAATCACTAGCTTCTGTTCTACCACCTGGTTTAGTCCAATTAGGCCGAAAGGTCACAAGAATTGAATGGCAGCCTGAAGGTGATGAAGTATCAGGCATGGAAAATGGAAGTGCTACTGCTACTAGGCCTGTGAAGCTACATTTCTGTGATGGGTCAAATATGTTGGCTGATCATGTTATTGTAACGGTTTCATTGGGTGTACTTAAAGCTGGAATTCGTGAAGATTCAGGTATGTTCAATCCTCCCCTGCCTTCATTTAAGTCAGAGGCAATCTCAAGGCTTGGTTATGGTGTTGTCAATAAGTTGTTTCTGCAAGTGGAAGGCAATGATTGCAACAACTTCCCATATCTCCAAATGGTTTTCCATCGACCAGACTCAGAATTCAGGCATAAGAAAATACCATGGTGGATGAGGAGGACAGCTTCTCTGTGTCCAATTTATAGCAATTCAAGTGTCCTGCTATCTTGGTTTGCAGGGAAAGAAGCATTAGAGCTTGAATCACTTCAAGATGAAGAGATAATTAATGGGGTTTCAACAACAATCTCTAGCTTTCTACCACAACCCCACAAGCTAGTGAACTCTAACTCCCATGAGTTGTGCAATGGGACTGCCAATAAAGTGGGGAACTCTCATGGAAGTGAAGTGAAAGTCACAAAGATATTGAAGAGCAAATGGGCTACTGATCCTTTATTTTTGGGGTCTTACAGTTATGTTGCGTTTGGGTCAAGTGGTGATGATTTGGATAAAATGGCTGAGCCATTGCCAAAACTTAGTACTTGTAAGTCTGCCGGTTCCCCTCCACTTCAAATTCTGTTTGCAGGGGAAGCAACACACAGAACCCACTATTCTACAACTCATGGAGCTTACTTTAGTGGTCTTAGGGAAGCCATTAGGCTTCTTCAACATTATCAATGTATTGGAGTCTAAGACACTAATTAGTACTTTTTAATTTTTAATGAACATTTGTTTCTATGATATCATTCTCATTTTCAACTAAAGCATCTTTCTCTTTCTTTAGTGAGTCAGTGTGGGAGGAAAGGAAAAGATATTATGAGGGGTGAAAGAGAGAGAGGGAGAGAGGAGGGAACATATTTAGATGTACTGCAAGAATTAAAGAACTTTCTTTCATTTTTCTGTTGCTTTCTCTTTGTTTGGGAGTGTGGTTTTGCTTTTCATTTGATCTCATTATCTTCAAAGCAAACCAACTGAGATTGTGTTTGACATTGAATATTTAAAAGTAACGAAGCAAAAAAAGCTTTGGATGCCCCGTCTCTCTCTCCTCACCAAGTGTGTGGTGTGTATTTATGTGTGTGTGTTCGTTTTGGTTTGTTCAGTGGACAGGATCCTATAAACCCGGCTCTTTCCAGCGTGGACCGACTTCATCAATTCCTTTCTTGACCCGAGGATTGTTTCACTGCCCATGACATTGTGTTCATAAATCCAAACAAGCCCTTGACACCCTTTTGAGGAAATTCCAGGGCATTCCTCTGTTTCAGTTAACAGACATGTGACAACTTGGAAAAATTTTAGGAACGCAACCAATTCCATACACATTTTTACAATAAATAAGTAGTGAGTTCATATAAAACTGATACGTATTTAGTCACAGTCTTTAACATAGTTGTGAAAGTTGAAAATGGATGTAGTCGTAAAATAACTCGGAAAGTTGTGACAAAACAATGAGCTGGCTGAAATGTATCTTCATCACATGAAAATGGGATAGAGCCATCGATCTTTAAAGGTCCCATCTACACTACACCTCCTGCCCTATTGGCCAATAGGAGTCAGTCAGGGCAGTGACCAAAGTGTCCTTAACAACGAGACAGAGTTAGAGATGCTTATGGTGATCTGATTCCTCTGATCTTTTGTACCCATTACAATGTTAGGTCCCATTCCATTCATAACATGTTATAATCCAGACTGCCAGACATACACTCAAGACAGTTAGCTCTTAGTAGACAGCACCAGTAGCCTACCCACTTGACATGGTACTATCTAATATCTCTACAAAGCAAATCCTAGCTAGATATAGAGAAATCGACTGTTACATAAATAGCATAGATTCCCTTCATATCAGTAACACTAAGAACATGCTAATCCCAATCCCATCCTTTTAATTTGCTTTATTTTGAATGTAATCAATTGCAATGCTTGACCATCATGCAGGTCCACATGCCTTGATAAATTTCTTTGTCAGATTTTCCAAACATTGTTAAAAAATGTTATGATACCGACTTCAGTCATTCACTTATTTTGCACACAAAGTTGATGGGAAAGAAAGCAATTGTTTAAAGAGTTTTACACATCAGAAAAAGTTTTCACAGAGGAGGAATGACACGTGGCATGCTATGACATCATCTTTGTAACATCTATTTTTTCCTTCCATTTCCATACCAAACAAGCAACAACAAATCACATGATTTAAGGCACTGGTAGGTTTTTCCCAAGTGACCCTTGAAATCTGATGGCTTTTTGCGTCGGATTGATTTTCTGGGCATATTTGATTGTGAACACTGTATGGTCAAATCATGATCTGTTCATGTTTCATAGTGACTCTATTATTGTAAGATTTGCTAGGCTCTCCCCCAAAAAAACTGGAATGCCCCACCTGCTGTCCCTTTTTGCCTCCTGTGGGCTTCAATAACCCTTCGATGATTGTGCATATCACAGACCACTCTGTCAACAAGTCCTTGTCTAATTCATAAACAAACAAATGAGAATCTGAATTCCCCACCCGCACCTCAGTTAATGGCTAATTTAACCTTGTTATTACACTTACCCTTTTCCTTCTTTTTCCTCTAATCATCATTAACAACTCCTTTATTAACAATAGTGCATGTTGAGTTTGAGTTGATTAACTCTCTAGTCTCTAATTACTTAAGCCATTTAAACTTTTGGGGTTCCCACTCAATAAACCATAATCATAATTCACTTTGAGTAATGATGTGATTTATTTGTTTGTTTTTAACTTTAGCTTAGGATAAAAAAAAGAAAAAAAAAAAAGGTAAAGATGAAATTAGAATAGAATTACTTTTAAATAATTTAATAAAAATCCATTTTAAATATATACCTTTTGACCATTAAGCTACTAAGTTCTTTGGATTTGGAAAAAATATTGAATTGACGACACGTGCAAATTGGGCAGTTGATAATGCAAGATGTTACATCTCACTTCCTAATGTTGTAAGTTTGTTGGCTTCATTTCATACTCACAAATTTGGACCTATTATTTCCAGTTGAGGGTGACTAAAGTAAATGTTATTCATTTCTTGGGGTTGAATAAAGTTTTTAACATGATCCAAAAGAGTGAAACTTGGATCATGGGTTTAAATTCATCGTATAATGAGGTCAATCAAAGAATAATTAGGTTGTAGATAATCTCTTGAAAGCTTTGACAAAAAAAGTTATCTGATTATAGATAGTAGTAATAAGGTGCTTAAATCAGTTGATTTAACCCTTTGCTTCTTTTTTTTTTTATAAAATTGCATCACCTTTCACCATTGGACACCATTTCTTTTTCTTTACCACGTGTCAAACTACTATAATCTAATGACCCATGTTTTGCTTTTTGGAAAATCTTAGATTTAAAAGTCTAATGATGCATTAGGAGCTGTCTGCCTGACTTATTCTTTCAAAATCAGAATAACTTTCCTATCCTTAGAGAGCCAATGATGTCCATAGTGAAGATAACTGATTTAAGTAGGTTATCATTTTGGTATCTTAACCATTTGCTTTAAAAAGGCCTTATTGTAATGATAGAAGGAGGAGACCCTTTAACCAAAAGAGCAACTAGCATGTCTAAAAATTTGTGTAAGGGAATCTAGAGCTCTAGTCATAGGGTTCTAGGGTCATTGGATGGTTCCCAACTCCCAAATGCTCACAAACTGATCATTGAAAATTATGGTCCTAATTGATACTATCTTTTACCTACAAAGCTCTACTTATTGAAGCAAAGGATCCATGTTTCATAGTCATAGATATGTCCTTCACTACAATTCAAAAACACTATCTTCTAGGATTTGTACTGTTCATGAATGGTCCAATAATGTCAAGCCAGTTGAGAAACTATCAGTAGAGAACAAAATTATGATTTGAACTTTGATGCTGTGTTGGCAAGAGGGATTTCAGGCAACTGTAAAAGTATCCTGTAGGTAATAACTAACAAGTTAGTACTGGTACCATTTTTTTAATATATTTTTCAGCAAAAATAAAAGAGTAGTACTAGTACTTTTAAAAATATATATATTTTTCATTCACAGGCGTTGGTCAATATTCACCCATCTGAGATCTGGCCAGAAGCAGTATCAGTGAAATCAGTGAAGAGAGATGCTTCAAGCCTCTCCGAAAGTGCTTGTCCCATAATATCATTTATTAGAGCATCTGTATTGGGCATCGTAAATGGTATATGTCGAGAAATTTTAGCCTCAAAATAAAAAAATAATCTGTCTTGTATCTTTAAAAAATTTAGAATTGTGTTATAGTATTATCACAAATTTGTGATTGTACTATAGTACAATTATAAAAGAAATAATATTTTTTTTATTCAATTACAAATTTGTGATGGTACTGTAACAGAATTGTAAAAAGAAATAATATTTTTTTATTCATTCCTCTCTCCTTTCACTCTCTGTCTCACGTCTCAATCTCTGTCTCTCTCTCCGTATCTCGTTTTTAGCTTTTATTTATGTTTTGAAATATATTATTTTATTGTGTAGATATATTATTTTAATGTGTTGTATTGTAAAATAAAAATTGAGATGTTGGGTGTATTGTAAAATGGTATGGTATAATTGATAAGGTAATTTTTTGAGATGGTAAAATAAAATATGATAGAATTTCCGGATGGGAATACTCTAATAGTAGTGCATGATAATCTGAAGGTTAAGGTATTGATGTCTAGTAAATAGTAAGGGTTATCTTGCCTAGATGCCAATGTACCCCAATGTACCCCAGGCTCATTAACAATTCTATAGGATTAGTCACTCATTAGAATGAGTAGTTTGAGTAAAATGTTTTAAACAAGCATTAAGGAAATGACCTAAGGCCCCTCAAAAAAAGGGGAAATTGGAAAAGCTTGGTGAAATGTGGAAGTTGAAAGTAGAGCAAATTTCTTCCTTTTCGATCACTAATTATTGTTGCACATGTTGAGTTATTCACTGTTGTTGATGCCCATTTCTACGAATCCACATCCAAAAGCCCACAAGGAAGAAAGCCTAATAAAAATCAAGGACCAAAGGCCCACCAAGAAGACCGAATAGCAAGAAAGGTCCAAAGAAAGAATACAGATCTGCCGAAGATCTACAGCAAAACAAAGATCTACAACAAATTACAAATCTGCAGCATAATACAAATCTGCCGTAGAATACAGTTCTTCAGCAGAATGGCTTCGGCAGATAAAGGCAAATTGGGCTCAAGACCCTTCTGATCCAGTCAACATTATTTGGCCCATAAAGGCCCAAATCCTTTTGTATAAAAAGATAGGCGTGAAAGCTAATATGAAGAAGCACGATGAAAAGAAACAGGGAATAGCAGGAAGTGTCAGCAGCAGGAATCACGTGAAGGAAAGAAAAGCCAAACCGAAGGAAATGACAAACACAGCAGGAAACGCGTGAAGAAATAAGACAAAAACACGTAGTAGAATGAAACAGAACTAATCTACTAAGGCAGAAACGACGTGGGAAAGAAAGAAGACAAAAGCAGAAGATAGTAAAGTAAGCACAGAAGGGCCGGAGCACCACCAACCTGTACCCATCCAATACAAGGGAGGTGGACCCACGGTCAAGGGGAGTCAAAGGGTATGGTTTGGTGGTGGGGGGAAAAGGGGGTCTATATTTGGTTTCCTGCCATGACTTCTTTTGGGAATATACTT